>NC_052675.1:16073637-16673637 GCF_016802725.1 Solenopsis invicta
AAAATTGCGAACGAGAGATTCTCTCCTGTTCTCTTCTCTCTTGTCTCCCTCTTGGCGTGTAATATCGTGCTCGTGAGTGGATATCAGGTTTACGTTGGGCTTTAAACCGAAGTTACAGACGGTCGACAGAATTGTCCGTATCACGTTTTCAGGTGAACTCAATTGCTCAAAAGGCTGTTTCAGCTATAAATTTGAATTAGTCATCGTGTGTAAGGAATAATTTAAATTGATAAATAGTAGCAAGTAGTTAACTATAACAATCGCGTCTATATTTTTTAGTTTTTGGTTAATTTTTTCTGAGAGAAATCGCGTAAAGAGGTTGGACGCGTTCAATGATGCACGATAAATCTTTATTCTGGGAAATGCGATATTATGGCTTTTCTCATTCGTAAATAATTAAATGATTCTCTTCGGGTTGTTGATGTATCATGAGATTATGCTGTGAGATTATGCGAAACAATCTTCGACTGAATAGGAGAAGATTGCTGAAATTACATTACTTTTCATATAAAGACTAAGATATTATGAAGAATATTTTTAAATTCTTTACAGAATAAACAATATATTCCTTCTTTTATATAATTTTTTTATAATTTTTTAAAATAAACAATTTTGATAAACATGTAAATAACGCAATTTAAGAAACAGTTCTTTATCGTTTACGGAGTCTGCATTAGTTCATTACATTCCACGTAAAAACTTTATTCCAATAATGTCGTAAAAATTTTGTTCCGGAAATGCCTTATTTCCTTTCTGCTTCATTCAATCTTATTTTCAATTTCTGTACTCTTTGAGAACACGATCTATAGATTCTGGCTACCTTCAGGCTTTACGTATTCTCTTTTGGCCATTTTCCGTTTGCTGTAAAAACAACCACTGATATCATGATAGCCAAAATTGTGAATTGAACAATGTCGTGGAATAACTATATTGAAAATACTGATAATTTGCTTTTTTATTAAACTTTCATTTATTATTATATATTGTAACTAGCTGATTGTCAGGCTTGGGTAGTAACTAGTTAAAAAGTTAAAAGTTAAGGGAAAAGTTAAAAAGTTAATAACTTTTAACTTAATTTATTTAATATTAAATGTATTAATTTTTAATTTTAACTAATTATTTTTAAACATTAATTTATTAATTTTTTTCTACGTTAATTTTTTTTATCTATCTTGTAAATTAATACATCAGTACCATCCTCAGCACTTGTAAAATAAATGTTTTTAGTGCAGGTAGTTTGCTATTTGATGACCTACTACGAAAGTAAACCGATCATTATTTTTAAATAACGCTCTTATTTAAATTTAATAATCACTTTAATAATGATAAATTTTAATAGGATTATATTTTATCGATATGTCATATGTAAGGTTATATTTTACATTATACATGAAATTGTATTTTTAATAATTTAATTACAAAATATAAAACTTGTAATAGAATATATATTTATATATAAAAAACAATATTTCTTTTTTATTTTATATAAACTTAATTATAAATGAAAGAAAAAATTTATTTGATAATTTATACTATAACTGTTTGTTATTTAGAATAATGCAATTTTAAAAATTACAATATTCTAATTTTGTGTAAATAATGATTTTGAAAATTAACTTTTATTTTAACTTACGTTAATTTAATCTTAATGTAACTTTAACTGAGTTAATTTTTTATTCGTATAACTTTTAACGTAACTAAATTAATTGTATGTGCCAACAACTTTAACTTAATTTAGTTAAAAAAATTTATTAACTTACCCAACCCTGTTGATTGTTAATGAGAGATTGTAATAGATACTTTAGATCCATTCTGTTAAAAGTGCGACAAAGGCTGGTGAAATTCAAAACTACGAACGATATTTATAAAAAAATATTTTAGTATATCATAGTTTGTAAAATTATTTATTTAATATTCGAAGTAGAAATATCTGTGCTGACATTAAATTTTTAAAATAATACTCGACCTGTGAATATTATTTTATCTATTCATAAACCGCATCAAATTTGACGCCACGATGATCGTGTAAACAATGAACACGTGTACACATGGTATTTTTTTCGTAATCGGAAAAAAACGATTGCAATTTTATATCGCACAGTCGGAATCTCGTTTATCTCTTGCGACGGGTTTTATATACCAATGCGGGAAACAGGAACCGTATTTACACGGCGGAATAAAAGGAATTGTGTGACTGGCACGAATAGCTAGACGTTCGTGTACACGTTCGTACATATATACTCATTTTACGTACACGTTACAGAAAATGAACGTAACAAAATAACGAAATATTTTGCAATTGGATTCTAGGTGGGACCGAAGGAACGAGCATCTTATCCTGAAGGAAACAGCGGGAAACGGAAATATGGGAAAAGGGGACAAGAGAGGTGTTACGCAGCGCAGTGATGGTGGTGAGTTTGTTTCATCAACATTTTTAAACATAGATGAATAATCAGAACAATACAAAGTAGCAATATATTTAAAAAATTAAAAATTTTTATCGATGTAATTTAAAATTACAATTATTTTGAATAATTATCAATTAGAAAAGTTAAAGAAAAGTTAAAAAATTTTAACGTATAAACTTTTAGACATAAATTTAAATATAAAAGAATTGTCTTGATTTTTCTCTCTTGGAAAATTGCAGTAAAGGCAAAAATACTTAGTGAAGCTCCTCTATAAAAAAAAGAAAAAGATTTTGTGAGCTTCTCTATAAAAAAAAAGATGGATGGTGTTACAACTACTTCCTTTGCGAAAAATATACTTCTATTGCAAAATCAAATTTTGGTAATGCAAATAATGTCCATTTTTATCAGTGTAGATATTAACTTTGATCTCAGGTTAATTTATTTCTTATTTTTTCCAGTTATAGAAATTAGAAAAAGGCGAAGGGTAAATTAAATTGAGATATAATGTCAATCTACATTGGTGGTAAAAATAGACATAAAAGTAGCCAATTTTCTCACTCTTTCGCTCGAAAATCATTTGCTTCGTCGTTTATTTCTGTTCGTATTTCGCGTCACCCTCGCTTCACGTTCAAAATTGCGATCAAAGGAATCCCACAAACTGGGAACACGCTCGCGCGCGCGCGCGAGCGCTGCCACGCACGTAGAACGACCAGAGAACGTTTTGCCTGTCGATCGAGCCAGGCAAAGGTGACGTTGGACGATCGGAATTTCGATACGCGCGAATATCGTGTCTCGTACGTTATCGACGTTATCTTGGAAAAGAAGCAGCGTGTATTTGCGTATGCACGAGTACGTGTATGCGGAGGAATCGAATCGAATCGAATCGAAGGAGGAGGAGCAAGGTGGCGAGACCGCACTGCCTACATTTACGCTTCCAACCCTTATTTTGCACTTCTCGATGCAAGGTATGTCGTTACCGCGTTACCTGTCGTTGTTTACTCGTTGCATATTTGCGACTACTCGCGTAAGAGATACCTCGATACCGCGCGAGAGTGCTTGCTTGCCCTCTCGACTGTGCACACACTCGCCGCATTGTTGTAGCCCGGATTTCGCTGTAGTCCTGTTTCCACTTCAGCGTTGTTTATTCCCCGATTTTGCGCGTAAGCCGTTTGTTAACAGAATTTTAAAAATCAAGTTTAACATGAAAATTACATGTTGTAACGCAATTGAATACAAATTGAAACAAATTCATATCCATAAATTAACATAAGAAATGCACAGTATAAACAATTAATTACGAAGATATTACTGATGAATTATTAATTAAAGAGTTAAAGGTATTTGTAATTATGAATACAAATTAAAATGTATAAATGTTTTCTTTAAACAAATGAATCTATTATTAAACCGACTAGTAAATTAGTTATGAGGCTGCATTGTTAAATTCGTCATCAGAGAACAAATTAAAAACGGTAACTTACTGAAATATTTCAATCATGTGAATAATGTTCTTAGATGCGCATATCCGCGAATAATGATGCATGGCTGATTTCGGTGCGGTTTTACATATGAGAGAATCTGGAACGTTTTCCAGCGCCGCGTTTGCCATTCGATTTTGTTCGTATTCTACGGATAAGAAGAATGGTGATGCATGTTTCTGCATCCGTGAGTGCGACGATAATATTCGCGATAGCAAAGTTCTCACATGATTTCAGATGTATTAATCAAAGTTGAATTAATAATATCTCATTACTGTTATTACCAAATCAATAATAATTAAACAAAATATATGAGCTACCTATTTTAATAGTAACTATATTTTAATATTAAATATATTTTATATATTTCTTTACAAATATACATTATGTATATATTATATGGAAAAGAGTTGCTAGGAGACACGTAAAAATGTGAAACGATTTATAATAAAGGTTTTTTTTTAAAAAACTATTAAATTTAGACGTGAAACGAAATGCACTAATCTTTGATAGAGAAGAAATGACTTCACTTGGATTTACTTTTAAAAATTCAAATGGGCATTCGCAATGGGCATTCGAAATTCCAATCGTGAATACAAAGCGGCCAAGAAAACATTCGAAACTCGCGGTACGTTAGGTGACTCTTTTAGGGGAACAATGCGAGTGATTCAACAAAAGCAACACGCTGACACAAAAGTTGGTACGTGTACACGCGGATGGGCCGTTTGTTACTACAGGTGCACTACGGTTTTCTGGTGTAGTGCGAGTTATCTATTTGCGCGCGTACGCGTCAGGCCAACGACAGAACGTGCGCTCGCTTGTTGTCCGCCAAGTTGAAACAAGAAGATGAGAGATGAGGTCGTAAGAGAAAAAGGAAATGGAAAGCTTTTTCACGTCGTAAGCCTTGTTTCAGTGGGATGGAACTGTTGCATCTGCGTCGTTCGATTAGCGAACAAAAGCGGTATATTTTTTAATCGTGACGCGCTGAAATTATATCTAATATCTTTTATATTAAATTCATTAATATAATGTTATATATTCAATGTGCAAGACTATCCATATGAGGAATTATTATTTTATCAAATTTGAAATAACAATAAGATGCCTCTAATCAATAATAAAATATAGAATGTAATAATTGCAATAACATTTTACACTATAAAAACATCAGCATCAAAGAAATTTATATTAATATTAAAAGAGATTATCCTTTTTGCAAATTAAACGTTATAAACCATTTGGAGGATGTGTCTTTAATGGAAACGTCATGAATAGCGTTGCGTCGAGACCAAGTCGAGTCTTGTGAATTGTATTATCTCGTGGCGCGGTACAAAGTAAAGAGTCGAGGAAAAAATGCAAGTGAATTGCGAAAGGAGACAAAAATATAGCGCACGGGGAAGTTATGCATCTTGGATGTACCTATATCGAGGTAGATATATTAAGAAGACAATATCCTTGGAAGTGATCGTTGAGGATGTTGGATGCGCGCCTGTTGTCGACATGTTATCAGCAGGCGACTCTGTCGACAGTCTGTTGTTAAAGGTTTATATATACGTGTCAGGGAACTTCAGACAGACTCACGCGAAATGATCTGCACTGTACGTCTCTGACAAGTTGTTGTAACCTAACACGCCGCGAAACAACTTCATCTTTAACATGAAATATCGTATCTATATTTATTACATCCGACAGCTTTTATCTCTTTCGTAAAGATATTTGCACTACGTGTTAATTCGCGATAGCTTGTATTTGCTTTCTTTTATTTATTTATTTCTTTTTTTTTTTACTGAATATTATTTACTGAGTTTTTAGATGTCGTCTTTCGATTAGTAGAAGTGCTAAAGAAGTACTGAAAAAATACCCACTCCGTGTGTGAAGAATATGGAAAGATAATAGAGTGTGACAGTATAACGTCGCAAAAGCGAGATTATTTTTGTTAAAAAAATAACTCTCGGAAATGTTTTGCATTTTAAAAATTATTTTATAATATATAATGCGATAAAATATGATAAAATACGATGCGATACAAAATTTAAATTATAAAAAGTGTCGGATTATTATTCACATTATTTTATATTTTTGCGTGTGATTTATATTTCGTATTGCATAACGTTACAGAAATAATCGTTTTCTCATTACTTGAATATTGATGAAGGAAGTATGATCCGTAGGAAAAAGAGCGTACTAAACTTAGACAATACTCGTTTGCCTTGACCGCATTGCTCAATGATTAGATGCGCCAGTGTGGTTAACATAATTCGCGCACGAGTGCTAAAAGAAGCGTCGCGTGTCATCTATTACGTAACTTTAAAAGTTCAAACTACTTGCATTTTTGTTTGCGCTCAATTAATTTAAATCTCTATCCTAATGAGAGATTTATACATTTTAATTATACTCGCTTGCGTTTATTAAAAATGCCAGCCTACGCGTGAACGCGTGATCTTCCAATTAAAATTATTGGGAGCGCGTTGTTTCTTTTTTGAATGGACTTCGCGACCAAGCGCGTCAGCCGAGCGTGCGAACAATAAAAACGGTCGTTAAAGTTTGACAGGCATACGCCCGGATACAAAGTGACGTTTTCAATTTTCGTCGGAGTAATTTTGTACCGAATGCATTGGCGATTGCAACTAGCGTGACACGCAATGCATTACACAAAGTGGTTGCTCGCGTCAATAGTCGATTATTTGCTTTTGCCTTACCGCGTGTCGAGACGCGAGGGATGCGATGTGACGCCTTCAGATTCACAATGCGATTGATTGGATGGGAAACGTTTGCAAGCTCTTAAGCACTGAATGGCCTCGTTATCAGTCGCGGCGAGCAAGAAACTAAGAAAAAAAGGAAACAATTTACGAGAAAGAGGAGGCGACGATGCAGATAAATGTATCGCGGTCGGAAGTTCAGCTTGTCTTCGAATGTTTTATTTAGCGATTATTGTAAACGGAGTCATCAGTTAGAAATCCTTTTCAGGAAAAACTCCAGGCGTATTGCATTTAAAATTTAAAACTTTTGATTATTATAGTTCTTGTGGTTCTTTTGTTATCAGCAAAATTTTTTATAATATTTTGACTATCGTACATTTTTTTTTAGCACGATTCGTGGATTTAACATTTCTTTCATAAAGAACATTCTAATTTTTAATATTGTATCTTTAATTCTGACTGCATGGTAATCGAATTTTAACAGAATCTCTCATTTTTGACAGAATCTCTAAAAAATTTTATTAAAGGAATTGAAATTAATTAATAAAAGAGATATATAAAAGATAGGTATATTAAAAAATTTGTCTATTTTTTCAGTTTTTCAAAGCTTAGATTCAGGCTGAGATAAATTACAATTGCACATTTCAAATCATAGATATCAATTTTCATTTCTAAATTATTATATTACTAATATTACAATATTTTAATTAATTGCAATAAATTTTAACTAATTATTTATTATTATAGGAATTTAATGTATTTTCTTATTACAATATTAGGCATCGAGGAAATACGACAATTATTTTAAAAGAGATAAAAGAGAGAGATTGAATATGTAATTTTTTTCGTATTTCACGTTTGCTGTGTAATTTGAAAGGGCGTGCGGACACGTCAGTGTCGAGGCGAGTTACCGCGAGTTGATCATGTTCTGCATACGTAACGAAATTTGATCGTTGCGCGAAGCGAAAACGCAGACAGGTGTTTGGGTTATAGTACAGATAGATAACTTTATTGCTTTCTTTTTTGCGTACGTTACATAAATATTTGTCTGGTTATAACGCATTAAAGCCTACCCTCCTATATCACATGTGAAAAAGCTGCAAAAATACAACTTGTCTCGGCTACGTACAAAAGATTTACATATACAATAGTTTTCGCACGCTGTGTTTGCACATACAAACATTGACGACGAAACGTGTCATAGGTTTTTCGTACATATTTTTTTTTTTTTTTTTCTTTACAGAGCTGTACATACGTAATTTTACACGCGCTACGCGAGGCAGTGCTACGATGTTGGCTACCGGTCGATATTAAAGACTAATTGATTATTATTCTACGAAACACGTTTTATTGATCTGACTTTGTTCAAGGCAAATACTGTTTGCTACACTTTAAAAGTTCAAACTTTTAAACGTTTCTTAGTTTAGCACTAATTACTAGTCGCACTATATAAGTCTATTTAATACGTACTATCATTGAAGTAAGCGGATAGAAAAATATTGTTTTAGTTTGCAATAATAAAATAACATATAATCTTTATCATGTAACATAACAGCGCATCAAAAATAGCTCAAGGTAAAGTTTTATATATTTGGCTTGTTAATTACTTTCGCTCAAAAGAATTGCCTTTCTTCGAAATATATAACCTTATGTAGTATTAATTTTTTTCTAGAAAGGATAGAATTTTATAGATATTCGAAAATCACAAATAATTGTGCCGCTGAGTGTAATAAAAAAATAATGCATTAAAAGATTTGGAATTTATGACATTTTCGTATTTTTCTATATTTTTCTGTCATATTTTTTTCTTTGATTAATATTTTTTAGCACATTTATATTTTATGTCAAATACAGAAATATGTATTTAAAAATTTATTTTAAATATTATTAATATTTTTAATATAGATTTAACATTAAACTCAATATTCTTTTATTTTTTTATCGTAAAAATACTGAAATTTTTTATATGACTGAAATATTTATTCATATGATAATTTCTTGTTTAATTTCGGTTTATTAAATATTTGAATTATTAAAACTTATTGACATCACAGAGCAAAAATATCAAGATCTTTCATTCTGCAAATATCTAAGTCTACTTACTGAGCCCTTCTATCCAGCGACACAAATATTTGTACAGAGTCAGTAGAAGTCACACATGCACAAATTGATTTAAAGTACAGAAACTTTCGTGACAGAAAGAGAGAAAGAGAGAGAGAAAGAGACATCTCTTGATATTAAAGAGTTTTTTTTTCACTTTCCTCTCTATCCGGTAGATATTCGTTTTTCGAAGCGTGAAGACTGAATTTGATCTTATCAATATTATTAATTATGCGCGTTGTTGGCTTGATAAAACTTCAGGACTTCCGCTCTGGCGGCATCCGCGATAGCCCCTCTGCATGGATTAGGATCCCAATTAATCCCGGGACAGCCTAACGATTCGAAACATTTCACGAGACGATTGTTATTGGATGAACAACAGTGAATAACTGCCCAAACACACGGGCTAGGAGTCTGGACGGGTGGTCTCGACGTCGCAGGGACGGGAAACTGTGGCACTTGTACGCCCTCGCGATGCGGATTGATCCCCTGAAAATAATTCATTGGATTTTAAGTCTTTCTATATTAATTCTATATTAATCGCTAATTGCGATAATAAAAATATTTAGATATTTTACAAGAAAAATTATAGGATAAATATATATATATATATCTGTTTCTATTGTGTACAACATAATTTGCAAAAATATTTATCTTGTCTTGTTAACATTATCTCTTTTCTTTTCGTTATTTAAAATTATATCGCAATTTTTGGAGGCAATATCGTAAGAAAGCACTGAAGATGGTAGCAGTAGCGGTGCTTCCCAACGTTCGGTCAATTAAGCGGAACAAAGCAGGGCGACCAGGGTCTTGTTGAGGTCGAGGGGGTACGAATCCGTAACTTCCCCCGTGGTTTAATGAAGCGCGTTTTAGTTCGGTAGCGCGAGACAATCGACGACCACGGGATCGGATTCGTCGGTGAATAAACCGCCGGTGGACAGCCGAACCGGGTTTACGCTCGGAGTGCGGTAAAGTGTTTTGACAGACAAATGGAGGACTCACCGTGAAATCGATCTCGTTGCCGAAGCGGCCCGATATCACAGGCGAGTCGGGCGACGTCGTCGGCCAGGAGCCGCCAGGACGGACTATTATCCTTGCGTTCACCGGTAGGGAGTTTAGTCTGGCTAGTTCTTGTCGACTCCACTGATCGGTCTCCTTCTGTCTGTGCTCCCTCATTCTACAGCAGATGGAAATAGGGTTTATCGGATGGTTCGAAGTAAACTCTCGCCTCGATGAGCTTGCGCTCGGGATATTCTCTTAATTAAAGTTGCACTGCTCACAGACGTTGTTGTTTAAAATTTTGCGCGACTTGGGGGAGATATCTCAGATCGCACAGACGAAATTTATTCTATATTAAACCACAGGAAACTGTGATAAATGTGGGGTGATAAATATCTTTCAACTAAAGAGGTAATTAATATTACTTTAATATATGATGTAACGAAATAAGAAAAGAAATAGGCAAGAGATTTACAGCATTAATTTTTATTTTTTTAAATACTATTTTAATACCAAAGTATATAATAAGAATATATACAAAATAATAAGGCGATCTATAACTCGGAGTAGAAAATACTATTTACACATTCATATATTCTAATTCTTCAAACACCTTTTGCGTTACATAAAATCATAAATAAAATTTTATGCCGTCGCGATTTCTTATTCCGTAATCTGAAATGGATTTGAAATGAATAAGTGATTTCTGTTCACCAATTTCATCGCAATAATATTAAGTTGGAAGGTAATATTAGTCCCCAGCGATAAGGCAGTAGAACAAAAACAAATGAACAGAGACAAACGACAGTAGTAACGAACATTGATAGCTGCAAAGCGCGGCTCACAAATAAAGTTCGCTGGAGTCGCGCCAAGCGAAAACTTCATTTTTGCGAAGCGCCGTGCCCCAAGGACCACTTACATACCTGCTCTCTTCCTGTTGTCGTCTCTCGGCGTCCAATCTTTGCCTCTCACGTTCTGCCGCCGCCCGCCTGGCTTCCTCGGCTCGCATCAAATTGTTCGGAATCAGCCGGCTATCCTGCCGTCTTCGGTGCTCCAAAAGACTAGGATCCTGGTGGTAGATCTGCCTCGTGGCTTCCGGCTGTTTCGTCCTTCCAGCTTCGTTCCTGGATCGTTCCTTCAGCATCTCCTGCCTCCTTCTCTCGGCTTCTATCCTCGCTACCTCCAATCGCTTCCTATCCTCCTCGTACTTTCTAGATTGCGCTCTCCTCGCCTCCTCTTCTCGCCTAGCCGCCTCCTTTCGCATCCGTTCCACCCGCAATCGTCTCTCTTTCTCTTCCTCCCACTGTCGCCTGGCGAGTTCCTTCCGTTGCTCTTCCGCCTCATACCTCTGCCGCCTTTCCTCTTCCAACCTCCTCGCCGTCTCTTGCTGCCTCCGTCTGACTTCCTCCGGGGAGCTTCGCGGATCGATATACGTAGGCGCCGACGGTCCATGGTCTCTCCTCACTCCTGGATCAGGATATCTGTCGCGACGCCTGGCTTCCTCGATCAATCTCCGCTCCTCGAACCAGTTACGACCGGCCGCGGTCGATTGATTATCTCTCGATGGCATATTCACTGACTGGTACCTCCTGATGTAATCCTGTTGTCTTCTCTCTTCCTCCTGTCTTTTACGCTGCTCCTCCACTCGTCGACGGTACTCCTCGTCGTCTCTACTTACATTTATCCGCGGATCTCTGTTTTCTTCGGGTCTATAGCGCCGTCTCTCTTCTTCCGGTCTTCGATTGGCATTGATTCGATTGACATTGATAGGCTGATTCCGTGCGACATATTCTCGCAGTTTTTGATCCAGCACTCTTTCTTCTTGCTCTCGTCTTCTCTCGTCTTGATCACGCTGTCTGATATCATTCGAATGACTGACTGGATGTTCCGCACGCATTAAATTCGATGGCGGCTGCTGTTGCCTTCTCTCATCTTCATTCTCTTGCTTTCTCCTCTCTGACCATTCTCTACGCCGGTCTTCCAGCCTTCTTCTATCATATTCGGAAAGATTTCTCATTGAATTTTCTTGGCGTCTCCTCTCCTCTTCTTCCTTTTTTCTTTGCGCTTCTTGCTGCGATCTGTACTGTTCCTGCCTTCTTGCTTCTTCTTCTTCTTCTAATCGTCTTCGATGTTCTTCCTCCCGTCTCTTCATTTCTTGATCATAAAGTCTTCGTCTTCTTTCTTCATCACTAACAGATGAGGTTCTAGAGCCCGATTTTCTCAAGTTTTCCTCCTCCTGCCACTTGCTTTGCGGTCTTCTTCTCATTTCTTCTTCTTGCAATTGTCGTCTTTGTTCTTCTTCTAATCGTCTTCGATGTTCTTCCTCCCGTCTCTTCATTTCTTCTTCGTGAAGTTTTCGTCTTCTTTCTTCATCATTAACAGAAGAGGTTCTAGAGCCTGATTTTCTCCAGTTTTCCTCCTCCTGCCACTTGTTCTGTGGTCTTCTTCTCATTTCTTCTTCTTGCAATTGTCGTCTTTGTTCTTCTTCTAATCGTCTTCGATGTTCTTCCTCCCGTCTCTTCATTTCTTCTTCGTGAAGTCTTCGTCTTCTTTCTTCATCACTAACAGAAGAGGTTCTAGAGCCTGATTTTCTCCAGTTTTCCTCCTCCTGCCACTTGTTCTGTGGTCTTCTTCTCATTTCTTCTTCCTGCAATCGTCGTCTTCGTTCTTCTTCCTCTTGTCTTCTTCTTAACTCTTCCTCGTTTTTTCTAGCGATCTCTTGTGTTCGATCATACGCTGTTTCCAGCCTCTGTCGTTCTTCCATCTCTTCTTCGTTGTCTATGCGAGGTGTTGAAGTGTGATTCATCCTCTTACGGTAATCTTCGTAGTGTCTCCTCCGCATCTCGTCTCTTCTCCTCTTCTCTTCTTCCTCCCATCTACTCAACGTTCTTTGATTAGCCTGTTGCATTTGTCGCAAATGCTCTTCCTCATCTCTTCGTTTTTGTTCAAGTAGTTTCTCGTACTCCCGTCTAATACTATCAGCGTTAGTATTTAATCCATGATGCTGGTCATGTCTCTTAGACATGTCTTGATGGTATCGCATGTCATGCTGCCTACGACGTTCATTCACGGTCTGCAACTCGTCACTGGACACGACACCTTCATCCTCGCCGTAGCCCCAATCGATAGAACGTCCCGTGCGCTTCCGTTCGCTTTTACCGTCCGCAAATCTCTCGGCATTTGCTTCGGCAAACCACAGCAACCGTCGACCGTGACTCCTACCGGCGCCATCATCATCGTCCAATGAAACAGCTTCTCGCTTCGGTTTGATCTTCTCATAGCTCTCGATTTCGAGATCTGTGAGAGATCTCTTGACCAATTCCTTCTGGTCAGTTATGGATCCGCTCGAATTCATTGAGGTGTATTTACCCAAATCTCCTCGTACTGGTAACTTCTCCGGTTGCCTAAATTCGTCCAGATGGTCGGAATTAAGATAGCTGGCATCCATATCTCCCCTATTCGGCTTGTTATTTTTTGTAGTAGTCTCCAATTTCTTGAGTTTAAACAGCTCGTCCATCTCTTCGTACTCTTCTTCGTCATAAGATAGAGCGTCGTCGTCGAGATCCAGGGATACCGGCATTACGTCCAGCAACACGGACGCCGGCATCTCGCCCTTCTCCTCGTCGGGCGTATCTATCGATCTTTTCGCCTTGTGGGACGACGACGATGCTTCGAGACCTTCGCATCCAACCTGTAGCTCTGGCACACCGCCGACGCCGAAGGCGTCTCTATTGACCAAAGAAGTCTCGGTTCGTTGTTCTTCAAAAAAGTTTGATTGCCTGTGATTAATGTTCTCACTTGTCGTTGTCGACTTGACTTCCGTTGTCTTTGTCTTTGAATTGAGATGGCCCGTCTTTTTCGGAGCTTTGCTCTTATTTCTCGAAAGTAAATTTGTGGAGGGCGTGGTTGCGGTCAGTAGAGTCTTCTCTTTGGATAGGTCTAGCTTGTATATTTCCATCGACCCTGGGCCTTGATCCTGAAACGTGTCGTCTGCCACAAAGGGGTCGTCCAAAAGGTCTGAAGGGGATACCACCGTTTCGGACGAAAGCGTTTCCGGCATCTCATAGCCGTAATCGACTTTGTCGGTCGCGAATTCCGCGCCGGCGATATTCGACAACCGCCTCTGCCAGCCTGGAAAAGAGGTAGGTTCACTTTGACGAGACAATGTCCTTCAAGAGATTTTCAAGCGGAAAATCTCGCTCGGTAAACTTGGCATTACGAGATAGAGCTCTTAATTCTGGGGAATGTAATCGGAAGCTTTTTTTCTTTAATAAAATACTTAAAAAAATATTTGTTTAGTTTGAAATTACAAGTCCAACAGCTTTTTAACTTTAATAAACTGTGTATTCAAAAATAATTGTTTATAATTAATAATCTAATATTGTATTTATAGTTAAACTCGAAATTTTTATTCGAAACGCGTAATACCTCGCGATATTATATTTTTCATAAAGATTTTTTATAATATATAATCTAATTTATATAATTTAATAATAGAAGTTATTAATGTCACGAAAAAATAAATTTATACTTATGAGTAAATTAATCGAACAACTACTCGAAAATTATTTTTATATAAAAGTCAGACTTCTCCAAGCAAATCTTTGTTATTTTTACAAGTAAATATACATATATTTTAATATATAATTTTTAAACATGTAGATTTGTTTGAATATACAATATTTTGTGATGTGAAACTTATCCAAGATATGTAACACGGGTAATTGCAATATAAAAAAAGGCTATGAAAAGTTATTTCGAATCTGAGAAGTTCAAAATAATTCGATTCAATGTGTACCCAAGCAAATTGCAACTTGGAATTAGATGCTATTGAGTAAAACTTCTATCACAAATTAGATATTCTCGGAAAATTAATTTTACCTATTCTCGCACGCATTAATACTCAGCTTAAAATGCTGGTTTAATTTAGATTTAATCTACGGGCGAGATTCTTCAAAAGATATTTAATAACGGTTTCATACTCGACTAAACTAATGTAGTTGCATACTATAGTGACATGAGTAATGCGCTACGCCAATTTATTTCCCCGAAATTCTTGCGTGTCGTTATAATATAAAGTCCTGAGTTTGCGTGTGTACGTGTGTGTCTTGTGGTGTCTTGTTACTCGAAAAATATGGGTCTTCCGTTGTTCTACTAATTAATAGCTTCCTCTCTCAATTTTTTTTTCTACACGAACTCGCGCGAAGAAAATTTAATAATTTTCATGTATATTTTGGAATATATTGAGTTCACTCTTCACACAAATTTATTTCATTTATTTATTAAAATATTCTACTGCTTTTTCCTCTCTAAATATTTTTTTAATTTTAAACATTAATACAGGAGCTAATACGTCCACGAAATTATCATTGTACCGGCAACGTAATACAAATCTTCAGATTTTTCAATGTGTAAAATATGCAAATATAGAAATATGTATTCTGAATATTAATATTATTTTCAATCCAGTACAAGAGATAGAAAGAGAGAGAGAGAGAGAGAGAGAGAGAGAATTGAAAATAATTACATTTGGGATTGAATGCGTGTTGAAAAATACGAGCTTTTAACAGCCATGAGCGGTATTCACTCGATATTGAAATTGTACGGAGACGACGACCGAGGAAACCTTGATTAATCAGAAAGTCGGTGCGCGAACGGATTTCCACCGGTTAGGCCAAGCGACGCATTTCGACGCGATGCGTTTATTCCGTCTCCATTAGTCCGCGCGACAGAATAAATCGATAATGTGATTAAAGGCAATTGAAATACGACAATATACATTTATTTACACTGAAAAAAAAGTTTTGTTGCATTAATAGAAATTCTATTAGATTCAACCAGTATGTCTGTTCCAAAAAAATCAGAAATCTTGTAGAGATTACTAGATTACAGTAAAATTTATCAAACATTCTAATTATAATAACCAGAAATTCTGCTTGGTTTCACCAGAAACACTCAATCATATAAGTTTCATTAATGTGATCAGAGTATTTTTCTCAGTGTAGCAAGTATATAAAATATTAAAAATATACTATTCAGTATTCTCAGAGAGAAAAAGAAGCAAGTGGATTATTTTTCTATAAAATAAAATTAATATTCAGAAATATGAGCTATAACATCTTCTCCATTACATCTCGTCGACATACTTGATCGTATATATCGAGGATTTGAAAGAAATCAGAAAGATTTATACTAAGCTTTTCCTGATATATCCTTAAAATGACAATCTCGTATTCAACGTCAGCCCTTGAATTGACAGCGGGGGACAATATGGCGCTTTATTTTACTCAGCGCTTGACATAGTATTGTAAAGTCTGACATACCCTCCGTGAAGATCGGCCTTCGCGAGCCGATCCAAAGGTCGAACGGTTGATCCTCGGCCGGATCGCGATCCCGCCAGTCTCTAGCATGGTCCTGTTGAACCCCGGCGTGTCGGCGCGGAGACGCGGGGGAGTATTGATCGTGAGAGAGGCGGAGGGTGACTGCTCCTCCTACCAGAACCGCCACCGTCAGCCAGACCGTGGCCAGAGCCACTGTCACCCGTGGTTGCATCCTCCTGCAATCAAACGGGTGTTCCCTCGTTATTCCACCTCAGTCGAGCTCTTTACGGCATTCTGACTTACTTCACTTGCATTACGGTAGAATCCCTAATCTTTTAATCCTTTAATACGTTTGAGTTCCTCACATTTTTTTTATTTCAGCTCTTTAGTTAAGGTTCTTTGATATAAAATTATAATAGAGAAAAGCCAATGCAGCAACACGGTTTTGTATTACTCTTTACAGTAGCTATGGACACTGTCTGTTAACTACATTAAAAGCACTGATATTTTAACGTCGTAGAAATAGTCTTTTTTCACATACGTGTGTTATCGTTTGGGTAGCAGATCTTTTTCGTAAAGTAAGCTGTAATTTAAAACGAATTTCAAAGACTTACCTATATATCATTCAAATAAAAGCATGCAAGCCAACTGCTCCAAGCAGTACCACTCTCAGAATATACCGCGAAGAATAACGTATTCACTGTAACAACCATCTAACACGCGAATCTTATTCCCAAAAGAGCGAGAGCTGGCTCGATTCTCTCCCTGACTTTGAATCTCAGGCAACCGTCTCCTCTCGTCTCCCTCCGTCCGCGAGCTATCCCGACATCCTTCAAAGGACCGATCCGTCGTTGCTTTGCCGTTAAAGATGAAAGCAGGTACAAGACAGTCCGCCTGCCTACCGCGCAGCTCTCAAACTACTCTCGAACCAGCCCTCTTCTCTCTTTGATTTCTCGATCTAGCTCTTCCTACACACGAAACTGCCGCTACTTTGCGAGCGACACTTGGAGCGCGCCTCTCTCATCGAACGAGAGGTACGGGGAGATAGAGAAAGGTCGATATCAACGGCGGATCGAGTGATCTTGACACACTGCCCGCGTCAGACCGAAGTGGCTAAACTTAATACCGCGGCGAGAGAAGTAGAAGGCGAGGAAGGCCGCCCGTAGAATCACACACTCTCGCCTGTGCATGACACGCCAATTGACTTCCGCCAACTGACGTCACGTTTCTCTCTATGCCTCTTCCCCTCTCTCTTTCTCTCCCTTTTCGTAGACCCGTCGGCCGAGACGATCGAAAGACTATTGGTGACTAAACGTCGCTGATAATTTTCCTTCGTCTCTCCGCACGCGAGACGTCACGCGATGCTGAGAAATCGCGAGAATTTAAGATATTTGGGGAAGATACGTACTATCATCGTTTATGATACTCGAATGACGTTTCGAGCGGAAAATACAAGTGTGTTATAAATTGGTAATTTATTGGATCAAACGGTGGGTTTTTTCATACTTCCGATTCTAATAATTGTGTGACGTATTCAAAGTGATATAGCTTTTATATTTACAAGGAAACTTGAAAATGAGTCATAACTAAAGTTTTTTATCTTATTAATTATTTTGATTTATAGAAACTGTTTTTATAGAACTGTTGGCAAAAAATGATTATTCGAGGCACAACATTACAATATTTTAAGTTTTTGAGTGCTGAAAAAAAATCTAACAAAAGATTATGAAATGTAAAAATAACCGTCATAATTTATACACATGGTTTTGCTTCATGCGATACTTTTTGTTGTCACTTGAGCGACAATAATTTTTCTAAAACAATTTTTTGCAGCGACAAATATAGCGAGAGATTCTAGTGAGCGGCTTAGATTTTGTCATTGCAGTTAGATCGATGCATTAGATCAACGCGAGTTATTCTTAGCTGCTTATTTAGCGTCCAAAGGAAGCGCGGTTGATCGGACGCTCTACAGACTCGATGTATTCAGATCATCATAAAGTCAATCATAGTAATCAGTTGTCTTCTCTTTTATATTTTTAACCTTTTCGACGGATCTTGCGCCACAGAATAATGCATATTTTCTTCGTGCGATAATGCATTATTACGTATAGATCCGTAAGCTAATGAGAGTTTTGTTTTGTATATCGTATCGTGATACAGTAATTAAACCAACTTAAGTGAGAGGAATGCGATTTTAAGCAAGAATGCATTCTCGAGCATACGAACGAGAAAATATCCTGGTGAATGAGGATTTATTAGTCGCCGCAAGCGAATACATGCGATTTAACGGTGGAATGTATTATTCGTGGCGATACAGAGAGATATAATCATAATATATTACCGTGCAATACATCATACAGTTTTTTCAATAGCTAGTTAACAAGAATAATAATCCGCTGACAATTGGCAAATGTATAATTACAGGAATACATATTGAAAGACATTATTACAAGCTATAATGGAGTCGAGAATTATGCCTATATCAAGTGTCTCTAATTGCTGGTTATTACAATATAATGCTCGATTGTGCAAGTAGAAGAGTGATTAATTAGTAATGGACCGCACCTGTAATTAAATAGTCGCAAATTCGTGTTCCGGACGAAACTCTACCTTGTAAACTACAATTACGTTTAACACGAAACGAAATGTATGGTACAGTTCTGCCAAAGTACCTTATTCGCTTGCATACATATTCATGCCTACCGATACCGTTTCACCTGCCTCGCTATAGGATCTAGACGAAATTATTATAATATTGCGAAATATTATATTTCGCGTAACAAAATATGGCGCAAGGTATTTTTACAATTTCATCTGACGTTTTACTTGATATTATTAAATAATATTAATAAATGATACGGAAAGGACATTATATTTCACAAGTTGAATGACTTTAATGAACCATTTTATTTGACTTGAGGGCAAATAATTAATGTTTGGACATAAAGATATGGCATTTGAAATTGTACAAACTTGTGCAACACAGATGGTCGTATTTAGCGTTAAATACGGAAATGGTTGATTTACTCCTTCGAGAAAAATTTGCCATGTTCTTACGCGAATCTTCAATTACAGGGATGCTCGTGGAGTCGCGTGAATTTGATTGCACGAATTGTCTTAGACAAGGCAGGGATTAAAGTTCTGCCAATAGTTTGCAGAGTTTCATTTCTCTTTTCCCCTAATTTTCTATCTATCTTACCATCTCTTTTCCATTTGTCTCGTATTTTCAAGGCAATAGCGACGATTGGCAGGATCGGACTGGATAAGAGAGATCCCGAGAAATTTTTCAATTCAGGCTCCAGTGGCCCCCGAATCTAATTTTTTTAAATTTTTTATGCAGGAAATTAATAATCTAAACTAATGAACTAATTTGTTTTTTACAACTTACGCTTTATGACAATATAAAAAAAATAACAATAAAAACAAAGTACAAATATCTCTGAATTTCATCAAAACACGTTTGATCTTAAACCAAAAAAAATGTTTTGCCTGTAGCGCTTTAAAGTGGGGATCCTTTTTACAGTTTTTCTTGGTGAGCCCTTGGTATTCCAGTCTGATCCTGACGATTGGAACAAACTTTCCTTTATCTATAATAAATCCTAGCGTAGAAAATCGCTATAATTGTCTCTCTTATTATAATTTCAATCAGGATACGCGCACATCCTGAAAACGGAAAACAAACACGTGTGGAAAATACGATTTTCAACGAGAGTCACATTAATCTTTGTCACGGATATATTTATAATTAACCGAACGAAATGCAGAGATGCAAAATAGGAATGAAAGTATCTAGAATATTTCGTGCTTTTTACACTTTCCGATTTTTCTTCTATTGTCTTGTGCCATTTTCTTTATATTTCCTTAATATATGAAAATGAATCGTGTTTATTTCTATTGTACCTTCTTTCTATTATTAGCCATATTCTTTTCATTTCATTATGCTTATAGTTGAAATACACAGTCTCAGGAACTTAAACTACCTTTTCTTTATAACTACGTTTCCTTAATAAAAATTAAGAGATAAATAAATTCACTGACACATATAAAAATAATGATCCATTTTCCATCATTCGTAGCTTAAAAATGTTTCCTTCAACATTTTTATTAATGGAAAATGAACTTCATATTGATCTAGAAAAGTTTATAAAAAAATCGATATAATATTAAATGATTACTTGCAAAATTGCTGTTAAAGAATTCGCGAATGAATTGATTCGTTGTATACGCGGAATATTTTGCATGCTCGTCGAAACACTTGTGGTATCGAAAATCTCCGAGTCGAATTGTCGATGTTTGACGCTCATTTTACCGAATAGCGTGCAGTTTGTGCGAGGCACAGTGTCCGGATGCTGTTGGAAAAATGGTCGTCTAGGGATTTGGGCGGGCGCTCACGCGACGAGACAAGTGTGGCGCGGTTTATTATGCGGCACGCGAAATCGGATTAGGATCGCGTTCAACGCGAACGCATGTGTATCTCGATCGCCGATAATAACGGCGCGGCCGCGGCGGCGCGGCATGGTGGATAGAGCACTAAAACACCCTCTAAAAGCGACGTTTGCCCACCGTACAGCAGTACAGCACGTACAACGCTCTCGGACTGCGCTATCGATCGCGTCGCTTTCGGCCTGATTTTTTGCAGATAACGTATTGAAATATTGGCGCTTTACGCGAGCCTCCGACACGCACACGCGCGAACGCGACGTACGCTAGCGCGAGGCGAACGCGATTTTTTTCTATTAGACTCGACTCGCGTGTGTACCTTTATCACGAACGATGATAAATTTTTCTCCCCATGAACGATTGACCGTCGAAATGGCGGTCGTTATGTCTCTCTCCCGCTACGAGATGCATAATGTATCGAAAAGCTAGCATTAACGTTACGTTATATTGCGTATAAGGTGACTCCTAGAATATTTTAAGGACTGTATATACGAAACTGGAGCGCGCATCTTTCTGGAGTAGAATTTTCGCAACAAGTAGAGAATTATGGAAATACTTGACTCTATTACAAGTACAGCTCTTCATTTAGAAAAATATCTACTTTTATTTACTGAAACCTAATGCTCATTATTATTGCCGCACCGAGGTAATGCTATTGGAGCAGCGTGGCAACTGGGGGTCTTCGACAATCTCCTAATCGAGAGCGGCTTTTTCTCGGCGGAATCGAGAAAAGTGGCATTAGCATATTAAAGTGTGCCGCGCGCTACGGGAGCGTTGCCGGTCAGAAGGTTAATTGCGACTTAATAGACGGCCGAGGCCTTCTGCCGTTACGACCGTTATTCAACGTTACAATGCAGAAATTCCTTAACGCAGAACGCGAGATGCCGCGCAATGATTTATTTCCGTAAGCGACTCGCGTACAAGTGAATAAATAACATCGATGCGCTTGTCGTAAAACGGGGCAACGGAATGTGTCTCTTTTTTTTTCCTCTCCTTTCACCGTTCCGCGTCGGGCGACGCGTTGATGTCTCGACCGTAAACTCATGTGTCGTCCTTACAATTGAAATATAAAGTTGACGATGACTGCATGAAAATAAAAAAAAAAAAGGAAAAAAAGAGATAAAAAATCTTGGGAAAGAATTGTGGTGGGCGAGAATTACGAGAGTGGCGTTGTCGAAGCAACGAAATTTGCGATGGAGTTAGTCCGGCTTGACCTGAGCGCGTAGCCGCGCTCGTGAAAATGCACAAATAGCGGGTTGTTCCGAAAGATGTAGGTACACGGGACGGTAGCGAATATTCCGAAAGAAATTTGCATTTTTCCTAGACCGAGGAAAATTTAATCCGCGGTTTACCGTATAGATCGCTAAAACCTCTCTCTCTCTTTCTCCTGCATTTTCCTGTTTCAATTCTTCAGCGTTTAGCTTGTACGCCCGCAATGTGCTCTCTTTAGAATCGAGTATTTTTTAAATACTTAATTTCGCAGACTTTTAGACCCTTACCACAAACTTTCTTTGGGATAAGAGTTTTTTTACTGCAATTCCGATAATTTCTTGTTACTGTAGTTATAACAAGCAGGAGACCACCTTCGCCATGTAACCTTGTCATATAATGAGGCGATTACAAAGCAATACTACAAAGCAATAATCGTGCTTAGCGGCTTTAATTGTTATTACATCGCAAAACGCCATAATTGGACGACGTTAGCAACTTACGAATAATTCGAGTGAAGTAACAAATATACTTTCGTAATGATCAGACACAGTTTTTTTATAGTTTTAAATAGATTAAATGTCAAGTAACGATAATCGCACAATAGCTTATATAAATTTTACAGTGCAGCATGATATTTCTATCTGACTTATTGTTAGTCGCTCATTATATTTTACCATGGTAAATTGATCGGGGCACTATTCATACCATAAATAGATAACACGCTATACATCAATAAAAGAAGTGACGTGGCTTGTAAGGGAGACTTGTGATCCGAGGTCCCGTGTTCGAAGTCTATTGGGATAAACATGTTTTTAAAAAGATGATATATATGATACTAAATAGTCGTATTATATAAAGATGAATTTTATATGTGATTATATATCATTATATAACAAAATTTTGTGTTAAAACATTTTACAATGGCGCATAGGAATTTTTTTTATCAAGCAAATTATATAATGTCTTTTTATATTTCAAAAATTTCTACCATTACTTATAAATTTGTCAAACTATTAAGTTGTTCCAATTTTATCACCGCATATGATAAAATTTATAGCGAATTTTTCGGTAAAGTATAACGAAAAGTTGTCTCCATAATGATTTTGTAATTATATTTCATGTGGAACTACAAAATAACATCTATTTGAATTTTTTGTTGAAGAAAACCATGTACAGTACATATACATTATATCAATGATTTACCAAACAATTAAACCTGTATAGATTATATTGTATATCGCCACTGATTGATTAGTGTTTACGTTAATTAAGGGAAAACGATGATCGAGCAAAAAATGTCACCTAATTAACGTGAGCGCCCGCATTATTGGTGATCAGCGGGCGCTCACCGTTGAATACGATTACTTATTAATGCCGAGTGATATCGGACATACTAACGAGAGTACTAAAAAGAATAATGATCTCATTTGTCTGATAATGTAATTGTGAAAATCACTAGGCAAATAAAGAGACGCGTTCCGTCATCAGTTATATTCCTCTTGCGTTTCGAAATGTTATCCAGTCCGTACTTTACCGAATTACGTAACCTTAATTCGCATCTCTTCTTTCATTATCGAAAATAAAAATCAGGAGGGAATACGAAAAGACGTGGGTCCCTTAAATATTACAACAACGTTTTAGGTATTAAAATAAAACTTATGTATGTATTTAAATTTGAAATTTTACAAGCATTAAATAGACCAAAATTGTAAATATTTAAAACGATAAATGAGTAATGTTAATAAAAATTATCCAACTCGCGAAAGAAGAAAGCAAAAACTTATAGATAAAAAATTTTTCTAATTCACGCAATGCATAAGGAACAACTTGATCTCATAAAAAGTTGATGATTGAAAAACAAATTATGTGTCTGCAACAAAAAAATTTTTCTTTCATTTCCATCGATGACTTTAACGTTCGTCGTTGTTTTCCCCACAAATTTTGCAAGGAGAAAAATACGAAGATTGTCCTTGAAACATATGATTAGGCGACGATCATCTAAAATCACGATTGCTTGAACATTGATGATAAACCGACGCGACTGATTGGCTCTGTTGGATAACCTTCCCTCTTGCTCTCAAATGGCTACTCCGCTTTGCAGACGACACCTTAATTCTAGATAAACTATCAGCAAATTGCATGGAAAATAGAAGAGATGCGTTAAGAAAGAGAGAGAGGGGGGAGATTGAGAAAGAGATAGTTTTATTGTACCCTGTGGTACGAGGGTAAAATGGGGGAAGGGGAGGGGAGGGAAGTTAGGGGCAATCTGAATACGCCTGATGAGATTCTATTCTTATCCCGCAGGAAGTTATATTAAACGTCAATAGTGCTTCTATCATTAGGGCTATTATCCTTTGAAGCATTATATATTACGACAGATTTGAACATTATGATAGCCCCGGGCAGTACGATTTATGACACCACTCATTAAAATTTCTCGTATTCTTTCTTGGTAATAATTACTTTTCTTTCATACAATGATTACTTCTTTACATTACTCCCGTTATCTTTCAAGTTTTTTTATCTTCTCTTTCCCTCTTTGTTTGAGCATTAATTAAAATATTCTCTCTCCCTCTCTCTTTCTCTCTCGCTCTCGCAGTAAATGAAATTAGATTTGTATGCAACATTTGTAATTAAGCAACATGCTGAGAGCTCTTTCATGGTGCAGAAATAATTAGGCATACTTTTTAATAAATATAATGAGATCAGTTCCGTGAGAGATTCGAATTAAAAATAGGAAAATCGTATAAGCCGCACTTTAACAAATCTTAAAAAGCAATTCCAGAGTTAAACCCGTATTTTATGATACCATTCGAATAGTACGACGGCAAGGCGGAATATGGAGCAAAGGTCACGCGTGGCTGATGCGAGCCTCGTAGCCGCAGGCACGGGCAGAAATTTACAGCACGATTATAAATTAACAGAACATTAGTATCGAGAGCTGGCAGGCAGACGCGTTACCACCCCGAGTCGAGTGTCGGGTGACGTTATCACATTAGTCGCGAGCGAGCGAGCAAAATAATTAGAGCGGCCTGGTATATAAGCGGTACGTATAGCCTATTTGAACTAACTGGATAACCCTCGCGGGCATTAATCGCCGTCGCCGCCGACGTCGTCGGTGGATGTCGGCCCTCAGGACTCGACGCGTGACGTTAACGACGAAATCAGTAGTGACTTGTAATTTCTTCGACGTCGCGTCGCGAGCCCTTAATCCCTTCTCGTCTTCCCGTCTCGAGAGATGTAGTCGTTGGGTTTGCGTTGCAATGTTCACGTTGAACCTTAAACTTGACTACTATAACACGCACCTTCTCCTCTTTCCTTTGATGAATTTTATTTTTCGTGTTTATGGCTGTTTTAATAGAGATTTTGAAAATTTGTATAAAATACAAGGATATTTCATATTTATACATTTCCATTTATTCCATTACTTTTTACTCGGCTTTTTATAAGCAGATTTACATATTTAAAAAAAACGTAGAAAATAATATATGTGAAACAAAAAAGGATTTTCATGTTACAAATTAATTACGGATTTCATGTTTCACTAACATGAAAATATAATATTTTTAATCTAATAATTTTGGCTTTTCTTTTTTTAAATGTGGTATCCCAAATTACAAATTTTTGGGTCATAATTTTACATGAGAAATCGTACTATTTTTATAAATCTACACTGATTCTCTGTAACTTGTATAGAATTCTCTGTAATTTGTATAAATTATGCATGCAGTAAGTATAAAAGCATTCGTGCGGAGAATGTTTTTTTTTTTAAACTTTATTTTTAGAAAGTAAACATTAATTAGCAATTTATTAACAATGAATACACGTCTATGTATGTATACGTGCATGCACGGAAGTGGAAAATATCATTCAATAGAACGTATCCGATTTATTTATAGAAAATTTTTTGAATTTTTTATAAAAATAAATTCCATACATTTTAAAAAAAGATATGCGGGTAGTCTGGGATACTCAATATATGTACACACACACACACACACACACGCGCGCGCGCAATATATTGTATTTGTTATTAATAAATTGCTAATTAATATTTACTTTCTAAGAATAAGATTTTAAAAAGTATTCCTTGTAGGAATACTTTTTACGCTCACTGTATATGCAAAAGCGCGAGTAAATCATGCACGAAGAAGATAAAGAAAATTGCACGCACAGTGCACGGCAGTTACGTTTTTACTACATAATCTTTATCATGCTCTTAAAAACTCCCCATTGGATAGAAGGTATCGTTTGTTTTTCAAGCACTTCACTTTTACATTTCCCATGATGAAGCAAGGTGCGCCGTTCTGTGTTCGCTATCAATGGCTAATTGCTTTAATCGCTAATTACTTTAATGCGCGATAAGGTTGGACGCTCTCGTCGTCGTAAACGGACGGTGCATCGAATTAGAACGCGCAATTAAGTGCCTCGATCAATCGTATATAGTATACATACATATGTGCTATGTATATCATTACTTAAAATAAAACGCACACGTTATCAAAGCCAAGAAGAAATATTATTATTTCGCTAATGAAGAATGCTATTGCTGCATTATTAAACGCATTTATATTAAATGTGTAAAATAAATGTGTGTAAAATAAATGTTTACTGCTCGCATATGCTTGAATATAATTATAATTATTGAGAATCGTATAAATAAAAACTTAATTGTTACGCATATTAAATCATATTGAATTTTTTTATACAATCATGTATCAAACGAAATGTAAAATTAATAATTGCAAAAAATAAATACAAAAATATAGAAAAAAATATGGAGGAAATAAAAACGAAAAAAATGCGATAAAAGTAAAAATCTCTTGGTAATAATTTTCTCTTTGTAATCTTTTGCTGTTAAATACAAATTTTATTTATTAAATAAATCTACAAATAATACTCTTGCTCTAAAATAAATAAAACAATAGATGTTTATACATATACTGTATATACAGTTCTCGATAATTAATTTTGTTACGTAAGAATCGAGAGACTTGACGTTTTCTTTGATTATTCGCTGTGAACTAAGAAGATTAAAATCCCATTTAATTAATATTTTTTTCGTGAAATTCCCAATTTGAAACGTTAAAGTATATACGAGGGAAAGAAGAATACAATTGCAAAATGCTAAATTCAATGCTTTAATGTCACATATTTTATTCATACAAAGTAATTTTTTATAATACGAATTGATATTTTTTTTATTTATTATTAAATTAGTTGCCATTTAGAATACTCGTATAAAATGCATTTCTTTTTTTTTTTAGTTAATAATGAATTTTCTGTAAGGCTACAAAAATTAATGAGAAATACTATACGATGATATATTACATAGAATCATAAATTACGAAATATTTTGAAATTACAGTGCATTCATAAATCATACTTCACGACATTAAGATTCTGGTCGACATTTTGCATGATCCGAATTTGCAAATCTGACTTCGTATCTCTCCAAGATACGTTACTATTTCGCGAAAAGCTCGGGAGGTTTTTGCGAAGCGATGTAAGACAGCATTGAAATCGGATTCGCGAATCATCTTGTCGGCTCGCCAGAAGAATTTATTCGCATAACGTATAATGCGGCTACATTCCCATCGGATTACACGGATTCCGTTGCTTCAGAGCGCTCGAGCTACCAACACGTTACGATTCTTTCGATGATTTCAAATTCTGCCGGAGAAGGGCAGAGAACTTAAAGCAACAGAGATGTATGTATGTAGGTGTGTATGTGTGTGTATGCGCAATGCGATATGACTGCCATACGAATAACTGTCTGTTCTTGAATTTCCTCGATTCAGAAATCTTTATTTTTGCGAGGGCGAGAGTAGTTCAGTAAACAGGATAATCCAAATTGATCTTTAAAATACTGAACATAAAATATTAATATATATTGAAATATTTTCTAGATTTGTATATTTAATATATTAAAATGTACGTTATCATTTTTTAAATGTACTCTTTAAATTCTTTGAAGTCCAATCTCATTCTTTTACAGTGAGATTTTATTCCAAAGAATTTAGAGGGCAAATAATAACTTGTTAGAAGCAATCTGTTCAAAGCGATTAAATTAAAAAAGGAAGACGTACTTACAGAAATATTTATCGAAAAAATGTTAATATAATTAAATTTGCTATATATATATAATATATATACATATATATATATATATATATATATATATATATATATATATATAATGAACAATTCTAATAATATGGCTTTACTTTCCTCAGTCTTTTGAATTATAAAAATTTCTCTCCGATTAAATTATCGATCCATTTTGCTCTGTTGAGCTGGGATTTGTTCAACCATAATGCATGGGCTAATCGTTCTCGAACAATTAGAGGGAATTGTACAACCAACACAATGATGTTTGAGGAAGTTCATGGTCGAGTCGAACGTTAATACTACTGCAATCAAGATCGTTTAAATGTTTATCATCACGCGCGTGCGCTCGTCGTATACCGTTAATGATTGTGATATATGCTTGTTAAAGATTCGTGTTTAAATCACAGGCACACTACTGCCACTGCTAAATTATCCTTGATTCGTCGGAATTAATGGCCGCGCATCATTGTCCGTGTCTCGACAAAACGCCCGCCGCTCCACGAATCGCTTGGAAATGTCAAGAGTTCGAATTTTATAGGCTGACAAGAATCAGGAACATTGCGTAAGAACATTATAAATATATTCGAATCGAAAAAGTGACAGCGCCACATGTCTCAGCATCAATTCGCATCCATAAAAATACAACCTTTGCATAAAAAAAAGAGATATTGAGGAAAAAAAGTTTATATCTTTGGAGATTAAATAATTTTTATAGCAAAAATGTAATTGCGTAAAATATTTTCCTGCAAATAAATATGAGTCAATATCATTGTAAATATTAAATTTAAGTAATTTAATGTCGCTGTTGATAAATTACTGTTAACAAGTTGCAAACTTTTACATTGTAAAATACATTTCGTATCGAATTTTTCCACGATAGTTTTTTTTCAATTATCTCTTGCTCAAGATGATAGTTTAACATTTTAAGGATTAATCTGGGCCACTTCTTCAAGAAAGTCGCGGCAATAATTTACCAAGTATAATCTCAAGGAATACTTGCTTTCTCTCTATACTTCGGCAACGCGCATTAATAACGGAGTTACAATCCGGTTAAATGTGTTAATTAAGTGCGCGGAAAACTTAGATAAGTCTGTGAGGGGTGCCGCGCGGAACTTCAAATTAGCTTGTTATCCGTGTAGCGAGTTCTAAGCGAAAAACATCTTAATCCGCAATCATCATGCAAATAAAGCCAATTTTCGCGAAAAAATAACAATTTACTTGCGTTTCCGGGCCACGTATTTTTCTATTTTTTAAATAAAATTTTGCTTGCGTCTTCTTTCAGCCTGTATTTCAATCTAGCATAAAGCGATAAATATATTCGTTAAGGATATTTTGGCACTACAATACCAGCCAAAAAAGTTTAAAAACTGGTTATTAGATTTATTTTTTTTCTTAATCAATGACAAAAAGTTCCGGCTGCGAATGTCTGAATTTTGGCCCTGAACCAGCTGCAAAGAAGAAAACAATGGTGATTTATAACGATTTTATTGCGAAAATGACCTTATTTTATTGCAGTTTTAGGTAAACAATTTTTAAACGAATAAGTGGCTTCAAATGAATTTTTGCACGAATATTTATTAGAGTTTTATTTTAGTATACATAAACTTGAAGTCGTAATGTCATTTCCTCAAATTTGTAAATAAGTATAATAAAATGCGATTTTATATAAGAATCAAACCAAAAATTAAATAACTTTTAAACCTCCAATAAGAAAATTGTACTTAAATTGTGCGCATACTCAAACGTATGAATAGAACAATCTAAAAAATTTTTTAATTTTGGGTAATACTTTGAGATGCGACACATACATTCTCAAAATAAATATCTGAATAATTATACATGCATACGCACGTTATCTTAAGAATCCCTTTTCAAACTGCATCATTGACACTTTGACATTATTCCAACTAAATTGTTTCTTCGTTTAACTTAATATAGAACTTGGATGTTGTGTGCACTAGACCATTTTGATTTCTGAAATACATTACTGGGAATTGCATTGAGACAAGATAGTAAAACTTGATGCAATAAAACTTGATGCAACAGAATCCCCCTGGGAAATTGTCGAAATTGTATATCGACGAATGACGTCACCTAACATGAATCGTTTCTGTTATTCGCGACAGCAGAGAACGGTATAGCACTGAAATAACGGGTTACCGAATATACACGATCGTGCTAACAATGTTCGTGAGCGATCCACGACAGTTATTGTTATCGCGTGTCATTCTGTTGGGTCACGCGCGTTTAGCGCCGCTTTGCACGCGAATCACGCGTTTTTACGGTAACGAGCCTTCCTTGAAAGCGTTTAAGGAGGAAAAACCCATCTACGAAAATCGCTTAGTCGCTCTGACTTTGTAATTACATTTAACGGCGCGCGTTCATGCAACGTCAATATTCACTTTATGAGTATTAATAGATAAGACACACGGATGCTTCAGAAGAATCAGAAGTTCTCTCGCTAATCAATTTTCTGGTGAAATTAAAATCGAATTTTCTGTGTAATGAGAATATTCATTCAATAATATAATCTTCTTTTGATATTATTATTAAACTTTCTTTATTTTATTTTTTTTATATTTTGACAAGTTGATCGGCAATTCTCTCTCTCTCTCTCTCTCTCTCTCTCTCTCTCTCTCTTCTGAGCAGCGAGATAAATTTTTCCAAAAAGAGTATCTTCATTTGAATAAGATCGCATAAACAACGAATGATAAGGATCTGGAATTTCCATCAACGCTACACGCATATAAATAGTCAGGGAAATACCCATTTCCAGTCATTAGTTGAAGTTTTTAGTAAATTATATTTTGTGTTTATTTGTGCGTGCCAGAGTAATGGATTGTGTATGGAGACAAATATATTTGTGTTCAACATATAGTTTAATTCTTACAGTTACATTGCAATTTGCGAGTTATATTTATTACGATGTTGTAAGCATGCTATGTTTTGCAGCTGCTATGAGAAATGCAGCAACATATATTTTATGTTTCTCTTTGAAAGAGAAACAGAGAAAGGGAGAGAGGATGGGGAGGACGAAGAATAGGAAGAAAGAGAGAATAATTGTTAATATATAACAGAAATTCATAATGCGAGCAAGAGCGACATGATGTTTTCTTTTATGCGTATTTTTAATCAGAGAGAATAAAGGAGAAACGTTACCAAGTAATAATGAGCAATGTAATTGTAAGTAAATGTAAGTTTGAAAAAGAATAAAGCAAAAGACAAAAATAAAGAATTGGTGCATGAAAATGTAATTTATATTTCATGAAATACAATATTTAATAGCAATATCATTTTTATAGAAAATTTAAAAACAGATTTTTATATTATACTCTTTGTATGTAAATTTTTTATGTTTCTTCTTTTAGTAAATTTAAACAATTTGCATATTTTCTTCTCACGTCTCTCACATTCATAATTAGAAATTACCTGATAAGACTTCATAATCGTTTACTATAATTATTTCTGCAAGGATAAAATAAGCATCGATGAGCAATATAATTAATCATGTACCATCGTAATTAGTATTATCAGTGGAACGCGACGCAAATTGTTAATTTTGCTTATTGTCTTGCGTTTCTGTTAAATTTACAATGTGACGCAATTGCGCAATAGAAGATGGTACAAAAGGAAGTTTGATAAAGCAGGATACTACAAGCGACACACTACACCGCGAACGCTGAAATTGTAACTACACTTCCTTCCGCGTATAATCAACGATGCTATTACGATACACGGATCATCTGGAATTTCCGTTGAGGGCATAGCGTGTATCTCAAGTAAGCGTTTGCAAGCGTACGTTTAGTTGTTCGAAAGTGATATATGCTCATCCTTTTATCATTAACATTAATTAAGGAAAGTCGAGAAGATCATTCGAGAATCTACGCGCATCTCAAGATGTAGTATTCGATTTAATATAAAAAGTTCTCAACTCTCCGTTGCTATACTTTAGTCCATCATTATATCAGAAAAAACGAGTTCTCAGTTAAATAAATAATTTTGTTATCAAAGCTGATATTGGATTTCCTGCAATACAAGCTTCAAGATGCAAAAGATATGATCGATTTCAGGTCTCGGACTTAAATAAGGAAAGAAAGCTTTTTTAACGTTGTAATATTCTTATTTATCGATTAAATGTTTAATATCGTCATCTAAAATTTTAATAATGGTTTAAATAATCAGATGTTTAAAAGAAACTCTGCTTACTCTGCATAAATGGGTCAATTTTAAATTATTGGATTTGCAATATAAACTTTTATAAACTATATATTACCTTTTAGCTAAATTTTATACAATGTTCTTTGCACATGGCGAATTTTTAATTTGCAACTGCGAATACTTCACTAATGAAATCTCCTGTTTGAATAACGTCCACTTCAAACTGCTCGAAAGTAAAGTTTACGCTTTCAAAACGCCGTGCGCCAAAACTCTATAATCTTCAATATCAAATAACTTTCTAATAAATCTGCCAATGAAATTCTTGCTAAAGATTTCCTAGGCAAAAATTTCGAGGGAAACAAAAATATCTTAATTACGTTAAAAAATGTCTTAATTACATCTTAAGATTCAAAATTTTTAGTTAAAGAATTTTTCTATAGCGCCGAAGTATTTGTTCATGATCGCAGCAATGTTTGGAAAAAAAAGAATGATGCAGCTTCCGATCAAAGAATTATTTAAGTAACAAGAAACCATTATTTCGGATGCGCTTTCAATTAGCAAACGTTCCGTATAATGAGATTTGAATTATCGAATATCTCAGTCATAAGATAGGTCCGTAGGGCGGTCAGGTATATTGTTCTCAAAATAGACGGCTTTGTTGTCCTTCTTGTGTCAGGTGGACTGATTTATGGCGCCTACGGGGTATCGAACGGCTCACCGCACGCGCTACAATGTGCAATTTGTAGTCACGCTGGGACAATTTTGCACGTACGTCTTTCTCACCGCGAAGCAAACAGCGGCGTATAATTGCCAGTATTGGCTGTACCATTGTGGGTAACTCTAGTCATTAATGTAACGGGAATAATAATTAGTATTGATCCAACGTTTATAATTTTTAAACGAGTAAATCGATACACAAGGTATCCCTCTACTTATAATTACCTCCGCTTATGAAGTTTCGGACTTGCGAATGACACGCTATTGAAAATAAACAGTGGATTATAATGGAACGATTAAGCGTTCGTCAACTCGTGATCCGAATTAAATGTTAATTTCATGGTAGTCATTATTGTAATATTAAGGATTACAATCATTAAAACAGTTTTGTATAAATAATGTTTTATTTATACGAAATATAAATGCGCTATTCGACTACGATTAATTCGATTTACGATTAAAGTCTCGGAATGCAACCCTGTTATAAGAGGAAGGTACCAGTGCATTGATTTAAAGATGTTCATGCTTATCGTTGAAATTGGAACGACAGTTACAACGTGTGTTCTAAAAAAAGAAAAGAAAAAAAAACACGAGAAATGCGTTCCAATGTTTTACTTCCGTTTTATTTTGCTATATACTCGGAGTTATATTACAGTTATAAAAGTCGTACTATTTTCTCGTTTGCAAAGTAGCATTTATATGACGCATTTTCTTGTCCCAAACGTTTACTGCACGTGTATTCACATCGTTGTAGAGCTGTCACGGAGCCTTATCGCGATATTAATCATCATTTTAGGAGCAGCCAGTTGCTCGGTGACTTAATTTCGCTTTCTAACGGAAGCGCGAAATTGCGTTCAATACGAGAGCGTATTACGCGAATCGCTAATATGAAGTGACGTTTGTCTCTTTTCAACGATATATACGGCGATTTATGGCCCCGACAAATTACACGACGTGTTACGCAGCGCCGGTATTGTCGATTTGCGAGGCCGATTATCTCCATAATTCAAATGCGACGTATCGACATATAATGTCGCACGCATTTGTTGCGTTCCCGCAGACGCGGGGAAAGAAAATAAAACAGTGACGTGCGAATCGGCGGATCACGTATGAAAAGGAATGTGCGCTTTCATTTCCGCTTCGTTTAAATTTCGCGTTTAACGAAACATATTCGTTAAAAATTCGGGAACGGCGTGATATTCAGCGCCAAAATAAACAAACGCGAAAAGCACAATTGCAAGAATGAAAATATAATATGTAAATAATGAAATAAATATTTTATACAGCAAATAAAATATTTCGGAAAATGTGAGGCAAGGCACAGTATTAGACAATGCGCGAAAATATATGAATCCCCCTTTTCGGAGAAACATCATCTCTTAGATTATTCAACGACTATTCTTTTAAGTTTCCCATTTTCTACGAGGTTTAGAACCCCACGTATACGTGCATGATAAACAGTTCTGAAAACTATAAAGGTCCCTGTCGATACGTCGTAGACGCACACGCGATTTGAATTCGTAGGGAATAAGTTTACCGGGCGGGAGATAAATAAAATAGCTCGCGTTCCATTTATCTGAGAAGACTGTTACTCAACGCACACGCGTGCCTTGTTTCTCGTTTACGTATAAAGAAAAATTACGAGAACCGATTCACGTTCGGAGTCAGAGTGCCCCTGTCGGTGTTTGCGTGTCGGTTCATTTGTCCACGCCCGGCGAGTGCAATTTACTGCCATTGCTCTGCAACGCAAACGCGCTCGGAAGTGCAGTTAATCGTTCGGAGTAATTATTTGAAAAAGTCGCCAAATTAGCCTCATTAAGTACACAGCGAGTTTTATCAAAGGACGCGCATAAACAGTGCATTACGGTAAAATCAACCCCGTTAGACAGATCCTCTTTAGACAGTAGTACTCGCTGCAAGTTTACATATCCGAAGGTAAATGTTGTAATTACAACGTTGTCGTAGCGCCATTGCCGTTGCAAGTTGACGTGATAAAATTCCGGCCAATTTCGCGGAAAAGTGACTGTAGCACAGCGGGGATCGTCTTTTACGATTACGACGTCGCGGAATACAACATGCCTCGAACTAACATTGTTAACGCAAAGCAAACGGAATTGCATCGGGTAGGGAAGCCAAGACGAGAAAACGGCACAGTCTGGTAATTACTTTTCCATCGGAATCGCAAATAAAGCCGGAAAGATCGACAGATTACAATCTCGTTCAAGTATCTCAATCCGATGGAAAGACTGGTGGCATTGTGGGCGGCGGCAAAAAGAAAATAATCAGAATCGCAAATTGTAATGAGGGTGACGTCAAGAGGAAACGGAAGAGTCAGTGGTGAGGGAAAATCCGTGGTAAAGTTGAGAAAAAAATTATAAGAGAGAAAAAAAAGGCGAGGGTGGAGAGCGAAGGGTTAACCTCGAGAAAAGATGAAGAGAAAGGAAAAGGGAAAAGCGCGGAGGTGAGAAAGAATGGAACTCTATTACAGTAAAAATATGTATGAGAATAAAAGAATAAAAATAAAGTTACGGTGAACGTTTAGGTACAAGATAACTGAATAATGGAAGAGGAAGAGAGAGAAAGAGAGTCAGAGAGAGGTAGTCGAAAGAAGGGAAAACAAAAGGGATGCAATGGATGAGAACTCGAGAAAAATGGTACTATTAATGCCGAAATATGTATGAGGCTGAAAAAGTACGTCACCGCGGTGGAAAAAAAATAGAACGATTGAAATCAGAATGTCTAGGCATTTTTTATGGCTCTGCTTGGAAATGTTTTCGAATTCCGTTTTTCTTCGATTGCTCGGTTATGGACATTTGGATTATATTCAAAACAATTGGAAAGTTTCTGCCTCGCGAACGAATGGAAGGTCGATTCCATTCGGTTGACGACCGAAACATTAGCGGCATTATTTGAAATATCCAAAATTAATGCATTAACCATTTTTATGCCAAATTAATCAGATAATAAGATTACCGATTTAATACGCTATTTTTTTTTAACAAAAAAGAACATCTACGCTAATATTTAATTAATATAACAGTAAATGTTTAAGTGCGAATTAATAATCGTCTTTATTTAAACTTTGGTCGTTTAATTATCGTTCTATTTATTTTCATTTCGTACTTATCGAAAGCCGATTCCGTTCATGTTTCAACAAGATGTAATAACCCAAAGGCACAGACGGAATCGCAATAGGGACTTGCGAGTTGGAAATTCACGTTTCTGTCAGAATCGAAAATAGTCATTATAAGTATCTTGAATAGTAAAAGCAGAGAGGGCAAGAATATAGTGAATGAAAGGAAAAAGTAATACTTTTAAAAAAGTTCTATCTTTTATATACGTACATACAACCTTATAATTTCATTCAAAATAAAGCCAATTTCGCTAATTATATATTTTGATATATATATTACAAAATATTTAATTAGTACATAAATTAATTATACAATTATTTACACTATTATTACAGATTTAATTATTACAGATTTAATAAGAAAGAAGTCAGACCGAAGTAGATTAATTAGCATAAAGTATAATTAACGAAATTGGCTCTACTTTAAGTGGAATCGTAAGGTCGAAAATATTAATTTTCAATCTAATATTAGATCATAATGAAAAATAGCGAAAAGACGGGAAAATTGCAGTGCAGAAGAAAATGACATGACGACGGAAAGGCAATAGAGAAGTCGAAGTCGAGAGCCACCATGCTATGCTTTTAATTTAAAATACCCTGAAGAACGTTCGCCAATTGATTTTATGCAAATACCGCAGTCGGTCGGTCGGTCGGCTCTACGTGCTCGGCTCAAATAATACTCTCATGGATAGCCGATCGTAGTTGGCTTCATGAACGTGTACGCCATTGAAGTGAAAAAAAGAAGTGATGTAATATCGCGCACATATTGTTTACGAAAGATCATATCGATTTAATATAATAGAATTGAAGTTTATTTGGTCAAATTACTAGAAATATGTGTTGCACTAAATTGTAAAAGCGTTTGAATGGTGAAAAGAAAGCAACTTATTTAAATATAATTTTTTGTTTTTAATGTTTTCAAAAATAGACACGATAAAAGAACATCTGTGCTTTAGCATTAAGTCAAGCTTTCTGGCTGCTCTTCAAAACAATGATATCTGTCAATTCTACAAAGACTTGTTCTCAGTGTTAATATATAAATTTGTTTATCGTATCTGTGTTTTTGTAAAGATTAAATATATTTAAGAGAGAAGCTGAGCTCTTTTCAAGAGAGTACAGTAAACATTACTCCAACAATTCTGAAATGGAATAAGAAATCAAACTTTATTTAGTTACGTTGAGCATCATTTTGCACAGTTAGATGTATCTCTGCAATATTACTATTATACCCTCGGATTGGATAACCTAGCGACGGTAATATGATTCTGCGCTTTCGCCATTGTTCGCATTGCGTAAATAATTTCATATGCGACACTGTTACAGTCCGAATGTCCCCCGATGAGAGAAAGGCAAACGTTTATCAGATGGCATATCGTTGCGAACACGCAGACCGAGTCACCGAGCGGAATTAGCAGAGAGCAAAGGCTACCGTACGCGAAGTAGTACATTAACGCTATACTGCAATATCAGATATACCTTGGTTATTCCGTCTCGCTCTTCTCCCTTCTGCCATTTCGCCATTTCTCTTCTCGCCCATTGACAGTACATTCGACTCTCTCTCCTCGTATCCCACTCGAATATATACATCACCTTGTGTCCTTCTGTTCTCTGCCATTATTAATGATACCATTTTGGAGGGCAACCACCCTCTTCTCCTTCTCCCCTTAACTCGTGTTACACACTGAATACACGCAACGTACATAACATATTGCAGTACATTGCATTCTCGACTGGTAAAGGAACGTATGTACATGGTAGAAAAGTATTTTTCGTAGCTCAAAAAAGAGAGTACATATTTACGACTTCGCAATGTATGCATCCGTTGACTGCGAATTATGCTCGCATTTACGTACTTTTCAACGTAATCGAAAATTTCCATATACGAGTCCTTGCTCTTCCATTAGATGGCGAATAGTGCATATTGTATCATCCTTGCGAAAAAAACAAATACTGTGTTCTCAAAAAGTACAGAACCACTTAAGGAAAAGGCTGGGAAAAGATCGTGTTTGGAAATTGAAAGTAACTTACACGATTTCATGCTTTAGAAAAATAAGTAATATTACTTTTATCTCATCTTTTAATTATAGAATGGCATTAATTGCATTCTAGATTTGATCGTGAGGTACACAGGTAAAATAGTGTTCATTTTATTTCACCCCGCGAGATTAGATTGTAGTTATTATTGGGATTACGTACCGAGTACGGAAATGTAATATATACATAAACGTTATATTTATTTTTAAACTCAAAGGTTCGGATATTTTGCAGAAATAAACACTTTTTCGCATTGTGATCGCAGCATACAGATGTAATTAAAACATTTTGCTAACCTTGCTCCAAATTGTGCATCTCTGCGGCGAGAAACTATTAATATTAACTCCGTGTGTAAACGTGATAGCCGTTGAAACGTTTCATTCATTCGTAATACAAAACTTTAAAACGAGATTTCAGCGCGCGATTGCATTTTACATTTTCAGCGGGACACGAGGCCAACAAATAACCACGTCGGTGCACGTGACACTTGGACACGTTTTGCACGTGTTGATTCGCACGTATAGCTCAACAAAGTTTGACGAAATTATATCGATACAGAGGCTTTATATCGAGTGCGCATTAAATTTCCGAACTGGCGATATTTTTGAATTTTTAATTCGATATCACGTATACGCATTTAATTCCGCATTAAATACCCGTTCGGAAAACTGCGATACGAAATTAATAATTATGGAATCAATTTTGGAACGGGACATGTGATCGGTGTCAACGGAAACAAGGTTAAAAAAGAACGAACGAAACGGAGTCGAAGAATTTCGTTAATAATGGAGATTTACGCGCCCGATCGAGCATGGTAAAGTTTAATGGGGTCAAATTAATTCGTCGCGACGAATACCCGTGTTAAAGGGTTATTAAACTTTTCGGGCTTTTCGACTATTCGATCGCGAGGTACTGCGTGCGATGAATCTCAATTGAATTTTAACGTGATAAGAATTTTCTGGCAAGGTATCACTTTGAGGCTTTCGCGAGCTCCAACGTCTTTGTCAAAAAATCAATATCTTTGAAGAATACGCCGACAGCACACGTCACGATAAAAATTAATTGCTAATTGATCGTTTAAATGATTCGGTAGCAAAAATTAATAGTTTACTAAGAATGGTTTATTTTTCATTCTTTTTCATGTGAATATTCATTTTAAATTAGTGTACTATTATTATTAACTAAGCACTATACTTTGGTAATTTTAATTATTGTTTAGAAATGATGAGTGTTATTTAATTATGAAGAGTTAAAAATTCAAATTTAATGGTTTATTTCTCAGCATTTTTGGTAAAAAAATTATTTCAGTTTTTCGTAAAAAAAAAAAAAAAAAAATTACGCACGTACGGAAATGCATCTATTGTTGCACATCCTGTACAAAAATTAGCACCGATAACATCAAATATCTTCACTGAACGGTGTCACACGCGTCGTCGCGTCGTCAATTGCATCGCGAACGTTTCACGCATTCTGGCGATTCCGAGAAGCAGTTTAATCCGTTCATACTAGATCGCTTGTTTACTGCAATCGTTCGCACCGTGCTCGAGCTAGTACGTCAATCTAAATGGCTACGCGCGAGCATAGTTTCCAGTCAATCTCGCTGACTTTTCTCAGAAAAGCTGAACAGCGCTCTCTTGTAATCCACCACGTGCATCATTCTGTCACGTACCTACAAAACAAAATGATTCATACGTCGTTCATGCACGCGCGAATCGCGTCCGACTTGTTTCCACCGTGTCATATACTGAAACGAATTACGTGAGTAAAATTAATGTATGAAATTACGACGTATATACGCAATCTTTTTTGGCGCATTATACGTTACAAAGGACCAAAAGGAAATAGAAGAATTAAAAATGTAATTATTTCTTGTTAATTCAATAAAGCACGATCAATTAATCAGTCATTCTCTAACTTTCAAACGCAAATTGTGATTTTGGAACATAAGAAAAAGAAATTGGTCATGTAATATTCAACAAGCTACAGATTGGCATTAAAATGGATATTTATCGTACGTTGTAAATGCATATTAAGTTGCGTTTTATACAATTAATTATTTCGTAATATTTGTCGGAAACGTACGAGTGTCATTTAGAGCTCAAAGGATTAACAACAAAACGATATTAATTATTCAGTCGCAATTATACACAAGCGAAGCTTTGATTTGCTAATCTGTGTTCCGGACAGTAGCTGCAGTAGAAATGTGCAGACAGCAGTTACAACAGCCATACGTGGACAGTAGTTACAGCAGTAATGTACAGACAGTGGTTATAGTGGGTAGCATTCAGGCAATAGTTACGGACGGACGTGGTTGACGGAACTACAATCGCGTATTTTTTTATTTTTTTTTATTATTACCTACAACTCCTCTGACAATACACGGAACTGTGAAAAGTGAAAACGATTTGGCTAATTCAGAATGTCGTTGACGTTTCATGAACGCGACGATTCAAACAGGAAATTTCATTTGATACGTAAATCCAAAATATAATAATAATAATTATTATTATTATATTTTGGATTTACGTATCAAATTTTAATGATAATAATTATTATTATTTATTGTTATTACTATTAAAATCTAACATATAATCTTACACAGTTTCGTACTTATGTTAAAAGCGATCTTTATTAAAATTTTTATATTGAATGTTTAACATATCCGAGTGCTAATTTAACATAAAATTTATTTCTTGCGTTACTCACATATCGATTGAATAGCCAACTTATAATTAAATAATATATTTATATAATATGAATATTTTATGTTAAAGTGATATTTAATAATTTATTTAGTGACAAAATACCACAATTTATGAATAAATGAACAAATAACGTGAACACAATGCGATTTTGAAACGTAAATTTCAAGATAAATGAATGAAACATACGTGTCAACATATTATAAACGTTGACTGACGAAATATTTTTCCACAATTTGTTTTCAAATAGTGTAAAAGTGTGACATTTTTTTGTATTAACTTTTTACATAATATTTGTGTTGCGTTCTGACACATTTGTTTTGCGTCTCTATTAAATTAATACATTAAATTTGAATGGACCGTTAAATTTAACATAAATTTCCCAACTGTGTAGCGCACAGCGAGCCAAGCTTCAAAGTCATTTTTCCAATGCGTGGTAAATGTCAGTTTTGTCCCGCGTAACACAATTCGATTCGCTCTCCATCCAATATAACTTGTCAAGATGTTGCAGCCGAGAAGAAGCCGCCTTTCGCGACTAAATCGACCTGAAAGGATCTCGAACAGGCCTCCTTTGCCTAAACAAGATTGCAGAAATATTCCGCAGCTTGTCGTCATCGTCTTCTCGCGGGACACGTCTTCGATAAGTGACGAGACTAATATCGAATATTATCGAATATCGATTTACGCTGTGCAATGGCGCCTCGTCGCATCGTCGTCGTTATCCCATCAGGATTGGCAGTGAGATATCTAAACGGCGATCGATTCGCGTTAAGGTGGGAGCCGATATCTCGGCTCGGTCGTCCGGATCGATAGCGCGGCGGAACTGCAATTAGCATACACGTGATCTCTACGATTGTGCGACGGCACGGCTGCTACTAAAGCTGTCATTTCCTGGGCAGGTACCAAACAGTGTCTGGCGTTAACGGCCAGATGGGATATCTTCTCGGAAACAATAGCGCGCCTTATTAAACTGCCCCATTTCACCCGACCGTGAAATAGTAATGGATTATATCCTGGATTACATTGCAATGTTGTAACAATACGTCTAACGTTCATTTTTACCAATGTGGATTAACTCTAATCTTCAATATGGTTTAATATTGAACTTGGTTTTTATCCTCTTTCGCTTCTAAGAATTAGAAGAAGACAAAGAATGAGTGAAGACCGAGATTAAAATTAATCTACGTTGGAAGAAATGAGCATAAATGTGATGAAACGTATTGTCTCTCTTATTGCAATAATTACTTTTCCGAGTAAAACTGGTACCAGGGTTTAATGTACAGTAATAGTAAAACTAAAGTAATCGATAGAAGAAATTAAATTTAGAGAGTTTTTATTTTAATAAAATATTAATGACTCTAATATAACTATATAATTGTGACTTTAATAATAGCACTGACATAAATATCAAAATAACATAAAAAATAGCGTTTATGATTTAGGTATATAACAAATAAATGTTGTCCATATAAAAATAGTTATAGACATATATCAAATCGAGCAATTTTTATTTATCGAACATTACAATTAATCTTTCTACACAGGCAGTAAAATCACTTGATTGATCGAAGAATTTTCAAAGACTTATTCGAGATCGCGAGCGCGTTCAATGACATTCACTTTCATAGACGACTCTGTTTTCATGCTGCCCATGACAATGATAATACGAACGCAGACACGACCGGCTTATCTACTGCAGCGGTTATTACAGCCTCGGTACGCGGGCAGCGTCGTCACCGTCGCGTCGTCGTCGGCAGGAAGCCGCAGGAATGATATTCATTGAGCCAAATGAAAAATTACTTCTCGTATTATGCGCGAGCGAGCGGGCGAACAAACGCGCGGGCTTGTTCGACTAATTGCACGCGTGATTGAAACGCGCGCGTATCAATCAAAGTCAACCGCGTGTGTTGTGCCCAAGTGTCGAACCGCGATGAGACGCGGTAAATGGATATTACGGTTAAGGATCTCTTAATTAATTTTCTTTTGCGCGACGCGCGCTTCTCCCGCTATATTTCCCGACTTCATACAAAACGCAACGATTGATTATACTTTGACTACATGAAGGGGCGAAATTGTTTGGCGAAATATTCAATGGCGATGCAATATCAACAAAATGTCGAAAATAACCATACGAAAGTTTATACCGAATTCTCGTATGTAATTATCTTTGTGTATTAAAATTATTATTTATTCATGATAATTATTCTTTTATCATATAATTTAGTTATATCAATATAATAACGATTGCTCGAAATTGCGTGAGTTATTTATTTTGGATTGCATTTTTAAACTATTCGAGATTTCCAATTCATTTTGATCTCAAGATTATTAATAGAGGAGAAAGGCGTATTACCGCTACTACGGACATTACGATTAACCCTTTTATCTCTGTTATTAGATGATGAATCCTAACAATTGCTCATGGAATTATGCGTTTAGTAGTCCGTATATTTTAATGGCGCTAATAAAAAATGTTGATTATGAACAAAGTTATTTGATAAAATGAAAATGGGCGCTATATTATCCCTCTTCTCCTCTATTTTATTCTTACGTATTACAGCAAATGTATATATTTAATCTTTTAAAAATATAAATTATATTCTAATGGAGACAATTTAATTATTATTTACTTACATTATTAAGAAAGCAAGAGTAATAATGCAGACGTTAAACTCTTTTTCTGGACGGCACGGTCATTTTATAACGAGCTGATTATCTCGCCTACGCTGTACGATTATTTTGCTCGTGCTGCTGCAGAACACGGGGCTTCGGCAAACGACCCCGAAATTCGTCGCTGTATCCAGGCGAATTTCCTGCGCGTTGCGTAATCGCGGATAATTAACCAACCCACCATCGCGTTCGCTCCGAGGCGCCATACCCCGGTCATACGATTCACCCCGTCACAAATCGAAATTTGTACACGGTGGGTTACCAGGGGTGGTCAACGCTTTCGGAAATAGATGCAAATTCGGTAAATTCGAATAATCAGGTTCCAGAACGCTATGTATCCCGAACCGATCAGCTTTTTAAGAACATGATTTTCTCATTTGCTCGATAACGCGGCTGCAACTCCTCCTCTCCTTGTGATCTCGAATGATTCCGGTGCGATCGATAATATGTAAAGTTGAAGGAATATAAATTTGCAAATATTTTCCATCTAATTTGATCGTTTGTGATCGTAAATTTCAAGGTAAACATTTTGTGCCATTGAAATGGATGGAGACAGATTTTAAAAAGCTTTTATATGTATTTTTTTTTTTCTCTTCCACATTCTCGGCGTGCTTGTCCGACGATACGAAACAAATGTATTTTTAACGAGCTGTTAAATATTGATGGCTCGTCAATTGGATATTCGTTAGCGAGAATTTGCAGAAAAAATTGATAAAATTGGCAAAAATTTGCTTTAAACGCGCGAATCAGGATTGTGTCGAAATTAACCTCCCCCCGACACATCGGCATTGCTTATAATGAATCGAAATAGCGTAACCCCGTTATAAACGTCACCCGCACGATTCGCGTATTGTTTATAAAATAAAAATTCCGCGTGACAGCCGATACGCGCGCGTGGAGCGTCGCGTCGTCGTCGCGGGAACAATAACGCGTTCGCGCGATGTTTTCCACGTTCGTTCTGCGAAGGATACGGTAACGTTAAGATACACGCGTTCCCGTAACGGTCGAGTTATTCTTGGCCTCGGCATTTCATTGAACACTAAGACTGTACGTTTTACAAACAAGGCGCGACAGATTAGATTATGGGCGGCGAGAGTCATTACGGGCTTCGGCACCTCCCTTATCACGGCTCTCTCTCTCTCTCTCTCTCTCGCGGCCGAGCAACTCGCGCGCCTCTTATCATCGCCGCGCGCGAGCATTGTAAGGAGGGTCCTCTTGTACTCGTCCACGGATACACACACATTCCGTATGATGCGTTCACCGGATAAGGCGTGAAATATGCTCTCTCCGGCAACTGTACGGTTCTCGCGATGAATCGTTTTCGCCTCGGCAATAAAGACCGGCGATAACGAAAATTGCAATTACACGTGAAGGGAATTTAGCTCGACGAAGCCTAAAACATGTTACTTGTATAATTTGACGTGTGCACACGCACACGCACGCACTTGTGTCATTCACATTTCGTTTAATCGGAGAATGAAAAATATGCACTTTTCCGAGCAGGTCGTTTTACGGTAAAGAGAAATATTAAATGGCTTTTTAATGTTTCACGAATCTCGCTTTTGTTCATGAACAAAGCCTTTATCCAGGCTTTTATTCGAGGATATCAAGATATACAGTTTACGGGAAAGATTTCGAAGAAAAAAGAAAAAATTCTGAATGGACAGTGCGCTTCGAGAATCGCCGGACTGAAGAAGTCTACGCCAAATTTCGTGCTGGTAGAATAATGATTTCCGCAGATGCCGGCCATTTCCGACACTCTCGACCGCTCTAACGAGCCGTTAAACTTTCGCAATGGTCACATCCCCAAAAACCATGGGTATTACTCAGGAATGAAAACAAAAGAGATTTCTAAGGCTTGATTTATTACCTACTGACGAACATTCTCTCGGTTATTTTAAGATTCCCTTACGTTTTATAAATGGTGTAATGAATTTTTTCATTATTTTAATAAAGTTCATTGTAGATTGCTATAATATTAAATATTATTTTGTGTTTTCTGATAAAAAAAATTTTAAGATTAGTTTTTACTATTACAATATTTATCTTTTCGTTTCATTTTTTTTTTTTAATACACTGAGAGAAAAATTATTAAATTTTAATAAATATTTATTTATATAGTACTAATAAAATATTTATTAAATGTAATATAGATTTATTTAGTACAAGAACACTAATTTAATTTAAGTAGGTATCATTTTGTTATGTAGAGTAAACATTTATGTATCGTAGGTAAATATTTTATTAGTCCTATAATAAATATTTATTAAAATTAGGAATTTTTTCCCTCAACGTATATCTCTCTTGTTACATTATTTATTACATTAATTTTGATAATTCGTACCTCCAGGAGGTACATTTTGCTCATAAAATACATTACAGCGCGTAATACTAAACATTTATTAAATAATGTACAGTTAATAGCACAAATATTTATATGTTGTTACTAAAATGTCATCTATAATAGGATGTGCGTGTAGTATGCACAGTCCCGCAACGTTGAAAGATTGACGAGCGTTGTGTGACTTGCAGATGCATTTGGTTAAATATATTTCGCACACGAACTGCCAGATCCGCGACGTCCACAGCATACGTACAGAATTCCCCGTAAAAATAGTAACGACAAAATGATATCCCCTCCGAATTACACCGGGAGAGAGAGACTTCGTGAATTTCAGCGAATTTTAGTGAATGTCATAAAAAAAAAATGCATTTACATTTTGAAAATTTGCACGAAGCGTACATGAAATTCGTCGTAACTCAATTATACAATAACAATGAAAAAGCAGTTCGCCGTCGATCGGCATTATCGTTGCTTCATGTTTACCGAAAATCCATATTCGCCTAAAAGCCCGAATGTAAATTTGTCCAGAGAGTGCGATTTGACGGCGTCGATGAAAATACAGTCTCGATTAAATGCGAGAGAAAATTCAGTTTATACGTAAATCGTATTTATTTCGTAATTTTCGTAAATGGTAATTCGTGTTTCCTTGTACCATAACATACGCAATGCGCGTTACGTTAACTATCGATCGCGCGTTATATGATATTTCGCGCTGTAACAAGCTAGAATATCAAATATTATCTAATATTTGTGCACACTAATATTTGTGTATCTCACTTTTATTGTCACGCATTTTTTTATTATGTTATTTTTTCAAGTCTAATTCTTTTATTAATTTATTTATATGATAAATTGGCTCTTGCGAAGAAATATTTCGTAAGAGCGCGAGGTATAAAAATGAAAAAAAAGAAAAAAGAATTTTAATGCGTTTCTCTCTCGAAAATGAATGATAGCTTAAATCCTACGATCGCGTATGATTTAAGCCATATATACTAACATAAGTTCTCGTGTTTAAAATTTACGTCTTTATTGCAAAGATGCACGTTACATGTAAAAAATGTATTCCGATGCAGAAAGTTGCCGATATTTGCGTGAAGCCCTTTGTGTTTCTCATATCGTGTTTCAACGATAGCAAAATAATATAAACTTTCCTATCCGTTAAAGTGTAATATTTTGTTGAGGCGCGTGTTAGAGCTTCCCGATTCGCGTCCGTCGGTAGCTGTCTCTTGAAGGTTTTCACGCGCGCGTATCGACAGTTGTAGTAAATAACGTGAATAGGATCTGCTTATGCAATCGGGGAAATTGAAAATTTTGAATATCATTGCTCAGCAGTATATGCACATGTGTGAACACGTGCCTCCGCGTCTTGCTTCGTTTGCGCTTTAGCTTTAAATTGCACTTGGCGCACGTGAATCCTGTTATACGTATATTGTCGCACGTCTTTCTATTACCTTATCCTTTTACGCCTCGTTCTTTGATTAATTTATTTTTACGATAGATATTTATCTTATATAACATATAAGAATTTATTTTAGTAAGTGAATTAGAAAAAAAATTTATTTCGGCTTTTTTAAATATGAAATACTAGAGAAAAATGTTTACATTTTGCATCAGTCAAATTTTGTTCTTTTTTGAGCAATGGTTCGTTTTTCTTTTTTTTTTTTTTTATACAGCTGTATAGTGTTGTAGCATCATGTTGATGTTACATTTTATCCTATAACACCCCTTTGACAATTTTTTGCCTGAAAGATGCACATACATTGAATCATGTAGAATCCCACCAGCTGAATGTATCTGAAAAGGGTAGAGAGCTCACATGCATCTATTACAAACTCAATACAGACACCATTGCAAAACTTGCGCATTTTTTTTCAAGGTTTAACTCCTATTCAAATAACTATTCGCAAAAACATTTTTTTCACGCAATTCTTACATATGTAATTCTGCTTACGCAATTTAACAAATACCTGGTATACTAAAACGACAGGGACATTTTTAATCATCCGATCAATAACTCAAACCCAATTTTCTTTCTATCAACGTCTAAGCAATTGTGAGCACGAAACTGGTTGGAAAGGGCGATGTTTCTCGAACACACTCCGGATATTTAGCATTTATATACGTGACGTAACCGCGTTACCAGGCTATACGGTGCACTCCCTGATCGATAAGCGTACATCCCCGGAAGAGGTGGCGGAGGAGGAGGAGGAGGAGGAGGAAGAGGAGGAGGAGGAAGAGGAGGAGGAGGAGGAGGAGGAGGTTGGGTCCAAGGCGCGCGAGAGATTTTTTGTCGCAATTCGCGACAGTTTGATAGCCGTTCGCTCACGCTCGTGCCCATAGATAGAACATAGAGAAGGGGGACACCCCTGCAGCGTCCTGCCCGGGGATTTATTGTCGATTTCGTAGAGCGCGTCGCGCAATCGACTCGTCGAGAAAATTTCGACCGATCGGACGAACACGCCAGGCTGTCGATAAGCCGCGCGATGCATCGTTAATCTACATGCGCGCGCGTGGTTCAACGCGTGCGTACCGCTCGCTGGAATCTGCTTCTCGAGACCCGCTCGAAGGCAACGTAACAGCGCGATGAGGTCGCGAGTGACGTTTACCTTGATCCATCGCGATTTCGAAAAAAACGGGAGGGAAGACTTGTTTTTTAAATTTTTTCTTTTTTGTTGCGACGTCTTTATATTTAGCAGAGGTAAACATGTTTAATGTGTAAATATGCATTTCTTTAGAAGAAAATTCAACAAATTTATGAATATGTCGAAATAAATGCTGTATTTTGCTTTAAAATATTATTTACAGGATTAAATAAATCAATCAAAATGGTGAACCTTTGTTTGTACTAGGTATCTTTAGCGTAGATTTTTAGTATTGAATATTTTTCGATGGTTCTTGTTATAAAAATATAGATTTATCATTTACGATTGTGGCAATTCGCCGCTTTATCAACTGCAATCGTATTCAGAAACTTGGAATTGTATCTTTAATAATAAAAACAGAGTACTTGCGAGAGAAATTGCTATGGCGGTTGCGGAAACACGATGAATTCTGTAACGAATTTGGCTCTAATTATCACGATAATTGAATTTAATTTCTTAATCTTATTTGCCTGAATCTTGCAACCTCAATTATGTCCTTCTAATTGCCATAATTATTTTATTATCTTGCAACAAAACGGATCTTTCTATTAACGTTCTTCATACGATAAATTATAACTCGACACAGCAAGTTCTTTCATTGATTCATTCCTTACAAACTGACAGCCGAGTGATCTGTAACATTATTTACATTACAACGATACTTTAGTCGCGTTGACGCAACCTCGTAGGAATCATTTCACAAGTCTACGATTAAATCGCGCGACCTTGTCAGCAGAACCCCAACGTTGCTGACATAACGACATATGCTCCCAATGACAGTCAGGAACGTCGTGACTTAATAGCATCTATCTTTGGCATGGAAACGAACGTGTCAAGCATCCGTGAGATCATTGCTAGATTCATCGTTGCCGTGTATATTTTTTCGCGTATGAAAAATAAACGACTCAACCAATTTCTTGGCTCAGATGCTCACATGAAAGCAAGGTCTTGCGATTTACGTGGGAATTATCCGCTCATTTTTGACCATTTATTATTTTTTTCCTCTTGGCTACAAGTTCTAATATAATAATATAACGAAAAAAAATAAGTATTTTAAGCTTTAAATTTTCATATTAGATATTGCCGTAATTAAAAATCTTAATTAAAGTTTTAAATGTGTTTTACTTCTATGCGTAGCAAACTTTTTTTTTCACTTTTTAAAATTTTAATTTATTATGTAATTTATATGCAAAAAAATAGATGATGGAAGAAGTAGTGATGCCGGGAAAAAGCGAAATTACGACGTTTCCTTGCAAAGTTGCGGCAGCTTCCAGTCGCATGTGTGACAGTATTTGTCGCCTCAGGCAAAGCGCCACTCTATCATAATTATACGTTCGTAATTATAGAATCCCACTCATGCGAGAATGAGGAGGGAAATAACGGTTGGAAATGCGCGCGCGATAACGACACATCGATGACATTTCAATGAAGAGGCTCTTTTTTTCGCGGATCGATAAGGAGCAATAGCCTCGCGTGGATCTCTTTTTTCCGTTGCACCGTCAGCGATTAGCGATAATTCGCGATAATTGCGTACCGCAAATATAACGTCGGCGGGATCAATCGAGGCGGAAGTTAGCTTATATCGGGAGTAAGATAGCGTGTAATTGCCGGCTATTAAATTAGGTAATGATACACCTGGCATACAGCTGGAAAATTTTCTTCTACGAATCTATTAACTCTTCCAACAGAATTATTTCATTTTCTCGGACCTCATAATTTAAATTAAAATATTTTTACTGAATATTAATTTTGGAAGTAATTTTAATTAACCCTAGATCACTTATGAGAGTGCTCAATGATTTTTCACATTGCCGTGACTCTTTTATAATTTCAAGATCTGAATTGAAGTTTAAGAAAGACTTTAACTCTCCATAGATACGATACATACGATAAGTCTGTAGAAAATTTTTCGCGTTATTCTCAACGTGCATGAAAGTTTAAAGGGGGTACTCTTGTGTAGCTAACTCGTAAGTTTTCAGTGTTCCGGGTACCTCTTTACTTTTTATTACATATAAGTTTACTGGATTCCAGATAGTATAAAAGTAAATGCATGAAAGTGTAGAATTAAAAAAAAAATTATTGTAGTACAATACATTACGTATTATTACGTGCAGTATAATCTTCTATCGCCTTTTATATTTTAATGCACATGAAATTTCTGGAAATTTCTTCAATCTTTTATTGTGCAAATAATAAAATTTTGCCCATTAGTTGTAAAAATAATAATTTGATTTTTAAAAAAAGAATGTCGATTTTTGATACTTGAAATAATTGAACTTTTTATAGTGATTCATATTGTTGTATTTTTTTTTTGTTAGTCAAGAGATCAATTAACAAACCCCACATCTCTTTTTTACTTAAAATTAAAGTTTAAAAATTTGCGATTTTTTCATTTGTACTTATTTTTCTAAAATTTTTGCAATTTCTTTAAATAATTGTAATTACATGATAATAAAATATTTTTTCGGGTAAATATGAGATCGTAGATATGCTTACAAACATAAAAAATTATTAAATTGATTAATAATTTGATTTTCATGATATCATATTTCTGGGTTTTTTTTTAAAGCTGTGTTTTAAATCTGGCAAGCATGCGGCACACAGTTTGAGGACTCTCGACAATGTTTGTAAATCTACCGACAAAATTATTATTGAGCACTTGTCGTTCTTTAAATGTGTTGATACACTTCCCAGTCATATTATAGTATTTTGTTTATAAAACACTTTTATTCAATTCTTGTTTATCGGTTTTTATTTTACTCTATCGATTTTATTTTCAGCTAAAAAGTGTGCTTTTAATTCAAAGATATAGCGTGATAAAGTTTTAGAGTTCCACAGACCTTAGTATAGCGGGGTCATCAAAAATAGCAATGGCAACCTAGGGTTAATTTTAACATATTACGACTCGATTCAATTTGATTTGTTAACGTTCTGAGAGAGAGGGAGAGACTTGCAGGTTTCAGTTTGTTTTAATAAGAATATGATTGTGTGATAAATCTAAATCGTTATTAAATAATGAAATTATTATATTAATTTCATTATTTCTTAAGCAAAGTATTGAAAAAATTGGTCAATTATAAAAAACATAAAGTAACAAGAGAAAAGTTCGTATAATCTATTTAAACAAATCCTACGGTCTTAATAACGAACAATGAGTAAAACGGGCCGATTTTTTTCCTTGGAGTAGCAAGTGAAAACGGTATGCTTTTGGCGTTTTTAAATTGCTGAATCTGACTTTGACTTTTAACAAATTTTAATTTGTCGGAAATGTATTAACATTAGCATATAAAGCTATTTAAAATATAAGAAGCTAAAAACTGCACGTATATAAGTTCATTTACTTTCTTTTAAAAGTAACTATCTGTATAACTTATAATTTAAAAAGTCATCATGTTTTCATATATTGCGATATTGAATTAGGCGTGTCTGTATTTAAGTAAAAAAATAATGTAATTAAGTAAAAAAGTAATGTACAAAACTGGCGATTAAGTGTGTTAGTTTCTTTCACAGTGCACTTTTTATCGCGCTTTATCGTGCGTCGGATAACCCTGAAGAAAATAAGTATCAATTCACATTCTCTTAACTTGTATCGAAGTCTCTCATATTGTGCCATGAAAAACGTGTAAATATTTGAAAGAATTCTTTAATTAGCCAAAGCACAATTAAATATCGATAATCACGTCAACATGGGACTTCGCGGCTACACACTGAAATTTCGTAGTACACGTTAATTAACAGTTATTAAATTTGCATAATGCCCTAATAGGATTTTCAATTGATCTCCATTTATGATAACGTAATTAAAGTGCCCTCTAAATTTCTGCGCGACTGTCACCGAGGCCGCGTTTAATTATATGCAATTGTGTGGGACTTGTGTGATCGTGGAGATTATTAAGTGTATTTCCAGAGTAAAGTCGACTCCGATGGGGTCACATCTGTTATCATGTTATGTCGTACGTCGAGTTTACAATGCTGCATTAAAGAAAAATATAACGGAAAGTAAAAACAAATTTATATTATTTTTATACCGTCCGATAGTAAGAAGTAGATTCGAGCATATAGCTTATGTATAATTGCTTTGAAATAACGTTTTATATTTTTCTCTAACTCAAACGATTAATAAACTTGCACTCTAATTCATACTTCAACATCCTCCGTATCAAAGTAAAGTCGTACTTACCTGCTCGTCAAAATCACCGCTAACTGACTCTCGCTCGAAGCTCGCTGCTAACAAGTCTCATCCGTGAACACGCAACGTGTAGTTCGCCGTACTCTTCTTTCTCTCAGTCACGCTCGTTTACCGCACATCCCAGGTGCTAGACGTGCGCTTCTCCCGTGGCGAATTAAGCCGCGCGATGCCCCGAACTCCGAAATTCACTCTCTCTCTCTCTCTGGAAATTTTGCGCTGATACTAGTGATACTGAACACCCAAGTCTGCTCGACCCCAAGATGGTCCCCGCCGCTCGGTGTTAACGGCAATCCAATTTGCAACGATCGATGTTACTGCAGCTGGAAGTCCGTCGAACCAGTCGCGTCGAAGAATCTCGCAATCTTCCTCGGGGCGGCGAGTTCCGGTCGATCTGTTTCCGGGGAAGTTAACCGATTGAATAGTTCCGACGTGAACGATCGACCTCACACGGTTAAAGTGCGGCAATATGGCGCGCGAAATGTGTGTTCGCTGAGGTGTCGATATCTTGATGTTTCAGAAACCTTGTGTGAGGTACGCTATTTCAAATACTTTGATTTGAAACGCCGCGCCGCGGATCGGAGGTTGATGAAACGTACAACAAGAGAAAAACAAAGAGGAAACTTAGAAATTAATCGCAATCAAACTAACCCCTCGAGTCGAGATTTCAATCCCTCCCTCGAAGAAGGGAGGAGGAATCTCTTATCATCTTTTCGCGAGAAAAATATGAGGCGAGCGATCGTTGATCATCAGTGGGGAAAACTTTACGATGTCATTTGTTGGAAACTTATGCGCCACGTTTTTGTTTTTTTTTAATCGCGTTCTCCGCGGATGAGATACTCACGATGCCCCTCAAGTGTGAAAAATGCGTTTGCTACTCCTGGTCGATCGCGGCCGCGCGTTTTTCACCGTCGTCGGCCGAGGTGTCACTGCTTCGACGTGCATCCTCGCGATTTATAAAGCCTCGCGTCTCTCGTCTCCGATGGCTCTTTGCACGCCGTGTGTGTCAGTCTGCCCGTCGTTATTATTCCCCTGCCAAGTGGCCGGTTCTCCCTCTCCGCGCAATTGCGAGCCGTTACCACCCACCGTCACGTTGCGTATAAGATCTGAAGCTTAAAGTCTAAAGCCGGAATCGACACGTTTTGCAACACACTGTTTTGATTTACGCAAATTTTTCTACACCACTTGAAAACAAGATAAGAATATAAATTTGAAAATTAATTGTTCTTAAAGTCAACTCGAACTTATTTATAAAATAAATTATTGATAAAGTTATAGTGAAACTCGTAGAATAAAAAAAAAGTCTCTTTGATACTCGATTAAAATCAAGTACTTTTTCATTAATTTATTTTTTAAATTTAAATATATATATACACGAAACAAAGACTAGTTTATTTATTTAAATATTTAAATAAAATCATGTAAAAAGTATTTGTCGCGTTACTCGATAAATTATTACGTTGTTAAGGAGCACGTCAGAAATTTGTTTCGTATAACTTGGGCTTAATGAATCGTGATATGAAATGATTGACGCACTTCATTTGACGACATTCGTTTTAGGAATCGATGTTTCTGACATGCCTCTAGTTAACCTTAATTGAAGTTAACTGAATTCATTCTCTCTAGATGATCGTATCATGACACGAATAGAAAGATATGGTACGCTGAGATTAGAGTTAATCAACGTCGCGGGAATCGACAATAAAGAAGTCGATGTGTCATACATGAACATTGCGGAACATTGATGAAGGAGAAGAAGATGCATAACACATTGCATTTAAACTCTTTTATTTGTAAATAAGCAATGGAACAAAAATTCAATATTATGAAATATATGCGACAGCGAATTATAATTTTTTTCAGGCCTCGCAGTTTATAGAAAAATTGAAAAATACATTTAATAATTGATACAGAAATATTATTAAGCACACCAAGATCCGCTTTGACCGAAAAAATGGTATTTATTGTCTTTTGTATATGCAAATACTTTAATAATTAATTACCGCGATAATAATTAATTTCGAAGCTTAAAATTATATATTATCTTAATTAATTTCATGTGTATAGAATATAGACAACAAAAGCTTCCGTATTTATGTACTCATAAGCGAAAAATGCGTAGAAAGGAGCACTAAATTCTATTAAAACTGAGTTAATGTACATTGTTTATCTTTGTACGTCAAAGTCAAGCAAGAGATTTTTCTCATGAACTTCTTATCTCAATTGTGAGAAAAAAAGTGATGACAAAAGTTTCAAACAGGATGGTTTGTTTTAACTTCTTTTACAATCTCGTTAACGTGTAAATACGCACTTAGTGACCTAATTTCACGATAAAATTTTCAACGAAACAAAAGACTTTATTTATCTTAACTGGTTTTTCGATGTTATTCGATATTTATTTTCACGATTTTAAAAGTTTATTTGTTTCAATAATTGATTTATTTGTATAACGAAACAGAAATATTGGTTTGTTTTTTAGAAAGATTTAATCGAGTATACATGGGATGTAATTATAAATTTCGCAATTTAATTAACTTCATGACACATTCGGTGTCTTATTTTTTTCCATTAAATTTAATATAAACAGTTATAATAATTTTATTGCTTTGTTAATAGACTTCACTGTGCATACACAGTTAATGAATTTAATTTCGTTAGACTACAGACATAATCAGTTAATTCGCTCCATACAAATACAGTCCGTTGTTCAGTTTCTATTCAACATTTACTTTAAACGAGTTCTTCTTGAGTAAACATAACCCGGGACGATCACATATTTCACTCTAAATGTATAGCGAGCATACGGCTCGTAGTTAACTTTTCGAGATGACAATCTAATTTTTATTGCTTGCTGTCAGAATTATACATATGCTAAATTCGCGTGTACATTTGAAAATGCTTGTCTTTGTTCTGGACAGGAGAGATTCGTTTGCTGCTTCCTAGCTTCCTCTCGTGCGTTATTGTGCGTGCAAAAATCTCGTGATAACTGACAACAGTCTACCGAATGTCTGCTAAATGAACTGCTTTGCAATTATGCTGTGCAAACATGTGCCATTTATATTAAAAACATTTTAACTGACATTGTAAAATTGTGTCAAAAAAAGGGATTTCAGTGTTGAATTTGTTGTCGCAGCAATTTGTATTAAAGCTGACTTTAGGGCTAAGCAAGAGGTATTGCACAACTGTCGATTTTTATGAAATATTGGTATATATTTTATATAAATATTAATGTCTATAAAAATAACTTATTAATAACTAAACTAAATGAAAATTGAGTGCCAGATCTGCGTGCCACTCTGTTAAACCGCAGGCCACTTTATTAAACGAATACTAATCACAGATAAAACCGTAGCCGCGAGGCACGACGGCACAAAAAAAGTCTGATAACTCAACTCACAGAATTTGTAGAGAAAGGACAGTTCGTTGCGGGTAAAATGTAATTGGAGAACGAGAGAGAAAGCACGAGAGAATTAAACTAATCCTAATATTTAAATAAGGTATATTTAAATAAGGTATATTAAAATAACAAAGTTATATAATAATTGGTGTTCATTTAGAACTTGCTTTTGTACCATTCGAAGACTATCACGCGGCAATAACAATACAATAAATAAATAATATATTATACTAAATAGTATAATAAATAATACGATAAACAACGATGATATTAATAATAATATTAATAGCGATATTAATAATTGGGAGCTACAGAATCTCATAACAATGGAATTATAAAAACAAAATTTCAAACAACAGTCGGCAATTCGCGCGAATAGTACGAAACTACATGTCAATAAAAATACCTTGTGTATTGCGATAAATGGAAAAAAAGATTATATTAAGTGAGTGCAAAAGTCTTAGCTCTTTTTGAAGAGACTTTTATTTCTATTACAGCACACATCAACAATGATAATTGTGACAAATTATATAAAAATGTAAAAAGATAGTTGGCGCCATTTGAATTACAGTGCTATTTTGTATCAGCAAAAGTGAGTTTAAACAAGGAATGTTTGTATGCGATTATAATTAACGAAATGGAATAAAATGGTAGCTGCTATAAAAAATATTGAGAATTTTCAAAATTCATGGCGAATGCTTTGTACAGCATTCATCATTTTCGTTCTTTCCCTCGCACATTATAATCATACATAAATATTCTCTTTTTAGATCTATTTTGATTAATACAAAATAGCATTATAAATAACTCAAATGTTACCAACTTTTTACAGACAGTTTTTGGCGCCGCCTTTCTATAATCATTTATCGTAGCATCAGTGTGTTGACATACTGTAACATCAAAAAGGGTCAAGATGTTTTTGCATTGAATCAATATTATGACATAAACGATTAAAAAAAAAAAAAGAAAATTTCAAAGAAGTAGAGATTTCGAGATAGTCTAAATTCGTAGATATGATCGAGTGAGATAACGCAATCGCCGGTTTTATTAAAATCTAGACGATTCTGCTTAGAAGATTTCTCACGTAATAGTTAATGCAGAGCATTTCCATTCTCGCCTTTCCTTTCGCTGCTTTCAACAGGTTTTGCTCGTGTTCGTCGGCTTCCAGGTTGCTGCATAATTAATGCGACAATATCTGTTTAAGCCAAACGCAGTCGAAAGTGAAAAAGAGCGATACGACTTGCGCGCGTTCCTGCGCCTACATTGAGAACCGTTTGTTCTCTCGGCAGCAACAATTTGCTTCACTGCATCGATACGTTCCGTCGATTGGGCGTCATCGGTACAAAGATTATTAGTTTACTATAATTGCTCACTAATCGCGCTATTAAAAAAAAAAAATGCGCAAAAAGTCGCGCAATCGCGAAACGCTATCTTCCGAGGATGACCACAGCAGAAAACATTTTGTATTTGTGTTAAAACCGGTCCTCGTTAACATTTTTGTGTTAAATTTTTAATATATTCAAGTGTTAATCCAACATAATGTCATTATGTTATTTGAATATCTTGTGTTAAATTAATATTTAATATTTCTTAGTATTAAAATAACACAATTTATAAACGAATAAACAAATAACATAAAAAATAATATAATTTAAAAATACAACATCTAAGACGAACGAAAAAATGTGTACGTGTCGTCAAATTATACATGTTAATGTTACTGAAGAAATGTGTTTTCATATTCTGTTTCCAATCTGTGTCGAAGTATCACATTTTTCGTGTTAATTTTTCGCATAATATTTGTTATTTTTTAACACGTTCGTCTTGTGCTAATTCAAAAGAAAAATTTGAGTGGGCCTTTTGGGATATTCGATATATATTAAATTTAAGTTACATTTCTGCTGCGTCGGATCAAAGCCTCGTCTCCGCGATTGGACCTTGCAACTCTTGACTCCGTAACGGAGAGCGATAGGCATCACATCACAATATTTATCTGACTTCTTTTTGCTTTCGTAGCAGCTCTTATCCGTGTTACATCTTGCGTTTATATTTGAAATGCTAATCTTTTATTCCCTCTGCAGTCGTTGTGCGCGTCATTTCAGTTTCTACTTTCGCACGTTCTGCCAATAATTATATCATCGCGCAACTTTTTTGCGCTCCACTTTGCTCGACGTCGCCTCTTTCGCGACGAGGAAGCTCCGCCGTATTCGTTATCGCTTTTCCGTCTTCCCCCGGGCCGAGGTTCGCTATACGATTCTCCGCTCGGCGGCAGCGAGACAGTTTCGGAGCACGAAAAGATAATGTTTCGGATGCGTATATGCGGACCGGCGCGCTTCAACGCGAACAATGACGCGATAATGTATCCAGATACCGCCGACTCTGAGTTCGCGCGCGCGCTAACGTCGTCCCAGATGCGGAGAGACGGGGACGTTAACGTAACGCGAGCACGTCGACACGTTAAATTTGCACGTGGAAATGCATCTGTTCCTGCATGCTTGTGTACGTGCGTTAACGATCGCGCCAAGTCCGCGTTGATGAAAATGAGTATGCGCGGGCGTTGGTTTGCGCGAAAGCCGCATGGTAAATTAATTAATTAAATCGTTTGTTAACGGAATAATTAACAAGTAATTTAGTGATAGCGAACAGCATGATACCGACGCAAGTCGATTGTTTATTACACGGAAAGAACAATTTTATTACAGGATTTAAAAGTTTAGCTAGATACAAATCGGAACATAATTTTCTGTTTTGGGCCATCGAAATAATTATGTAGAACGCTCACAAGCATGATAAACGTTGCTGCAAACAATTTTGGTATTCTCGCAAACAAGTTAATCATCCGATACAATTTTTTAAATGGTTTAACATAATTATTTGCAAATCTGCATTTCAGCAAAATTGGTTTTTCGTTGTACATAGTAATAAAAAAAAAAAAAAAATTGCGAGATTATGTATTAATATAAATTGTTTTTGTGACGTCGTACATACAATGATTGTACAATACATTGTTGAACATCTTGCATATTATGAATATTTTATTTAATCGATTAATCCAGTCCGATTTCAAGTAAGTAAAAAAAATCTTACTTTTTAATTGGCTCTTTATTTTTTCCGTGGAAAAGGTTTAATAAAATTTAATGAAGATTTAATATGAGGTTAATATAATTTAATACATATTTTATTAAAACTTAATAAAGTATATTAACAATATTTTAATAAGGTAAATAATAATAATATTTCAATAAATATTTTTATATTTAAATAATTTTAATTTCTATTTTATTAAAACCTCACAAAGATTTAATTAAACCACATAAAGAACCAAATTAAGTTGTACATAGTAACTTATTAAATGGCTCCTATAAATTGAATCAAACATTCATATTAAATTATGTAAGATTTTATATTAAATGTCTTTATATAGAATTTTATGGGTAAGTTTACCCATTTAATCTTAATAAGATTTTTATAAATTTTAATGTGATCACATAATAAAATGTTGTTTGAACAATATTTTAAATTGTTGCGTTGGAAAGTTTCGCACAGAAACTGTGGCTTAATAAATAATTTTGTCGTATTAATAACTTAATTATACTTCTCTTTTCTCTGAATATTTATACAGAAAAATTTTTATCTAATCTTCATTAATTAAAACGTTTTAGGACTATATTAAATCCTCATCTCATATTAAAAAATTATTAAGATTTAATTAAATTATATAAATTGGAGTTAATAAATTTTAATAAAATCTGAATACGGATCTTATACAAATAAGACTTTTATAATCTCCTTATTTACAACGTATTCACTTTTTTTATATGAAAGATACACGCGAATTCTTTTTTTCTTATTCATGCTGATAATTTGTTTTAACTTATGATTGTGTTTATTAGGAATTGACACGATCGAAGTTCATAGTCTATACCGTATGACTCACGATCTCTGCTACATGTGAATTCATCACTCATGGGGAAAAACGACCGACGCAATATTCTTCTTCCACCCACTCTAAATAATCTCGTTATCTCGTCGAACTTCGAATTAATTCTGCGAATCGCGGGTGCGGATCGGCCGCGGTCGAATTAATCTTCAGCAGCGAAGGAAAATAACGAGTTCGGTATTGTTGCGGTCGTCGCTGCATCTGGCCTGTCGATACGCGAGAGAGCTGCGGCGGACATGTACACGTTCGTCTTTTATTTTCAATCGAGAACGCGAATTGCAACCGCACCAGATTTCCATCGATTCTCTTCTTTGCGTATTAATGCGACAAGCATCCGGTCGTAAATCAATCCCGTTTTCAAATTCAGATCGATTTTATCTTTCAATTTTCCAACCTAGCATATTTCAGATAGGCCAAGCCGGATCAATATACATGATATTGTACATGAAATTAATAACATTGGCTTTCATATCGTGTAAAATATGAATGACTGCTCCTAAAATAGAAAATCAATTAAGCATGTAGCGTAAAATTTCATTAAAAGTTTAGAATATTGTGCATGTTAAATTCCCCGATAGATTTATTTAATCCATCTATATCAAAATTATTATCAATCCACGATATTTGCCGTCGATAGTGGATGTTGCGGATATCAAGAATGAAACATTGAATCAATAAAGGATTAGAAACGGCATTAAAGGATTAAAACTAAATTCGCATTTCACGATATACGTCGTATTCCGCAATATCGGCCATTGCTTTATCTATAAATTCTTGATCAATTCCGAAGTGTGATATTCTTTATAATTCTTACATCGTATACGTATATGTATACGAAAAAATTAATATTATATTAAATTTAAACCTTTCTGTTTTTTAGTCTCAAAGTAAAATTGTTTTATATAAAATATATCATTTTATTCATTTAAAAAAGTAATATACAAATAATTGTTAGTTTATTTTCCTATTCAAAGCTTATTTATAGCATGATATTCAAATTGAAAAAAGATTTAAATTGAATTACGTATAAACAGTTTTATTTATGAATGGTGATGCTTATGAGACACTCTGTATATAGCTTTGATTTTGATAGAACAGCGTTGCACAGAATGACTCAACTAAATTCGAGAGCCATTGATTATTTCATATATTTATTGTACGTCGTGTAATCCCGACCTCGGTTTGCAATCGCAGAGATTAAGTTCAAGGGTACGTCACGCAAATATGGGCGGCAAAAGAACTTGGAGTGATAGAGCCGAGCTCGATTGACGAGCATCGCGCATTATACAACATAAAATAATCGCACGTATGGAGCGTGTTTATCTTCATAAAATCCTAATGAAAGGTTATGTATTAATAATTTTGCAATCTTTCGTGATTACATTCCAATGCATTTTATCGGATTGTGTCGATTGGTATTTTTGTATTAAAGTTATGTCTCGACAGAAACGTTTAAATGTTTCGAAATATACCGAGATATTATGTTATTTACAAATTTTGTTGGAAATTTATCTTATTAATAATCTCAGTGTGTAAAAAAAATTTTTAAAATAAATAAAAAATATGGGTGAAGCAGGTCAGTGATAAAAATATAACTGGAAGTGAAAGTTTATAGTAGAAGTTGTATTTCTGCAAAAGCTGTGAATATATTTTGTCAACGTCTAGGATTATGAATTTAAATGTAAAGCCATTATTACATTTTCGGCAAATTTGCGAGTGCGTAGGATCGATTTGTTTTCATGTATTAACAACGTAGCGCACGGTTCTTAGGCAGAAGCATGTACTTGCCGCGGGGATTCTCGTTGCAGTCACAAAATGCACCGACCCGAAACGCCAGGGCACGAAAGCAATCCACGGAATTTAATTAAACCTCGTGCTTTTTTTTCGACCATGAACGCGCATCCGTCTGCGTGCCGACTAAAGTGGATATATACCACGAAGATTTCTAGCCTCAAAGGCATGATGAACTTAGCTCCAGAAAACGGGAACTTTAAACGGGATAAACCTAATAATAGACCTTACTTAATTAAACTATGTTTCTTAATTACGCATTCTTGAAATGGCTGAAAATTAAAAGTATTGCTGTATATTAAAAAATGATCACAAAAGAAATTTATTTTCATCACAGTTTAACGTTATAAACTCTGTTTAGTAATAAAGTCACGATAGAGATTGTATAGCGTGTCTAAAATAATTTAATTATAAAATTATGCATAAAAATGATAATGCAGTAATAAATTATATATATATATATATATAATTCATATAAAATAATTGTTACATTATCATTTTTATGCATAATTTATATATACATATATAATTTAATATCTGTTACCTTTATTTTATAGATAAGTATTAATAATTACACTACTATAATTTATGTAGAAATATTTATTACAATTATAATAGTAATTTATTACAATTATAATAATAATTAATCAACGATTAAAATTATTTAAAAAATTAAAAATAGTCCATCCTAACGCATATATTTTAATAAACTCTTTAAGTTTTAGTAATTAGTTTATTCTGAAAGAATGCAGTAAGTTTTTTTAGATGGTATAAAATGTGCATTTATAACTCGCACTAAATTCTTATTTGCGTTGCTTAAATAAGCTTCTATGGAAATTGTCGCGATACTAATTTACAAGGCCTGGTTGTATTATGGTAATAAGCAGATTGATTGTGTTTGCTTTCGGAAGGGTTTTTTTCATGACGTCAGCTTCTGGGTATATAAAATCGTTGGATCATTTTTCTCCGATCGAACGCAAGAGAAATATGTTTTGCGAATTCGCGTAAGTTCTAGGTTATTAGTACATTTTTTAAACAGTATCGTAATATTGATTTAAATGTTAATTGACATTAGATCTGTTAATTCGATTTTTATTTTACAAAGTTACAAAAATATTATTTAACGATAAAGATTTGAAAGTAGTTCCAAAGGGGAGAACGACGTTAAATTGCAAATTATGCTGAATTTTTTAATAATATCTATTTTTTTATCCCTTGCTCATTGTTATTGTATAACAGTATAATTTTTTTCCTCTTCAAAAAAATTAAGAAATAAATTGAGTTTTGTGCGAGAGGAAATGGATTCGGACTTCCGCTAGTCATGCTATTTCTTCGAAGTTAAACGAAACGCAAATCATGATGTTCGAGAGTCAGTTAATTTTCATCTCTCATTCTTCTTCTCAGATTTCTTAGCTGATTTAAGTTAAGAAGAATCTATGTGGGTTTTATAATTGACATATTACATGACTAACGACGATAAATATCATTTTTTTTTGCATTTTATCAAGAATTATCGAGACTTTATGTTTGATTTTACCGTTGAATATAATAGAGCTTATTAAAATTTTTTTCTTCTCTTCCGACTTCATTAATCATAATTAGCATAATACATGAACAAAATTGTTCTAATGCAACATACATGGCAGACTTTTAATGCAAGGTCTTACCATAGCTTAACATTACAAATTCTCTCCATTTTATATAGTAATAAAGTAATAATATAACCTTCACGTTACACCTATATAAAAGCTAATACAAGAACATATCACACGTATAATAAAAAAAATGAATTACTTAAAAAGTCAGTTACATAATGTAAAATAGTTTAATGTGAACTTTTTATCGCGATATGTTGGATTAATATTTGTGACGCGCAAATAGTTGGCCAAATTGCGCAAATTTTCAAGGCATTTATATTTTCTTCGTATACGGAGACGCATACGCACACACACACACACACACACACACACACACACAGATTATAATTATGTTTTGAGAATTTACGGCACGCGTGTTACACGTGTTATGAATCGCCAGTGTTAACCAAAATTGCCGCGATATACCCTCGCAGGGCGAGCTTCGCGCGACTCTCCGGATAAGTCTGGTGAAATATTCTGCCGTATAATTAGACGGTAAATTCTGTTGTATTGTGTGTGGTCCTTACAGATTCCATCGGACGCGTTTACCACAATCGCTGATGTAAGCTACGGCTTTCTTCGCGAAACGCTCCATTGTTCCGCGTGAATCGAATGAAATACTCCCGTTTGCTTCAACTTTATAATGTAATGCCTACTTTAAATAGCGTTCCAAGTGGCTCTGTTTACGTGCTAACATTTTTATATGTCTCGCAGGCATGTTTAACTCATTTCGTTTCGTTACGTCAAAGCAATTTTTAATTAAACCGGTAGTTTCAACAAAACAGCGTTTTAACAGCGTAATTATCATGTCCGGTTGGCAAAGAAGTTATTTTCTCCATGTTTTTGTGAACGTGATTGTCCCACCGTGCGATAAATTACCATAATTTTTACTGTTGCCAGAGATGTGTGTGCGTATGTGTGTGTGTGTGTATATATATACTCATAAAGCGGCGCAAAGCGACGGAAAATACGAAAAAAAAAAAAAAACATTTTTCTTCTCTCTAGCTCAACTATACAGCTCGTGTAGTTGCGTAAATGCGATCATGCGTATACATGAACGCGTAAAGTGGAACATTTGAAACTAGCTCATTTTTTTCACTGTAATGATGTCTCTAATTGACTTGTAAGAATGAAACCTTGAGGGAAGGCAAAAACCACCCAGAACGTCGCCGTGATAAGCGGGAGAATGGCGAGGGAAACGAAACAGGTTCTTAATTGTAATGATTCGACACTAGCTTGCGTGGAAATTACAAAAGAACTTTGTGTATCCTTCATGCAGTCATTCACGATCGTAATTTATGTAACGAAGCGTTAAGCCATAGCGAAGAATGTAAATGGTTAGTTGATCGGTGGTCAAGATAAAGCGTTTAGCGCGTTTAAAGATAAAATCGCATAGGAAATCGCGTAGAAAAACTTGGTATAAAACAAGAATGTTCTGTATACACGTGAGATGAAAGGATTAAATTAAAAATATAGTACGTAATGCTGAACTGAGAAAAATGGTTTGTCGAAAAATATAATTTAATCCGATGCGTGCCATCAAATATTGAATTGAAATATTGGTTTAATTAAGTCTTGATTAAAAAACTTTAATGGTTGACATGAATGAATTGTATCTTTTTTTGCGCAACTAAATAACTGTTGAATCAACTGGATGTTTCATTGATCGTATCGACTAAATATTTTAATTCTTTTAACAAATTTTAGAAATACAAGGCATTCGCGTGCACTTTAATGTATTCTACATAATGTATTCTACATAAAAACGTTGCACGTAGTATGGAATTTCAGGTCCGGGATTTGGACTATCCTCAGTATAATAAAATATTTATCGATATTATCCGTGATTCGAGTTCCGTACAAGCTGCATGGATTTAAACTACCTCTCACATAACAAAATAATAATAGTCTCACACTAAACCTCTCACACTAAACCTCTCACACAACAAAACGAGTGGATTACATACAATCTACAACTATTGCCAATTTGGACGTCAAAATGTAATAGTTATTTCGCTTATTATAATCAAGATCCGCTCTTTTATTTTAACTTTACTCCGGAAAGGAATAAAGTTCTGTAAAGATGGGAGGAATAAGGCGAAATCGCAATCAGGCGTCGCGTTCAAAAATGCGGAACAGTTCTCATTCCGAGAATCAAATTCGCATAATCGAGTTGTTCGATCTTCGGCTCTTTTATTCTTCGAGCTTTCGCTCTTTTCCTTGCATTTCCCACCGTTTCTTTTCTCGAGGGACCGGCTAAAGAGCTCGCGTCAGCGACAGGATGCAGAGGGAACCAACGGGATACAGAAATCCGTTGTCCGTTCCGATTCTAATTACAATAAAGCCGACTTTAATTGCGCGACAGGATTCGCGAAACGCAATAAGAACGTCTCTTTGTACCCCTAATAGACAGAGCAAAAAAGCACAGCTCCGTCCGCCTATTTCTCCCCGTCCTGGGTATTATAATCCCTTCCGTTGGGATGTAACGCGCGGGATGAACAGCGTTTCGCGGCACGCCGTGATTCATCGTCAGTGGCGATGCAAATGTTTGAGCAACCCGTTATCTCGAGAGACCACCGGTCCGCTACCTCTCTCTTTTTTTTACCGCGAGCCCCTTGCCTCTTTTTATCTCGCTCCCTCCTCACTTTTCTTTCATCCCTCGGCCGACATTTTTCCAGCCTCAGTATTTTATTCACCGCGAATTCGTGACCGACGAGAGCTCGCGGGAATCGTAAATCATGGATATTGGACGGTGTCGATTCTTCTGCCTCTCGCCAGGATCGCCATTAAAAGGATACTTGATATACGCCGTCCCGCGATACCGCGAGAGGGGTTGGATCATTTTCACGCCTCATTATCACCGACTTTGTGCACGTGCGTTTCGGCATGTTGCGTCGCGATAACCGACAAGCGTTAGACAACGATTTTTTGCGGCTGTAACTGCTCGAGTGTCCGAGGCTTTCGCGAGATAAGTTTAAAATGTAAAATTTTTTGTTAAAATTTTTTGAAGGAAGAAAAAGACGGATGAAAGTGTCGAGACATCGTAGTTTAGATAGTAAAATATTATATAATAAAAAACATCTAACATCTTCACAGAAAAAAAATTAGTATCAAATCAACAATTTATTATATATAAATATATAACTTATATAAATAGTAAATTAATTTGTTCTTGAAAATTTAAACATAATAGCAATAGATATTTAAAATATCAAGTATCAATTTCTAATGCTTATTTGTGTAGAAATTAACATCAAATGGGAAATATAACAATTAACTTAAATAGTACGCATTTGACAACTCTTTCCTAATTATCGATTAATAAAAAATACTTTCGATAAAAAAAACAAATGATTTCTAAATAAAAAGAAAAGGAAATCAAAGAGCAATTGTTTCATATATAAGCAAGATATAAAATCATCTTGAAAAAATTTATAATCTTTAACAAATATAATTTGTTTATATGAAGAAATAAAGTTTCTTCATGTAAGCAAGTTATGACTGTTTAAAATTATCAAATTCTTTTAAGAAGAATTTATGTTCTTGTTTATATATGAAACAATTAATTGTGAATTTGATAGTACTTTTTTTTGTGTTAATAAAAGATGAACAATAATCTTTTATTCATTCTCTCCTGCCAGTTAATTTATAAAAACGCAGATTAATTAAAATAAATATACTATTAAATATCCATCTATCGCAAATAAAGTATCTTTTTGAATAATTAATAATTAAGAAGATTCGGTATCAAAACAAAGTATGAAGGACATAGTGGCAATAAAACTATGGTGACTCAACAATGATGGAATCGCACGTGGAGAGCGCAGCGTTATCCTGAAGAAATCTGAAACCCGTGGAGGTAATCACTATTAATAATTGGCAAAGAGCAATTTGTGCGCATGTAATATACCTTATATGCATATAGTACATGTGGGTGGAGCCCGGAATGTTTCATTGTTCGCGCACAACTGCGCAATGTCGCGAAACATTTTTACAATTGAGAATTTCGCAATGTGCATGATTGTCCACTCGTTCGTGACAGTCATCGATGCAGTCATCTGATGGCGCGTATTTAGATCACAATCGCTATTTTTCTTGATGAATGCAGTAATACAGAGCGTTCCAGAAAACGAACGCATGGAGTTTAAATTTGATGTCAATCAAAGTTACTGAGATTTTTTTATTAAGATAGTAACAGTTTTTTTTTTTTTTTTGTAAATTGAAAGTCATGAGTTTCTTGCAAATTAAGTTTCAAAGACGTGAGTAAGGCGTAGAATATTACCTCAATATTCGCTCATATTCAAGTATTTCACTTTATTAGAATTTTAGATACCTACTTGCTGGAATATCGAATGTCAAGGTTTAAAAAGATTGTAAAAAGTAATGCTCTTTTTTTACTAAACTTCTATATAGATAGGGAAAAGTTGCTGAATGCGTATCGGTCTTCTAAAGCGCACTTTTTTAATATTTCACATTTTTATTTCAAATAAGCAACATTTAGTGACATAAATAAAAAGTAAATAAGTAATATAGACAAAAGATTTAACAAGTTTTATTGTGTTTTTGTGCGGAATGTTTTATATTCATTGTATGTACATATTTATAATTATTATAAAAATTAAATCGATATTTTGATAAACTCTGAAATTTCTTAATTCGTATCACTACAAATTTTACTATAAAAAATAATACTAATATAAAATTGATAAGTAACAACAGTAAAACTATTGCTATCAATAAAAATTGTCAATTACCAAAATTAATTTAAATCAGTTTTATTTCTTATTCTCTTTCATATGTTTTTTGAACATTGATTATTAAATATTAATTATTAAATATTTGATGGCTTTTTTGATAAGTTGTTAATAAAATAAATATCAATCAATGCTTTCTTATATTTTCAGTTACTTTAATTCACAAATTCGAAGACGATATATAGATACGCTTTAGGCGACCGGTTGTATAAATCACACTTTTCGTAGCATTACAGAAAAATTTATAACAAATTAATTTGTTATCATTGAAAGGTTTAACATGGAATAATAGATGACTGAAACATCGAGCTACAATTTCGAACTCTAATTTGCATCCAAAATAATACCAAATGCGAGATATAAAAAATAGCTCAAGTGCTTACGCATTTGGCAATTCTCTCCTATATGTAATTCCTTTCTTTGTGATAATTGATTTGCAATTAGTAATACAGCGGAGATACTGCTATATTTTATCCATATACGTACAATTAGATATGCCCTGATGATGCGTTCGGGTTCATCAAGCTCATTTCGTGAGAAAATGACATCAGGTACTTCTATGCATCGAGAGTGCACGCGATATAAGTAGAGCTAGAGAATCGGATAATTATTCGCGCGATAGCCGCGTGCAGAACTTCCGCTCGGTTTATTGTACGTGAGCACGATCGGAGCTTCACTTATCACTGCACCTTTCGACGCAATAAATTCAATTGCTTTCTGCACACAAGCAATGCGTAGTCGGCGATTTAATGGTTTGAAATAGAATGCCGCGCATATTCGCGCGAATATCTGTAACCGCGATCGCGTTTATAGTGGTGTAGATCCACTTGCCAAAGTGCCAGTTCGCTTTCAGCGTTTATGTGCCAATATTTCACTGATTTTGCACAACACATTTAATCCCCGACACCTCTGAGAGAAATAAACAGTTGATCATTTTGGGTTTAATTCGATTTGTTTATAATCATCCTTCTTGCTCTTGTGAAAATTAGAAAGAAATATCGCATTCCCAAAATAATTCGGTCAAAATTGATACTGATGTAATAAGACAGGGAATTTCAAGTATCTCTTTTGATTATAAAATATCGTTCTTAGATATTACTTTAGCAATTTTCTTGTCTTATCTTGGTATTCCAAAATATAAAAAATATTCAAGTAATTCAGAACGATAATAAAGATTATTAATATTGCTCGTAGATATCGCTTTAATAATTATCTTGCTTTATATAGATTAAAGATATTCCAAATAATAAAAAATGTCCTTCAAACGATTGAGTAATAATAAGATATCCTCGAAGATATTTTCTCATTTATCAACGATTACCATTTATTATTATCATGATTAATAAAAATTCTTGTAACAATTTCTCAAAATTGCTTTGTGTAAAAAAAAGAATTTTACATGAGCCGTCCTTCCGAAATTGCTGCTAAAAAGTTCTGGCAAATTTGCAGCATCGCGTTAGTAGGATTGAAGCCGGGATATCCAGCGAGAAGAAATTATAAATTCACGAGAAACTTCCATATTGAGCGGATAGAAATTTTCTTCGAGAAGGATGCTGACAGGGTTATACGTGTACCGTCGTGTCTTACGATAGAGGTAATCCTGTCGATACTGTTTGTAAAAAGAATTCACTTTTTCTTGCGGATATTGAACACCGATAGTCGATCGTTCGCCATTTATCATTTGCTTACAAATTCTTCACGTGTTCTCTTCAAACTGTCGCACACTGTTAAAAATTGGCAGCAGAATTTAATGTAACGTAACGGAGGCAGGAATTTCAAACAGGTACATTAAAAACATTTAACGTACACTTAATATAAATTTTATGCTGTCAAAAGTGCACTGAATTTCGTACACATGCTGTTCAGTAATAGATACATTAAATCTAATGCGTAATTTAAAAATTGACATTTTTAACAGTGCAGAAGAAAAGGAAGTATCTAAAGTATATGGAAAAAAAATGTTTATAATTGCAATATCGTTTAACAGTTCTTTAACAGTAAAGATTTTGTTAATATGTATAACGTAAAAAAAAAAGGTACGATATACCATTTGCGAAGATTTCCCCTTTACGAGAAAGAAATCTAGAAAGATGTTGACAGAATTATATCTATACTAGCGCACCTTATGAAAAAAATAATCCCACCTGTCCCATCTCGTTCGTTCATGTTTGTCTATAGCTATTACTTAGGTCGTAACTAACGCGCAAAGAAAATTAGAACGTGTCTGGGTAATCTGGTTTTTCCGTCGCCGTGATATTATTCGACAAGAGAAAAATCAGTACGCCGGGTATTTTGTCGAGTGGGCGGTGCACGTCGGTGTGAAATTATTCGATAGAAGAGACGCTCTTCGATATCTGCCTCGACGTGTAAGGATGCAGTGCCGTCTTTCAGTGCGCGAAACTCAGCCCCAGATTGAACGTTTTATCATTTGTCTCTCTTATATCTATTACGCAATTACATTGCGATTGGAATACGTCATCGGCTGACAATATTAAATTTTTCCAGCTTGACATAGATGAAACGCCGTGTTGAAGGTGCGGGGTACTTTTCAATTAAATATACCCATCTCTCTTCTTATACGCTCATACATAAACGAGAACGCGTATAAATAAAAATTGAGAATTATCTCTCTGATTTTAATTTTCGATGCTATAAATATGGAAGAAATTACCTCACGTGATAATTCTCGCAAAAACCACTTATCAGAAAACAATGCAGAGATCATTATTTACATATATACATTCATAGCTTTGAAATTTGAATTCAGCGAAGTTATACCGTTACAATATTTCCGCTGCTCCGGGCGTCGCGTATTGCGAAACATTGCGAACATTACAGACCTCGAATAATTTCGACGCCTGGGGGCCCTCGAGGCCAACGAGACGCGGCTGGGAGGACCGACCGAGGAGAAGTATCGGGCGAGGCGATGTATCAGACGTCTCTCGTTTATCTACTTCCCGTGCAGAGCTCCACGTCCCGACACGTAGCCACTCGGAATCTGTCCGATAAATCCGTGACTCCCGCGGAACTTTCTTAACGACCGGTCGCTATCGGACCCACCGCCGTCGATCCCCTCGGGCGATGGTTTTGCATCGCAATTTCATCCGACGGTGAGAGATCAAACGTGTAGCCTCGCGGAGTTTTGTTAAATGAAGCAAGTCTTGGCTCGTAATATTCTCATTCTCATCGAAACGCTCAATTCGGCATTTTTTTTTTGCCAACGGAATTTTCAAACGATGTCTTTGAGCGGGCGGGAGAGTTTACTTGGAATGAGCCGCCATGAGTTGCAGAGAGTTATAATGAGTTAGAAAAAGTGTTCTCTGAATTTTTATCACGCGAGAGCGTAATGTAATGCTCAGTTTCGAGTGCGTGGCTTTTCTAATGCAATTGAAGGCTCTTTTCAATTAGTTTCAACATTCTACGGTATGCTAAAGCTGAAAAAACATGCGTAGAACTTATTCGAGGATGCAATCGATAGAAAACGGAATGTAAAATATTTTAAAAATACTACATTAAACTTTTTAAAACAAATCTATTTATTTTAAATAAATAATACAATTTTTATTAAAACACAGTGAGAAAAAATATTTTAAAAATACTACATTAAATTTTTTTAAAACAGATCTATTTATTTTGAATAATAATTCAACTTTTATTAATTTACTGACAAGAGAAAAAAAATTTCTAAATTTTAATAAATATTTATTCGAATAGTGCTAATGAAATTTTTACTCATGATACATAAATATTCACTCGGTAAGAAAAAATTATACTTTTAAATTGATTCTTGTACCGAATAAATATATATTTACATTTAGTAAATATTTTATTAGTACTGTTCGAATAAATATTTATTAAAATTTAATAATTTTTTCCTCAATTATTAAAGACAATACTTCACTAATATTGCAATTATATGTAAGAACATTGACATGTGCGTTCAACAACCTCGATGTTCATCATTTTCATATGTTTATATTTTGTTTAAAATTAATATTATGTAAATTATTGTTATTAAGCTGAAGGCTAAATCAAGTTGAAACGTTCCATTCATTGTATTTAAATACTGTGTTATGAAATTATAATATATTCGTTCTATTCGTTTAATTGCTCGTTTTCCCTATCTCTTTACCCTTCTACGTTGTTTAGAAATAATACGACCGTATGAGATTATTATTTGATTAATTTATTTAAAACAAATCTATACATTTCATTTAAGCATATTTATTATCCTAGCAAGTAAATGAAGAGATTGCGTGTGAAAAATGTCATTTAATTAAAGTTCAATTAAATGTTAATTAATCAAGTAAGTTAATTAATTAAAAGCCCACAATATTCTCAATTCAAAGAGCCTTCAATTTCATCTTTTAGAATGATCGTCAATTTGTGCGAATACAGGAAGCGAATGATGAACGAGAGCATGTGCATTCGCGATTGGCGCGCCCTAACGTGACTTCCAATTAGCAGCGGCGGCGCCGGAATAAATTGAATTTTCCAGCCGAGCTCTTAGCGTAAACGAAAATTTACGTCAACGCAACACGAATCCGGCGTTACTCGGACTGAAGAGCTGTATGTGTACGGTATATCGTACAGTTTTTCGCTCCCGTAACGAAAAATAGTGGGATTGCCGGATCGCGGTCGTGCGCGCGCCGACACATCCTTTTCCGAACGGAAACTTACTCCTACGTGAAAACGCTGAAAGGCTCCGCGTCGAGCGGATAGCGATTTTTACTCGTTACCGTTGCCTTTTTCACTCTCTCAGCGTCGCTTTGCGACTCCTCCGAGAGGCGCGAGCTAAAGCATTTTGCCTATAACTGGAAGTCTTTCTCACCAAATTTTATAAAAACATTTAAAACAACGAGATATACATTGTTTTCAGAATAAAAGGGATAGTTCAATTGTTTTTTGTGTATAATAGAAACATCAAATTTTAACTCTCCGTCTGCAATCTGAGTCCTTTTGTTCTGCCCAAGCTTTTTTTTTACAGTTTTAGACTTTCAAAAAATCTAAAAAAATTGAGTGTTACTTTTCAACATCTCTATTACGTTACCAAATACGTCGCTGAAATCTTCATTTAATAAAAATCGAAATTTGAGCAGAGAAAAATTTGAGAGTAAAGTTCCGCTTGTGACAAAAAAAGACTCCAATTGCGGACGAAGAATTAATAACTTGTTAATTTTGTTACATCACTTTCAAAGGTTCCGAAGTCCGTTTCTCTTCAAAAACGATGATGATACAATCGAGAATAGCGCCAGTTCCTGCAAACGTCGCGAGTTAGTGATAACGCAATAACTTGATCCAATTCAGGCAATAATACAGACTAAAAACCTTTTTCCTCGACGCGGCATAAGGCCATCCAATCACGCGATGCTTTCCATTAACAATTGTGTTTGTTATCGGCGAAAAAGCACAGAGTATAATCCAGGCTGCATACACGACCACACTCGCGCGCACCGGGAAAGCCGCAGAGGTGTGGTCAATACGTTTGATCTGTGTGGCGAGATCCGTCTGTGCATCCATCCGTATTCCAGTCGCTCGAACAGCGGCGGCGCCGCTTTCATTGGCGAAAAATCCGGTTTACCGATCTTCAATAGCGCGCGAACATGATGAGAACGCATCTGCACTCGTATATAGAACGGCCTCTGTAAAACGGTTTCGTATCATCGTTAGCGACTATGACTTTTTCATAGTCGCCGACAAATTTAGACTTCTGTTGTATTGCACTTTTTTTTTTAAATGTACTGGGCACCATTTAGTACAGGAGAAAGCCAACTGTAAAGACGCTCATCTCGGAAGATAACCCAATAATCATTCGAGCGCTCATAAATCGCGTTCCTTAAACGACGATTTTATATCCTTCATGAAACCCTTGATTACATTCTAGTATCACGATGACCATTCGGATAATTTAGTACAATCGTTTCTTCCTTTAATTAAATAGTACGAGAGAATTTATTTTGCAAATAAAGTTTGCATTCAAATTATCATTATTTCCAAGTATATATACTTTTTTATATATATATTTTTATATATATTTTTTTTAACTCAATTCAGCATTGTGCAGTGTCCATGGAATAATTACCGTTTGTAAGAGAGAACGGAATGCTCTTTTAGGATGTGGTCCGTGTCAAATCTGACTTGCGCGAGTTTGCGCGCAGTTGCGGCAAAAAAATTCTACTTGAATAGCCATGATTTTTCACGATAGTTGGACAATTCCAAGTTGGACAATTCCAGAGGTAATAACGACGAAAATGATGACACGCTTGCGATCACAAGCTTAACTATCTCCTGAGACCGTCGAGGAAACTTCGGCTGCCAGCGTAAGAATCCTGGGGATCTGAGGAGACCGACCCTCCTCTTACGGGTATACTTAACGATCGCGTTCTCTGGAAGGTTATCGAGGTTACGACTGTTAGGATCGAAGAAGGGCTTCAGGAAATAACGTTCATCGCCAGACAAATCGTCTCTGCGCTTTGTGTCTCCTTGCAGAGTGTTTTTCCGCAAAAATGCATCGTATTACTTTAAGGTAAATGCTCCAGTAATCGGATACGGTGCAGAGTCAGGATTGTTAAATCTTTGTAGAGATTTACGATATAAAGTGATTTAATTATACAATTAATTGAAATACGAAACGTTATTGTTAACATACAAAAATACAAAAAATTCTTTAATAAAAACTTGTAAAGCACCTGAATAAACTAATACCAGACAATAAGAATAATGTCTTAACAAATACAACATATTTCTTCAAAAATTTCAACAACATTAAAATACAAATTCTTATCTATAATTGTATAATAAATTCATCTTTTTTATAACATTAATTTTTATAATATTTGAAATAACCTATCTTATATATTTTTTAAAATATTTAAAGATTACAATTACATTGTAATATTATTAAAAAAAACATTGCTTAATAATAGTGAGTATAGGAATATGTTTGATCACTAGGATATTCACTTTACGAGCCGTAGGAAATAAAGAGTTTTCGCGTCATACATCACATAATATCATATAAACATATCGCGTCGGTTGTTGAAATACAGTAAACTACTCTCTAAATCTAAATCAGTGTAATCTTATTCCTATATTTATAACTGTGGTAATCAGTGACTATTCACTATTTTTCAGTGATTCTGATTCAGAAGAGGGTACTCTCACTGACCGAATCAACGTATCGTCACTGAAAACGGACTATTCACTGTCTTTCAGTGAATAATACACTGATTCCAATTTAGAAAGTACGCGAACCGCGTTGCGGCGTCTGCGTGAAGTGGAATTAATTTCTAGCCAGTGTGCCTGCGTAAAGTCTATCGTATTTTCTCTCTTCCAGCTTTTTTCTCGTGCTTCCCAATTATTCATTCATGAAATTCAATTACAACGCGCGATGGTTTATTCTAAATACATCCTCGTCTCGAATTCGGTAAGTGCAGAAGACCTCAACCCACTCGAAAATCCAGATCTAGAAAGTATCTCTTCCTCGAGAGTTTTTCATCGCGGAACGGATTGCCGGGGTGCTGGCGCGACTTTGGAAGATAACGAGGTCGTTGAACGACAATCACGTTCGATCTTCGAGCAATCGAAAACGACCGTTCACTTAGACGGCGCGTGCCGTTGCGGAACGAATCCGTTTTGTACGGTCCGAACGACAATGCGCTTGTTGCATTTTGGCATCCAGCCCGTGCACCGAGGAAGGAACCTCCTTTTCCTCGACCACTTATTCCGCGGGATATATCCCGACGCCTCGTGATCGAAGAAGCGACGGTTTACGAGAGCCACGTAGGAGACGCGCGCTGAATTTCAATGAAACCGTCCGAAAAACCAGTGGAAAAGACGCGACAGAGTACAAATGCCGGACGACGTGCTCAACCCCCTCGCCTCGTTGGCTCGACTCGACGCGGATGAAATAGCGGATAGTGCACGATACTGCGTGACGTACGAGTAGGGTTTGGAGCCTTTCGTTGGCAATTCCTCGCGGGTAACTTGACGTGAGTCCTCTTGAAAGAGAGTCACGATGTGGCGTTGGGTTTAGAAAATTTTATAAAACGCAAACGTGATGTGGAAAAAGGACGCGACGTATATCGAAGTTGGATTATACTTGTACCCAGGCAGGTTGCCTTATCCTGTAATGACATCTTATACGCGAGACGTCTCGCGAAATCGCATTTCTCAATAGCCGACTTTTACTATTCGTACCAATCGCGAAATTACGATATACTCCGTGTAACGCAGAATACACCGAAGAGTTCAAGCAAAATTTACATTTCCTCCTTTATACGTGTCTGGGGCTTTACGCGGTTCGTCGTACTATCTACGTAGCGCGCATACGGCGGATCATAAATGTGTCTTTACTACTGCTAAGTTACGCGCTTCGAAACGAGCGTACTACGTCAGAATGGTACTCATCGAAATTGACGAAGTTTTAAACATTTCCATAAGAATCTGGGAGGAATTAAGGAGTCAATGAATAAAATTATTCTTACGAAGAGAGATAATCATATCTACGTTTTCTCTCGGAAAAAAAATATATATAGTCCGACACTTTGTACTTCGAGATTTTATGTGGAAAGCTTCTCTATTACTCCATTTGAATCCACTAAATTCCCGCGAGTCGACGAAATGCAATTACCGAGTAATTCGGAGGACTATAGGGGCAAGACGGTGCGTTTTACAGATTGGCAGCCAGCCAGTTTCTCTCCTCGGCAAATCATATTATCTTAACGAGACTAGATAACGCCCTTTTGTCGGCGAACGATGACGCCACGAATGTATCGCGCTTGCCCGACCAAAAGCTGCCGCAGTTAAACGCAAAAGAAAATGAGAAAGTTCGCCATTCGCATAATTGACTACCAGGGCAAATTGCGTTTCTTGTTATCGTCGGTTCTATCAAAATTCCGCGATAAGAGCTCATGGAAAGAAAGGAAATTATTGTTATACCTATACCGAAAGGATAACTTTATTCAGGATAAAAAAGTTATTTATTACTATCTTTTAATTTTTTTAATCTGATATGAGTAGATGTATAATATAATATTTATTTTATTACGCTATTCATTTAATTTATTTTGATAACTTAATCTAATATGTTCATGAAGTGAATAAGAAATAATATATATGTATACTTCTTAAAGTAATATATGTATAATCTTATTTTTTTTTCTTACATAACTTATAAGTAAATCCTTGTGTTACTCTTATCCAAATTTATTGAACAGAACTCTTGCACAGTAGTAGTATAAAATAATAAACACGTATGTTTTTTATCGGCAATCGAATATGTTTAAAGGTGAAATCAGTCTTCCAAAATCGGCTAAATTTTCTTTTTTGGGTTAGAAAAATAATTTTTACAATAGCTTTCTAAATTCTATACAATTTTTACATTTATGAAATTAGGCTATTATGCTTCATTCAGAAGTTCTAGCAAAAAAAATTTTTGGGAGTAATTTTTGAAAGCTGATTTTACCCCTGAAATGATTAGTGACTGACTACAAAAAACTACATTTATTATTTTTGGTTACTATACATGTGTACTGAGTTTTAATAAGTTCAACGAATAACATAAAGATAGATTTATTAGTCTAACATATACATTTATTAAGTCAAAATTCTCTATGATCCCAATTTTGATAAAGTGGACTAATTTAATGGATATGTACTGGATGTCTGTATCGAAAGTAAAATCACTATAACACGATGGTCACGTAGCGAACGGTTAAGTGGAGCAAACACAGAAAAGTTTATTTCTACTATTTTGTAACAAGAATAATCGTTTCACCGTAGAAAGCCTGTCGAAGTATCGCTGCTAAAGCGAGTTTACTCGCCGTTCTCGTTGGCCGAACGTTCTCCATTATGAAGAGCGAGATAATACAGATGTATAAGGTGTCTTATACAAGCTGGCGCTCAGCCAAGCTCGCCGAGCGGGCAGCTTCACACTAACGAACACGACAGATGTTACGAAACTCAGTTTTCCATATTGCGTGTCGACGAGGAAGCGCATTATTCCTTTCACGCGATCATCATTTTTCACATTATAAAATAGACGCAATAAAAGTGGCCGACTGTAGAATATAGTTGAATAGCAAATTTTACAGGCACGTTCTCTTTGCGACGAGAATATTCCACCGGCAATTAATCAAATTTCTTTGGCAAAGAAAACTCGCCTTCTCAGAGTTGCTCTCAGAAAAGCCCAAGTTTTTTAGCGGTTGACGGTTGTCCTCGAATCGTTTTCCGTTTTGCCGCAATGAACTTCCGCACCGTGGTATACACAAGACCGTAACAAAGAATACGAGGAATGTAAACTTTTGGCTTTGTAACGGCGAGACTTACAAAGCCGTAAAAGAGGATTGTGGAGCGTTTCCGTGCGTTTTGCGCTACGAGGAAATCCTCTGCCCTCCCTCTTTGCCCTCGACGAAAGTCTTAGCATTACCATGTTTACCATCACCCGTTAGCAACTTATGAAACGATTCTGCGCAAGAAAGAAATCGACGGAACTATTTTCCCTCCCGCAAGGGAAATGTTGCGGGAGATAGCGGAAACTTCGCTGAATACACTCTCGTGTTACTTGCTGCGATATTAAATGCGTGAATTATCTCGGGATATTCGAGCCGACTTTACTCTCACGCATAATGGCGGGGGTGTGACGATACTTCTTCAAAATTTAGAAGTTTCCGAAATTAACTCCTTCTTGCATGTAAACTCATTATGATAATAACAAGCGATGTATTTATCTTAAAATCTGTAGCGCAAAAAAATTTACTCAATTTAACTTCAATTAACTAAATTCGATTTTCCTTCGGAATCTTCAGCAGCAATGATAAGTAGTGAAATATTAATGCAGACGGGAGAAGCCCGACGTTTAAGGATGCATCCGACTTACGATCCCTGCAAAGTAAATAAGATTTGAAATTTGTTAATATTAACACTTGAAATAAACTATATGCATATAAAAGTTGAATAAGATTATATTTTTATTTAATAACATATTTTTGTAGTTTATCTACGCTATTTGTTATTAAAAATTAAATTATTTTTTACAACATTAAGAAAAATCTCAATTTTTTTGTGCAAGTACTTTAATTATTTAAGATGATTTATACAAAGTTTTATTGTGATTATCCATTTATTTTGTAAGTAAATAAATAAATTTTGTTTATTTTACAGAATTGATTTCTACATCGAAACTTTACATAAATCGTCTTGAATGTTTAAAGCATTTAAAATAAAAAATTTAGATGTTTTTCAGTATTAATTATATTTTTATAAGTAGACCACACGTCTACTTTTTATTGAAATAATTTTTTTAAAATTTAGATAGAAAATCACGGCTAAATTTGTCTACTACTCTCAAATGCAATATAAAACGATCTGTAATTTTTTTCATAATTTTCTTAATATTTCGATAAATGTCCCATCCTTAGTCATTCGGAGCTTTATTTGGAAATTGCGGAGCACAGTTAGGTTGCCCCGGTCTCGTCTCGCGAAGGATTATGCCGGCCGAGAGGATTAAACATGATAGAGCCATCCATTGTGTCAGAGACGAGAAATTTCGCGTTTCTCGATATGTACAAATGGACGACCGGTCGCGATCGTTTATATGCATGCGACACGTGCTGCACGTGCGATAATACAGGCGAGTCACAGCTGAATTGTTATAGATAACGGTCGCATCCAAACGGTACTCGGCGCGGCGGCAGTGGCGGGGGGAGCGAATCGATCGCTTTAAAAAGCTCACCTCGATGGTTGCTTTAAGAACAATCCCGTGTTTTACGAGTAAGAAGCTTTAGCCTGCTTTTCCGCACCGCCGCGTTTTATGTCGTCCCAACACGGACGGACGCGAGGGATGTTGGTATTTCTCGTCAAGTCATCCACTTGCCGGATGTACTGAGTGACGTTTACGCTTCTCCCCCTCCCCTCCCCCTGTCCTCTCTCATAGAGAGATCGCTCTTTCTCATCCTCTCGGTAGACCTCATCCATTATTCCCGCGCGTCTTTATTCCGCGTCCTTATTCGAAAAGAGCGCTCGCGTTTTCGCTAATTTGACTTTGTAATGTTATTCATCGTGCGTCGAACGGTTCGAAGCTGTTTAATTCAAAATCGCAAGATATTGTATTTTGTTTCGCTTGCGCGCCGGAAAACAAATTCTCTCTTAACTCGCGCTCTGTATGTTTCAGCCAGCACCAATCTCGTGGGCAAGTTCACGCAGAGCGTGCGGAGGATCGTCCAAGACGTGAAGGACGAGGGCACTTCCAGTAAGTCCGAGCAATATTTTACTGCATTCATCTCGCGCGGGAGTTTAATTAAACTTTAGCCGCTATCTTAGCGAATCGCCGCGACTCAATAACCTTACGCTGTGAGAAAGACTGCGGATGAAGCGTTCGTATGCTTCCTCTTACTTTAAGAATGTTTTTATACAGCTCGCTAATAAAATCCTCGTGAATTTATGATCTTTCTCGATAATCTTCCCCAGAAAAATGTAATCTAATAATTTCTGAAAGAAAAAAGAAAGAAAAAAAAACTTGCGAAAAACTGAAGTTTTCTGAATACAATTTGTATATATAGAGGAAAGTCGCCAATACTGGCCCACCTCTTCTAAAGCGGCACTCCCTCTATTTCTCAGAAACTAAACATTGCACTGCATTAATTACTGATAATTAAAGAAACAAAAACTCTTAGTTTATATTGTATATTCATGGCTTTTTGTCTCTATAAAATTTGCTAAAAACAAAATCTTGAAAAACAAAAATAAAATTAGAATGATTTTCTCTTGCAAATTGCACAGTTGAAACTATAGTGAGTATATTATTGGTAATTTTAGATCATTTTATTAGTTTCCTAAAACTGTAGTTTCCTAAAACTGTTTGATTTATATTTTTTTACTTTTATATTATATTTTTCTCGTAATGCGGTGTGAAACATAAAATTACTATGCAACATAAAATGGACCGTCTCACTCTGTGAAAACGGACAATAACCATGAAATCTTCAACTACAATGTTGGCAGATGTTTCATGAATTTTTTCACATTTTCTTTAGTATCTTGAGATAGGAAAAGAAAGCGTTGGATCCACGCATGTATTAAAAAGGTGCAAAAAAACTTATAAAATAAAAGAATTTAATTCTAGCTTTATAATTTTGTAAACTTTGTTGTTTAATATATAAAAACGTTTTATTACTTTATCAATTTCATAGTTAACTCCTCCTCTACGGGGCCGTGTCTGAATTATATACTATTACTGCTTAGAGTGCCAGTTTGGGGCCCAATCTCTCAGACGTCCTCTTTGGATTTTATGTTGCAAAAACATTAATTATTACAAAATAACAGTAGTATTATAAAACTGCTATACCACCTGACTGTTATACTACCTAACTATAGTTAAAGTAAAAAATTAAATCATTTAAAATTAAAAATGTTATTTTAAAAGTTATTAACTTTATTATTTAACTTTTAATTTTTTAATTAGCTAACCCAGCAAATGAATTACGAGAGTTTTTAATATCGTGTGATGCAAATAGATCTCTCTAAAAGTCGTTAATCGAAAGACGCGGTAGTCTTGCGTAGCGAAAAAGACTCCGCATTACCCATAGTCCGTAGCGCACAAGCACGCCGTCTCTGTTAAAGCCCCCACTCGGGTCGTTGACCGCACACGTGCTTGCCGTCTGGGCCGCCTCCCCACTCTCCGCCGGCCGAGGAGAGTGGGGAGGCGACCCAGACAGCGCACACGTGCGCCTGCTTACGGAGGGCCTTGTGCGGCCAACGACCCGAGTGGGAGGAGTGGGGGAAAGGCATTAACCGGCGTGACTTGGGTAAGCGAATCTCTCGCTGCGCGAGACTACCTCATCAATTTTTGAAACATTGTAATATTGTATAAAAGTTACAAAAGGTTTCTGCAATGTTACTACAAGCTTGCGATGAAATGTCCGTAATTTTACTACTGGTTTTACTGGTGGAAGAAACGAAACGCAACGCCAGTAATTTCCATTTCTGCGAACTGCAGTTTATTTTTACTAGTAAAAACCCATTTTCGAACAGACTATAAGAAATATTATCCAAAAACAAAATGGATGGTGCCAGTATTGGCGACTTTTCTCTACATATCTCTATTATGAGGGAAGGAGAGAGAGAGTAGAAAAGTTCGTAATGATGAAAACTCGGCAAACTTTAACTTCTTTCTATAAGACATAGGAATAAATTGAATACAAAATGCTTTTATGAGATATTTACTGTACTGAGAAAGGTCTGGAAAGGTCAAGACCAAACTTATGCAACATGTTAATGAGCGCGAGTAGGTAAAAGAGTTTATTACATCTGAAAATGCTTTATTAAAAAGTTGTAAACGTTTAAAAATGTTTATCAATTGTTATAATAATTGTAATAAACGTTCGGGGAATATTCGAAAGATCGACAATCATTATTTCGATAAATAAAAACCTTTATTCTTGTAGAAGAAAGAATTTTTGAAAAATATGGCAATAAAAAGCTATTTTCAAAGATGCAAAATACATGAAGCTATTACAGCCCAACCCATCGTGCTGCGTAAATCGTTGTTTTACAGAAATTGCGGGTGATCTAGATGGTATATTTAATTGAATCAAACGATATTATGCTTCAAAAGCTTTCCAGATTTTATAGAATAAACTAAAATACAAAAACCTGATAAAAATCAACAAAAGCATAAAACACAAAAAAAATGAAAGAACTAAAGTGCATTTTATTTTTATAAAATAAAAATAAATAACAGTATAAAATTGATTGTATAGTTAGTTCTATAGAAGATTGCTCTTTAATTTAAAAAAAAAAAAAAAAAAAACATCTTGATATCTTTCACGTTATCTCTGCAAAATCATAGATTATTTACACCGCGTGCATTGTAAAAATCAACAGAATCAGAAGAATTTAATGTAATATAACGGAAGCAAATTTCAAGCAGGAATATGGAAAACATTTAATGTAAATTTAATGTTGTCAAAAGTGCACTATTTCATGTATTTCATGCACATACTTTTCAGTTATAGAAACATTAAATTTAATATGTAATTTAAAAATACATTGAATTTCACAACATTTTAACAGTGAGTCAGACTGTAGCAGCTTCACAAGTTAATATTTGTAATTTTGCAAATAATTTTTCATTGTTAATACATAAAATAAAGTCTGCAAAAGGATTTTATATTCAATTCAATTCCATGCCTATATTAACAAATCACAATTTACTGATTTATCATCCATTCCAAACCTTTATATTCGTTAGAAAGAAAAATGTGTATACATGATATCTCCTTTAGATTAGATCAACTCTTGGACACGAATTTATTATAACTTCGAGTCTCGTTTAAAACTATTAGATTAGATCGTCAATATTTTTAATTATTTTCCGGCTGCATTCTAAACGAATTAAAGATAAGTGGCAAGCGTTCGTTCCAAGTACAGCATTTTCGATGAATCGGCAGTGGAGACGTTTATACATATCGCTCGGAAATAAGTGTCTGGCAGTCTGCCAAGAGTGAACGTTGTTAGTTGTCCCATGAATGGAATCGAAGCGGAAACTCTTGTATTCGGTCGGACCGGGGAGTAACGGTGTGTCGGCTGTCGGTGTATTAGCTGAATGGACGGAAACTTCGCCGTCGGCTGAGAATTCTGTCAAGCTTAGATTAACGCTTTCCCATCGAATGTAGAACTATGATTAATTCCGACGTCAACATTCCCGCCTCGCCGCCTCGTCGTGTCGGTGAAATGAGATCAGATAAATTCCTAACGTACGATAATAACACATGTACAGGGTATTCACGACCTCAATTTAGATGATAAATTTCCTAAGGAATTCGAAATGAATTTGAAACGAATCGATTTTATCTTTAACAGTCGAGAACATCCATTACCTCTCGCAATTCCTCGACAATTTTCTAAATTGTAATCGATTTATATTCTAATCGATTCATCAAAAAAGTTAATTAAAAACTAAATTGTTTAACATGAACCAAATAAGAAAGCGATCGATAAAATTTTTCGGACCTCCTTGGCATATTTCTTTCGTGTTGCTTGAAAATGTGTTTCGTGAGATCTCGTTTATTTTTGGAATTCGGAACTTTTCCTACAAATTTGATGAAACTACGGGCGGAAACGCGTCGACTGGGTTGCTTATCGCGTCGCCTACCGTGCTCGATTTATTTATGCCGAAACTTTCGACATTATCGCGGTGTCGAGTTAATTGGAAATTAATTGAAGGCATTCGCATGCGCACTGTCTTCGTCGTTCCCGTTCGCGTTTAATTTAACGGCCCTGTTAAACGCGACGCGCGATGATTGAAGCGCGTGATAAAGAATATCGATCGAATGGTACTCTCACGAGGGGTAAAATGCATCGATGCACGGCCGAGGTATTTGTAATCGAGGGGAAATTGCCCGTGCCTCCGATACTTTTACAAATTGCAATACGGCTTCTCTATGGCGAACGCAGGTGGACAAACGAAAGAGGAGGTGATCGAGACGAACGAGAGGCTGAGAGTCGTGAGGATACGTCTGGACGGCAGCTACGACACCGCCAAGAGGGCCCTCGTCGAACTGATGTGCAAGTACACCGACAGCAAGCAAGTGCGCAATGTGTTCCAGCGTTACAACCACCTGAAAAATATGATCAAGGTAGGTCCCGGCAACCGGGCGTCATAATTGGATGTAACGCACGTGTTTTTGTTCCACGAGCGCTTTGTGCTCGGCGAGCGTCAGTCCTAGATTGTCGCTTTGACGTAATTACATTGTAATTATGCCGCCCGCGGTTTGTACCAGGTAAACAGCGAACGGAAAATGGCAGCTCGCTTCCGCTGAAACTCGGTCGAGTCGCTGTTAAGGAATCGCTAAGGAACTAATTATTAACTTGTAACCATAATGTAAATTGTAATTAGCTTGCTGAGAAATTTATAATTGACTTTGTCCGAGTTATGTGAGATGACAAATAATTCACTCCAAATCCAAGTGTACAATTTTTAAACGCCTCAACGTGTAAAACGTGTAGTTACTTTTCACACATTTTTATTCGTGTAATTTTCGTACTTTTTACACGTATAGACGTGTATCAATATTAAATTGCGTATCTGAACGTGTAAAAAGTGCAAAAGTTACACGCATAAAATTAAATTGATGCTTAAAAAATGCAAATGCGTAAAAAAAGCTACTGACTACGTGTTTTACACACTTGAATTTGCAGTACAGGCCTGCCGATTTTTGACCGGAATAAAAAAAAAATGTGAAGAAAGGCAGTAACGAATTGTAGATAATTATAAATTCAGATAATATAAAATATAAATTTATCAAAAATGCGTGGGTTACAATTAATATACTACTCTCTAAATTCTTCGGAGTGGAATCTCATTCTAAAGAGTGAAAATCCTGTCAGTCTTGATAAAGAGTGGCTGGATTTTCACCCTTTTAGAATAGGATTCCACTCTTTTAGATGAAATTCCACTCCAAAGAATTTAGAGAGTATATTTAACTTAAATCGGAAATTTCTCAATAATACGTAAATTTGTGAGCCGGATCTGATATTTAGTGAAACCGATCGAGAAGCGATAATTAAAAAAAAAACCGACACGTTAAAGAAACAGCGAAAAAGTGGCGGATGTGCAATATTTTGTCAGTAAACAGGCAACAGAGCGCAAAATATCCGGACTTGTTCGCGTGTAACTCGTTGCGAAATTCACAGCTGCGCAAAAAATCGACGGACGGGCAGCAACGGCAAAGGGAAAAATTTGAAACGCAGACGTTTTATTTTTTTTTCAAGTACCTGCGTCAAATGCGCGCTGCAGCGGCGTGGCACGGTGCAACGTTTGCTGTCCGAGAGATAGATCGCGTATCCGCGGAACAAGCAGCAAATAAAGATGCACGCGAAAGATAGCTAGCATGATCGCCGGACACGTTGCTGCATGCAGTCACCGTGGAAGAAGAGAGCGCGCTTTCAGTTTTGCTTTTTTCTCCCCTTTTTTGTTGTTTTTTTGTTGCCTCCCACGGGTTGCATACACAGCGATTTGCGATCGTTGGTCCCGCAGGTGTATTCGTTCGGGCGACGACGTTTGTTTCTGGTGTGAACTTTCGTTTCAAGGCGCGTACAGGCTGCTATCGAGAGAATCGAGCGCGCGGAGTTTTTCCCTGTCGACGGAGGAAAAACCAACTTGGGATTAATCCTGGAGCGATACGAAATAAAATTGCCCCCTGTAAATCGCGCCGTTTGTTTCATCGACGGCCGTATAATCCCGAGGTGTATTGTTTGAAGTGCTTAGCAACATGCGAGAGGAAAACGGAAACAATATAGGAGCACTGTAACGCAGATATAATCGTTATTTTTTTTTTGTAAGGGTAATACATAAAGTTGCTGTTTGTTGCGGCGTTGAAATTAACTGTCTTTTCGCTATTATCGAAACTAAACGGTGTAAAGTGATTAAAATTGATTTTCATATGAAGCGATTTCAAACAGAATATTAAGAAAGCGGTACTACTGAATTAAAATAAAATAAAACTACGTTAACGAACCGTAAAACGAATTGAAAACAAAGAGAAATTAGTAGAATCATATTGATAATATTTTAATAATAATTGTCGCATAATCGATAATTAATGTAATCAAAATTACAAAAGTACAGAAACACGCGACTGAAACGGCTTTTAAGGATCAGGCACAGAAGAATTTATAATAAAATATTTTTTCAGACAAAGTGTCTTTACAGATGTAAACCATCATTTCGGACATAAAAACAGATTAATGATGTTACATTCGCGGATGAAATCAATCTTCTTAAACCACGTCTGATGAATGGGCTAGTGACTCGTTCGAAGACACGCGGGATAAAAGGATTCGCTGTACAATGGCCGATCGCCTTGCACAAGCGCGCTGCTTTTTTCCCTTCATTTTTGTTTCTGGTCGTTGCGACGGTAGCCCGAGCTACCGACGGTTTTGCCCTTCCAGGACGTAATTAAGCTGGAGACGCAATATTGGACGCTGGTGGATATACCGAGGCAAGAGAAGCAGGAGACCGTGCCCGCTTTCGTACTGCGTGCCTGTTCCATCATGGAGAAGACTCACAAAAGCGGCGAAGGCGTGAAAACTTCGGCGCGTCTCGCCGAGGAGGCCGAGACCAAGAGAGAGCGCATCGAGAGACTCGAGAGTGAGTATTCCGGAGTGCAGTAATCGATCGTTGTCAAGGAGTAGTAATAGTGGTAGGTTTTGCCGGAGGAAGAAAACAATTCTCCATTGTTCTCCTTCGATTGTTCTCCGTCCATGCCCGTTCGTTTTCCTAGCCGCGACTTTGATTGTTGTCCGACTCTAACGCCTTCGATCGATGCGACTCAATGAATAGGAGAAATCAATTAATTTATTTGTGAGTCAATCTCGGCTCGTGTCCTTTGCCTCATTAATTTTCGCTGAATGAGGATTTAAACCCAATTTTCAGTTCACTTTTAATTTAATTGCGCGGTGAGAACTGCTGCTGCGAATACAGATCTGAAAATAATTTTATTGAACCATCAAAATAATTATGACGGATGCTCAAGCACGATGAGCAATGCTGTAATAATTATATTGATGGACTAACGAAATTATTTTCAGATCTGTATTCAGCTGAACTTTTAGATACTTTAGCAAAATCATTCTTTCCCTGTGTATATTTAATTCCTGTAAAGAATATTATTTATCTTTTTTAATTACATTTTTATAATTACAAAAATGTACATTATATATTGTACGCATTGTGTTCTGCGCTCGCAAAAATAATTGTAACATTTTTCGCGCTGTGCAAACTATGCGGAAGAAACACGATTCAATGGCTGTCCCTTGGAAAGCTTTCAAGTCTGAATAATATATCATTTTCCGTCATAGTATTCGAGAGATCGGAGATATCAAAGTTCCACTGTACCATGGAACGTAACCGCACAACACGTTACCATCAGTTTTATTATGTTCATTTCATATTAATATTTTTAGAGACGCAGATATTGACAATATTAAAAACGTTGCTATTAATTATCAATATTTCGTATAAACATTTTACTGGCGAGACATTAGAAAATTGGCGAATTTCTTTCGAGGCGAGGTAAAAAAAAAATTTGAATCCTGAGAAATAGTTAAAAACTCATAGAATTAAAAACTCGAGAAATCAGAAAGCTACATACTTTTTAATTAATCTCTTTTTCTCGTCTCGTTTTTACGCCAGTTTTTACGATCTCATAAATATTCAACAGATGTCTCGTACAACAATTTATATAATTTTTCCAGAACGTGGAAGATTTATGATATATTTTTCATTATCGCGGTATGCGGCGCAAATTATTTGAAAATTATTCTTTATTTTGTGTTATGCACTCCCTAAACACCAATGTTGTCGCGATACTGCACAATAGCGCGCTCGCGCGTGATTATCGCAAATTTGTAAATTACTTTGGCAAAAAGGCGAACTTATTATTATCAACGTAAATTGTCGATAGCACGAGCGCGCCGTGCTGGTGCTGTAATTAAAAATATTCACTACGGTACAGTACTTTGTTCTTTTTTTTTCGCTTGCTTAATCACTTCCTCTCTTTGTTTTATAGTAAAATGTAAATTTTAGTTGAAACTGTTCGCTACAAATAGCTCGTACCAAATGGTTAAATTGGAACCATTAATTAACTTGGTTAATTTATTAGAAATTTTTTTCCAATTTTTACATATATATCTTCTTTTATTTTATTTATTTTGTTATTTTACTTTGTACCTTTCCTTTATATTGGTTTCATTTTATTTTGTTTTGTATTTTGATAGAGGGAAGAATCGAAACAAGCTGTATTTTTAAATATACATATTTTAATATATATATATATATACAATTTTATTTTAAATGTATAAATAACAGAAACTCTATTATCAAAATATTTCCGATAGTTGCGCTGAAAACAAGTCTATATATTCAATAGACAATGAAAGCCTTTGGAATAATATTTAAAAAAAAAAATAAAAGTTACAGGAAGTTTGAAAATATTTGTCTGATATCAAATTGCTGCGCCAGTACTTTAGTTTGATTCTGAACTACATGTACATATTAACGGCCAATGTTTCCGCTTAGTTTTCATTTTGTCAGCAAGAGCAATATTTCTCTGAGCGTTAATTAATGCCTCTCGCTGAAAAGCCAGGCGAACTACGTTGATATAACATGCCGCATGCAACGCATCCGACATTGGTTTGTTTTTGTGTCCGCTTATTAATACTAAAAAGTTTCGTAAAAAAAAAACAAAAATTTGCTTTTCGTCAATATACGTATACGTATGTAGCACTTTTATATTGCGCGATTGACACGAAAGCAATCCCGTGAAAATAATTAATCATACGGAATGTCGTGTTATAAAATCTATTGTTATAAAACACAGCTGGAATTTTTTAAATAAATTGACTCCGTTGCCTCTTCATTAATGCTTATTTTGAACATAGAGCAATCATGTTTTTCTTGATCTGATATATTTTTTAAAAATTGTATTTATAAAAATCGTATTTGATAAAAAAAAATTGATGAAATGAGTTAATGAGTATGATGTGCTTTGTACAGATATGACGACGGCGCAAATCGAAGCTGAAAACACCCAAATGACCAATGATCTGTATAGATTGCTGAAGAAGTACACGGGTCTCAGGAACCTCATCAAAGTATTGAAAGTATGTATTTCGCAACGCTTAACTTTACGAACTATTACACATTTTACATGAAAATATATACTTTATTCATTACATTGTGAGAATATATTTTAATTTTAACTCGAAATTTTATAAAATTACATTTTCTTTATGTTTTATAAATGATGTAAATCGGTTTCAACATCGAAATTAAATTTCAAATATCCAAAATGTGCTCTCTAAATCAAAATCAATGAAATCTTATTAATTTGCTCTGCTATACTTATAACCATTATTATCAGTGACTATTCGATGTCTTTCAGTGTATAATACAATAATTCCGATTTGGAAAACACATTAATTCACTAATTAATTTAATTAAAAAATTTAATCCTTTTAATCTTTCGTTTGCATTGTATTAATTCCTCTCAAATTAAAATTTGTTGAAAAGTTAATTAATATACAGTTAATTGATATAATAATTAATAAAATTAATATATTTAAAAAAAATGATAATGTTCTTTCTGATCAAAATAGATCTTTGACATGAGTTATATCGATTGTAATTCCACTATGATGGTCGTAAAAAGATAATACTGTTCAACAGCAGCGAAACGTAACACCAGCTGTCATATTAGGACATTGTTACGATCGCCCTTTTTCTTTTTACGTTCCAATAAGTTACGTATCGCTACTCTTATAACGTTTTGCAGTCGATAGTACAGCGGTTATCATCTACTCATTTTACGTTCTTCTTTTATGACGTGTCAAATAAATTGAAGATTAAAGATGACTGAAGATATAGTAATATCAATCACCTTACCTTGTTCTTTGATTCTTCCGTGAATATACACTCGGAAATTGTCATGCATAATGCCTCATTAAAGTCGAAGAAACCGCTCAGACGCATTTTAAACTTCTTTAAAAATTCTTATTTACTTAATACTAAGGTATTCCTTTTTTTACCTTTTATTATGGCTTGACAATTTTCGGAAAAGATTTGATTCGTTAAATTTTGATATTTATTAACAGCCGAAATAAGAGCCATTTTCTATCGCAGGAGGAGTACAACGGCTCGAAGATGTATCCGATGTTCCCGCGTTACACGATACTGAAGGATATGATAAAGGATATAATGCACAATCCGGACTATATGGAAGTCTGTCACGAGGTGGACCAAGCATAGCGGCCCGACCCCCTCCACCGTTCGCCACGTATGACCCTGTAAATTCTTCAGGATCGCCACGTGGTCGTCGGTGAAGGGGGTGAACCACAGAACGCTTCAGCTTCGACTGATAATTTTCATTTTTGGACAGAGTAATTCCTGTGATCTTACGTTCTATCCTATATATCTGCGAATTCCCATTTTCCCTGACCCATACCTTGACACAAGCCATTCGCCAACAAACTTCATCTTTGTTTGTTACGAATCTTGGGGCAAATCTGGAACAAGTTGCGTCACGCTTGTGCCAATCGTATACAATTTCTCGCAGGTAAGTTAGGCCCTCCTGCTCCTCTTTGCGCGTGTTTCGTAAAGTTTCGGCAAGAGGTGAGAGAGATGACAAGGGGTTGAATATCGCGCTGAAGTACGCCATCGAGCATCGTGGAGTAACAACGGGCATCTCTCGACGTACTACAGAAGAGCGCCGGAATATCATGAAGACGGAATAGTCGTGGAGTCAAGGTAGGTCATAAGATCGTTCTCGTATAGCTATGAGAATGCTGCTACTTGCTGCTTAATCATCGCGAGAAAAAAAAAGAAACAAATCGAGAACGGAAAGTAAGCCTTATTTGATGCTTAATAAAGATAAACATATTTCACAGAGAATAAGAGAGATAAATTTTTTTACACATTTAAATGATATTAATTTATGATTAAATTCGAAATAAATATTGAGAATTAAGAAGATGACACCGCGTTGAATTTTCGTAATTCCGAGGTGATTAAAAGATTTGCTGATAAAATATAATAATGATATTCTAGAACTTTATATTAAATTCAGTATTTTTAAAAATCCCACTTGTCACTCTGAAGAAGAGAGACTCGAGTCCTTCCAAGTAAATAAGTCCAAGTAGCAGGATTCGCGAGATTCCAGCGTAGAGGCCAAGAGACGTTTTACATAATTTCTGATTTTGGATCGGAATAGTCGCTCGCACGTCACAAACAAAAGAGGCTAGATGCGCTATTATTAATAGTGAGTGTCGTATGCATGTGATATACCGTAATTAATTAGGAATAATTCGCAAGATCTACGGGGCGTCGAATAAATATTCGTATAAGACCGTGAGCGTGTGTTTGTACATAAGTGTAGCTTGTGTGCGTGAAATTAGGCGTGAGGATTGTGAGAGTAATGTCACTGTGGAGCACATTATTACCTGCTTCCTGCTGTGTAGGACTCTCGTAATAAAGGACGTCGTCGGTCTCGCGCCGACCGAATATTCACTTTACCTACGAAGAGGACAAAGATTAAACTACTCGAGACGCTCGTGCAACGCTCTCGAAAAAAGATGTATTTATAATGAAAAATATTAATTAATGATTTAACACTTGGAACTAAGATTTACAATACGGTTAACTTTGCATATGAAGATTTTATTGGAATATTTGGATGTATTGTGTGCATATATGAATTATATATTTAGCGTGTAAAATTGGGAATATTTGAAATCCTCGCTTTTTATCTGCGAACAGAGACAGAGATTAGGCGGTTTGAAGCGTTTGAAAAATGCTGAAAATGATACATTAATGAATAAGAAATATCGATGAATGATTTAATACTTCAGATAAGAGTAAAATTTACAAGGCCAACTTTAAATGTGGAAATTTTTGTGGATTATTCAAATCATATATTTGGTACATTGAAATATTTCAAATATCTATGTATACTTAAGCAGCATTTTATAAGACGTGAATGCATGTCTTGAAATTGAACAATAAATTTAAAATGTATGAACTAAAATATAGATACAGATTTACAAGTAGAACTACACATATACGCGATTTGAGTTTATTTCAGCACTGAATATCTGGGGATGAATCGTAGATTCGTACCTACATAAAATATTATTGTATGCATTTTTCTTTTTTTTTTAGTCCTCGTGTTTCAGCTTAAACGAAACGATCTGAATGATACTTTTTTCAAGTCGATTTCAATTAAAAATCTATCTTTTTATAATTTACCATTTTATCAATCACTTTTTTTGTACGTAATCAATAATGTGCACGTAGAAATTTGAATATTAATCGGCTATTCTATCGTATGTACAAACATAAATATTAATGGTTCCCCGTATAAAATACACGCAACGCCTTCATTACGAATCGCGAGATTATAAGCTAAGATGGTATTTGCAGCGTATGGATCAATTAATATTTCTTTCGTGCGAGAGCAGAACGGCAAGAATGTCACGTGCATGCATTTTCATTTTTAACACGGCGCGAGATTTTTCAGAACATGGATATATTCATACGCTGGTTAGGATAGTATATTCGTACATAAATTTAGCGCTAAACGCAGTTCTCGAGTTTGTATTTGTAATCGGGCGCGATTTTTGAGCGCTAGATAGATCACATTGAACAGAAGGGAAATTATTATAGATGATAATTTAATAATTAAATATCGTTGAGGTTTACGTAAAACTCACCGTTGAACAGCCGCATTTAGCGTAAATATACAATGAGATTCCGTATGCTTGACGATAATAGTCGTGAGTAACGTTCTCCGTACCCATTAAATAACTTAAAAGATAAGGTATTAATTAAATATATTAATTTCGCATAACATATCACCAACGTCACGTTTACCATACACACTCCGATGAAAAAGTCCTCGAGAAATTATGCGAGAAGTGCTTGGGACGAAATGTTAACATTATTCAAAGTACCTTCCGCTACCTTGCGAGAAATTTAAAAGCATTTTAAAATCAAATCTGAAAATTTTTTGACAAAGGCAATTTCCGCTTGCTGGTCGAGAAATCACAATGGAAAAAAAAAAATCAAAACAGACTCTAGCTGGAACACGAGTTGTTCCGAGCGAAATTAACGAGTAATTCTGAAATGATTAAAGCCACTCTCTCGTGCATCTGGATAATTCGCGTGGAAGGATGAAAATCTGTTGATAGTCGGTGTTGTGTTAAAAGTCAAAAATTTTCGCAAATCTTTCCCGATGGACTTTCGCTCAGAGTATTTGCATCTGTGTGCATATGAATATGCATATCATGCTGTTCGATATTGATAAACACAGGGGATATCATCGGATCGGTTGTCCGACATATAAAATGTGCCATGTTCTCCAAGTGCTATACCTCATGTAAGTATTTACGTAAAGATGACAGAACCCAATATAAAACGCACGTGTTACACGGTCGCGCATAATGCAAAATGCAACGTTTTACACGTAAAATGCAGTTGCACCGACGTGAATCCTAGCGCCAGCAATTAATTCCAGATGCAATCGTAATAGGAGGATCCTCTATAGGATTTTGTTCTTATATCATTAAGGTCTATAAGCGTGTAATGATGTATACTATATACTAAAGTACGTATAAAAGAAAAAAAAATGGCTGACAGCCCGAAATCAAAATACAAAATATAATGCGCGGCAGACATTGGGACGACGAAATGAAGGCGCCGCTTCTCGCGTTGCCCTTTCCAATGTTTGCCGATGGTTAGTGCTCCCCCTTCCCTCGAAACTGTATCTCGCTTTTAAACCGTTCTAGTACTGTGTAATCAAAACGAGTGTAATTTATCAAAGTATCTAATCAAACCTAAATAGTGTCCCCGAACGTCATTCACGAAGCTGGATACAGGCGAGAAGCGTGCAAATAATGTTCCAAAATCAAAATGGCGCTTTTTATCTGCTAATTTTTAATTAAACGCGTAAATCAAAGTTTTCACAAAAAGAAGATATTTTTAAGAAGTGTTCTCTCCTCTTTTGAAGTAACATCGATCACGCGGAAGTCAATACATTAATGGTTTAGCTTCGTTTTGATAGGTCTCGTGATGGATGAATAATAACTTCTCTGTCATCACTCTCCTGATGTAACAAACAATGACATCAAATTATTAAGCGCCAGTAATCAATGACGTTATATTGTGACAGTATATTACGCAGCGTATTGTTGCGCGAACGTTATAATTTGAAGTTCAATATCTGTTGGCATTTAGCAACGAGGTTGCTGACAAAAAATCAAACAATCCATCAAAATTTATATTGACTTAACGAAAAATCGTGGTAACATGTCTGCATCCAGCACGTTCATAAAATTTTTTCATCGCGTTAACTATTTAGACTAGTGCTTTTGATGTACATATTTAAATCTTATTATATATTATATATTATGTATGTATGTATATATATATATATATATATATATATATATATATATATATATATATATATATATATTTAAAGAACGTAAGAGAACATTAGAAGAACGTTGATACAAAAGATATTCAATAAGTTTTCATACCATATTATAATTTATTGGTTATATTATAATTAAAATATAATATATTGATTATCAATCTTATCGTTATTTTCTAATGTTTTTAACAGCAAAGTTATATTCTAAAATAATTTTTTTGAAAAATCTATATATGATAAGATTTGCAGGGTATTTCCAAAAAAACTTTAAAGAAATTTTTTTTTAAATAAAAATGGAAATTCTCTATGCATCTTTATGCAAGCAGAAATATTTTTGATCGACCGATTTTGTAGAAATTCTCAAAAAAACTTTTCGAAATTAGCATCACTTTAAAGACAAAGCTTTCACATTCCGTGTAATCGGAATATATTTTCCGGCACTTTGGAATCTCTAACATTCACACGTCATATGAAAATCTTTATATCTATTTATCTGTTTTACGATGCAACTTATGCAAAGATATTTATAGTCTTGAATAATATATGTGACCAAAATAATTAATCTATAAATCTATGGAGTAATCCATACATGACAATGTAAATGAATATCAGTTGAAAAGTCTAAAATCTCTCTCTCTCTCTCTCTCTTTCTCTTTCTCTCTACAAAGATTTAAATGCTAACAAAATTATTTGTATTATTCATATCGACAAATTATTTGTGGCAAGTAAAAGTGTAAAAATTTTTGTAACAATTGTGACATTTTTTTATTATAATAACAGTTTTTATTACAATTACTTTATGTAATTCAGTTTTATTATACATGAATTTTTATTTAAAGTAAGATTTGTTACAATTATATGAGTTTCTTCTTTAAATTGGATATATCATATAATCCAATTTTCTACGTGTATGCAAATAATTTATGCGATCGTTATACGCAGCTTGTCGGAACAAAATAGTCGATGCATAGACTCTTTCAATCTTACAATCTTCAATTTCCCTTTATCTATATCAATAATTAGGCTGATTGTTATACTTCTTGAAGCTCGCTTTCATTGTACGATTTTCCGTGCGATGTTGTTGGTATCAGTCTCATAATTAAATCGAGATTAAATCGATAAAAGTGAGGAATTATGGACTGACCTCATATTTTTCGCGTGCGAGTTGAAAGTCGATTTTTATTATAAAAAAAAAATATTTGTTGTGAATTATAAAAATTGTGCATTTAAGGAATAAATGCAAGTCGATTATAATGAAAATCGTGCGATGCAAAGAGGGCTTATATAATATATGACTGTAACGAGGATTACATTATGACTCGTGATTATCACCGGGCGATTGATTCGCTTCGGGCGGCGCAGCTGATATTTTTTATGCAACTGGGGAACTTTCTTAGACCAATTACCGTATAACGTAAGATGAACATATATAAGATAGCGTCGTACCGCTAAAAACCGTATATGTAGCGACGGAGTAAAGCTACTCGATATGCAATGTCTCTGAATTGAAAAATAATAGGAAGCGTGCTCGCCTTTTCGATGAAACTAGGAGAGTGCCAAATAGATTTTGAAAGTTTATACGTGAGTGTGTGCGAATGCGCAAATGCTTGTGAGTGTGTACGCGTACGTGTGTGCGTGTATGTTTTCTGTCACATTTTTATAGTGTACCGGCTGTAACTCCGAGAGCAGTGCTCTCGTTCGCTGATTCGATCGTTATCCAAACTATATACTTCTCGATCCATTTATAAAGTTCAACAGTTCATTGTGTTATTTTATTTGATTTACTTTTATAATCAACGTTTTATTAATATTTATTGCTATCAAAACATTTTGATCGTTATCACGTTTTGTGATATTAAATTTTTTGATTGAAGTTACGTCGTATATATATATATATTTTTTAATAATAGATAAAAGGATTGTTTAGATCTATGTAACGCTAGCGGAAAATTGATGGAAATTTGAGGGAACATAGTAAAGCTTAAAGATCATTTCAGTGAAAGTGGCCATTTATATCTCGTCTAAAAAAGAAAAAAAAATTAAAAATATATAAATAATGAACGTATACAAATGACAGAGATGAGAGATCTACCGAATGTGTTTTAAAGAGAGTGTATATGATGGATTTACGTAATTGTATTAGTACTATAATAAGGTAATCTGACTGTTAATGGTTCTTCAGCCTTTATTAATTATTTGCATGCGTTTTATAAAAATATTTTAAATATCGCATATAAAGGTTACATCGATTTTTATACGACCGGTCTATTTACTATATTTTATAGCATAAGTTAAATATGTATAAATGATAATTAACAGATCGTAATTACTATCTTTTGATGTAAAATTTCAATTTAAACAAATTCATAAAATTTAAGAATATACTGTGCATTAATTAATTTTAAAGTTGTTAAAGTAAAACAGTGTCCAATAATACGTCAATTTGATGAAGTAAAATGACCACACAGCAGGAGACTGAAGAACCATTAACGACGAAATATGTATGGTTAAGCGTACAATAACGTTAATCGCGAGGAATCCATTGGATTTCCGTTGTGAGAAAACTCGATTTTCTCTCGATCTCGTCGTCGCTCCTAATTAAGTGTGTTTGATCAAATTCACAGATGATATTCTCGACCAATCTATTTGTCTATAATCATCGCATTATCATTATCTATCTGTGTAATCATGCCCGTTCTTTCACGCGAAACGCATGTTTACATAAAAAAAAAAATGATCTAACGTTTTAAAATCTGCTCTCTTCTACACGTCGAACGCATATGTATACACATAATATATACTATATCCGCTTTCTATTAATGCTAAGCGCTTCGGTTGCATATCGATAAGTCCTATATATAGATGTAACATTTTTACGAAGAAATATATTTTGGCAAACTTTTCGTGGATGGAAACAACCCTGAGGGGAAATCGGCATCGCTTAGTTCTTTGCGAAATACAGGGCCTTATGCAGGGTGTCTCGCTCAGAATGAGGGGACCTTACAAAAAAAAGTAAAATTATCGGTAGGAATATATTTTGTAGAGAGCTGAGTTTTTTAATATCAAATTTATATTATTTTTAATATAAAACAATGAAAATCTAATTTTCATCTTGTCAATTTGTTTTAAATCTCATTTTGAAATCCAGAATGTACCAGTTTAGGATTCAGTGAATTTGTATGTTTTTTTTTTTTTCAGTTGGTTTGAAGCTGGATTGCAGATAAAAACGAAACAATTCGGGAAATCTGTTATCGATGCGGCGGGACATTCTGCATAAAAAGATTTAACAGTCACTCTGCGTAAATGCACTCGTCATTCGTTTCAGTCAGCGAAGTGAAGCGACCCCGTTTACTTAGAATTCTCAATGTATAGTACCCGGTATATAGAAGTATCGTTAGTTCAGCTAGCTTTTGCGTACTTTGTAAAATGTGCGCTGTAATAAATATCGTCGGCATCGTAAGCGTGCAATTCAACGAAGCACGTCGGCGGAATAACGCGAGAGCTGTTCGAAGTTCGTGAGTCTTGACTTGATTAAAGCAAGAACGATATTCTTTCCTTGTATACCGAAGATAACTGAAAATTGAAAAAGTTAGCTCTACGACTACATTTATCTTACCTCAAATTATATTGATAATAGAAATTAGTACGCAAATTTTTTGTGATTTTTAATTGCAATTACAATCGCAATTATCAATCGGAATTAACTGTAATTTTATTAACAATTGTGATTACAATTAGCATATTATGCATATCAGTAAACTACATATATAATCGTTCTATTAATACAGAAATTATGTGCAATGAAGTAACATTGTAATAACAATGTCTGGTGCATTGCATTGAAATTATCGGAAAAAATCAATTGCTTGCGCAGAGTCTCACAAATAACTATTGATGAACTTGGCGTTGAAACGTCGGGATGCGATTCCGTGTGATTTATTACACGCGCACGTTTCCGACTCAACTGAATCTTTAATAAATTGTAGAGTAATCGTTGTTACATGCACACGCTTTTCCTATTTCGAATTGTTGATATCATTAATTGATAGTAGCATATAGTCATGTGCAAGAGAATTAACACTGTTGTGAATACGTTGTATGTTTCGTTACGATGGAATCGCGAGGACCGCATCTAAGATTCTTCGTTTTTGCAACGTATTAGATATCTCCCTAGATATCTACGCGGATCTACGAAGAGTTATATAAAGAGTCCTAGCTTCTCCAACTATATGGAAAAATCTAAATATTTATATAATTTTTGTTCTGTTTGCTGTTTGAACCAAATTGTCATCCATTTCGGAATCTTCCCAGTTTTGTGTTCATTATTTATAATAATAACTATAAGTTTCAGTATTTTATATAACGTGAAAATTGCAGCGAAAGTTGTAATTTTGCTCTTTTTTCCAAAAATAACGATGATAATATATTTATATTAGTTTACTATAATTAACTACCCTTTTGTATGACGTCTATATAGTTCCAATGTTTAAATTCTATATTATTAAAGCATCACATACTTGTTATGTAAATAACATGTAGCATTTGCATATTTAAATTACATAAAAGAAAGCAATAGATACAAGTAATTATGATAAGCATAGAAGAAGCACTGCAAAATATCGCTGCAATATCTCAGCAATACAGTGCAGCAGTGGTAAAATGTCTGCTTCAGATTTATTGATACATTGCATGTTGCTACAACATATATAATATTGTATTAACGTTGCCATAACATTACGTATCAATATTTCTGAAGCAGATATTTTATCTGAAACATTGCAGTAATATTTTGCAATGTTTTTGCTATGCTTGTGTCATACGAAAATGTAAATATCATAAAATATATTTATTATATGAAGTATTCTCAAATCAGCAGTTACGAATTATGTCGGCTAAATTTACTCTGAGTAACAAATCGCTCAGATGCTTTCTTTGCTTTCTCCTTCGAATCTTCAAGTCTAATCAATTTTGGTAAAGCTAAAATGTAACCCGAGTCTGTTTGTATTGGCGGTGCTATCCTCGCGATTCTGAACGACAGTAACGACAGCTTATGTCTGAACAGGTGTTCAATAGTAAACAATTAGACTTAGAAGCCATGCTAGACTAGATAGCGAGACGTAACAGTTGCGCTAGATATTCCTAGAACGTTACGCTATAGCGATTTCACCAATCCACCCTATTTATCACACCTGTGAGTTTCCCGACGGAGGGATATATAGTGGAGTAGCGATATTGTATGTTATATAGGCTAGTTACATCAACTATATTAGATCCTAGTCAACCGATCAGTTTGACGAAAGTGTATATGCCGCAATAATAATAACGCTCTGATTTCGTTCGATGTGTCTTTGTTATCGCGAAAGAGGCATTACTTGTTTATTGGCTGTTAAGCTTTGTTAATAAAATATTACGAAATTTTACATTAAAACCTGCCCTGTCTCTGACTACATTTTCTCTACCATTCTATTACAAAAAAAATTTTATCTGAATAAATTAATTAAAAAAAAAAAAACAATCTTTTTTTAATTTTTCTTTTTTTTTAAGAAAAAAGAACTTGAATGAATCAGTCTCCGTTTAATATATTTTTATCAGAATCGTTATTGATTTTGTAATTTACTGTTACATTTTACTTTAGAAACAAACAGACACTTACTAGGGTTGTGCCTTATACTTTAAGATTACGTCTACATTATTTATGGCTTTTTTACGTAAATAATACGTGACGTTTATATGTCCTTTTTCATGTAGACAATACGAACATGTAAAATATGTAAACTATTGTAAAGTAGATAATACAGAAGGCAATACAGAAAAAGTAATTAAATTTTAAAATAATTAATTTATCTGATTTTAATATCGATAAAAATATATCATATTAAAAATTAAAAAATGGACGAAAATGATATATCAATTTTTCATATGACAAGTTCGAATCTTCTATGTTCCATAAATAATAATTTACATAGATGATATTTTACACAGTTTACATAGTTTACGTTGTTTATGTGTAATGTAGACAATTTCTATTTTACGCGCAAATGCAATCCTGGCATTTACATTTAAAAATAAAATATTTATTGCGTTTTCTGCAAATCAGAATTATTGTCAAAGATTTTGATAATGATGATCATAAAGTTTAGTTACGTTTCTTAAACATTATTCTGATGAAAATTTTTCTCATAATTTTTACATAAATTGAAACATTTTTCAGAAATACTAAAAAAATTTACAACTTTTCTTAGAAGTTTGCATAAATGTGAATTCTGAAATATTCTGAAATGTTTCATTCCATAATTTCTAAAAAAATATTTTCAATTTTTTTAAATTTTATAGCATTTCGTCAAAAATTATAAGATAAAATATCATTAGAAATCTTAAGATATATTTCATAATTAACATACATGAAAAATTTTGAGAAAAGATTCAGACTTTTCGAGTATGAAAAATGTTTCTAAAAAATGTTTCAATTAATATAAAAAATCTGAGATAGTTATAAAATTATATAGAAACTCTAAAAAATTTTGAGAAATTTTTTCATCAGAGCATTATTTCTTGCTTTCAATTAAAAACTCAAAATTAGTAAAAATGATGAATGATTAATTTCTTGTCAATCCTTTTTTTTTAATTTGGACAAGATAATTATTGTGATAAACTACTGTACCTACTCAACCGCGCCGGTAAAATCGCGATCTTCCACCAGTCGGCAGCACGATCGAGAGCCCTTGAGCTTATAGCAAGTAAGATGGCCTCCACCGACTCCAGCTTACCAAGTGAAAATCCCGCCAAGAAGGAGGATGAATTTAACGAATTTTACACGGAGGTAAGCGATTTTCTGTTAATCTCAGCGTCTCTTTGTGTACAGCGTCGTCAGAAAAACAATGCTCGAACCATTTTACCCTTGAGCAGACGCGTAAACAAATTTGCAACACAAAGTAACTTCGACAAGTACCACTTTATGCTGGAAATAAAATGACAGCGGACGTCTCATAAGTCCATTTATGCTCTAACTACCTCCTATTATCGTATGTAGTCGTGCCGAATCTTGCGAGCAATATTGGCATTATAAACATTGGGCTTGCCTAACCTGCACAGGCATGTTTGTGTCAAGGTTTCTCACATTCTTTCTACACGAAATATTTTCTATATATATATATATATATATTTGTATATATTATATTTTATAGAATTATTATTGTAAAATTATTTATCAGAATTATTGTTACAACTCAACATGTATTGTACGCTAATAAGGCTTCTCTCTCCTCTAAGGAGGTTATAGTTATTCAATTTATAATTGCATTCTTTATACTATCTCAGTTTAAGGAAGATAAACATGACACTCTTGATAACTTGTTTAAGAGCTCTCGTTTGCAGGAACTGCTTACTTTAGCCATATAATTGCATTTTTCTTGTACTCTTCTATTATAACATTCATATTTTGTTACACAGTATATATTTTGTATTGGATACTCTAAAAATAATTTTCTGTTATACATACAAACGCATTAATTTAAGAATTGATAAAATATACAATAAACTATAAATATTTTTTTGTATTGAAAGTTTGTTACTTTGAAAAGTTGTTACATTATTTTGTTATCCAGAAATTTAGTAACTGAATAATTGAATTTAATGTTTATTAATGATTTTATTTATTTAAATCTTAATTATATAGATGTATTTCAATCACAACTTTATTGTATCTTTTTACAGGTTAAAGAAATTGAAAAGAGAGACTCTGTGCTGACTCCCAAACAACAAATTGATAGATTATTGCGACCTGGGTCATCTTACTTCAATTTGAATCCATTTGAAGTTTTACAAATTGATCCAAGCACAGCAATAGAAGAAATAAAAAAGAAATACCGTCGTGTAAGTATCTATTTTTTCCTCTAATAAGAATACATAGCATAATTTAATTTTCATCTTTTGATTTCAAAATTATAGATGTCAATTTTGGTGCATCCAGACAAAAATCAGGATGACGCCGAAAGAGCGCAGCAAGCCTTTGAAAGTAAGTATAGCAGATCGATTCAGCTTAAGAAAATATATGCGTTATAATGTAATAAATAATTAAAAAAATATATTATTAATTGCAGTTGTTAATAAGGCGTGGAAAACCCTGGAAAATGAGGAGACTAGATCAAAATGTATGGACGTTATTGAGGAAGCAAAGGCTCGGACTGATCACATGGTAAATATTTAATTACTTATGAAAATTTTATCCTTTGTAACAAGACACATTGTATATATATTTTTTATACAATATATAACATGAATTCATATTATATAATTTGAAATTTAAAGATTGCAGAAAAGAAAAAGAAGCTAAAGAAAGAAGGAAAATCTGAGAACACAGGTCCAACACTTTTAGAGGAAGAAACTGAAGAAGGTTACAGGCACGCTGTCTGGGTTATGACAATGAAACTGTTCGCCGATATGGAGCGAAGAAGGTCGATTTACAATCTTGATTCTAAATAGACAAAAAAATGTATTGAAATATTAGATAGAAATTAGTAAATTAGACATCTCTGAACATTTGAAGACGATACATTTATCTTAAATGACCATTTTTTGTTTTCTTTTGCAGACGTGAACTCGCTACAAGAGATGCAGAGCAGCGTAAAAGAAAACGCGAAGAGGAATTGTCTGCGGAAGCCCAGGCAGCAATGGAGCGCGAATGGCAACGAAACTTCGAGGAGTCTAGACAATCACGCGTTGACAGCTGGAAAGCGTTTCAGTCTGGTACAAGCGCCACAAAGCAAAAGAAAGCAAAGAAGCTAAAAGCTTTCAGGCCACCAAAAACGAAGGCAGAGTCGCGATAATCGTGATCATCCCTCGTTTTTCTCTACTTCCGGTGTGCGGATTCTGATTTTAGTCGACGCAATGTTTTATCTTAGAAATTTTCTCGCAGCGTTAAGGTAGATTAAGAGATCTAATATCGCGCGATGTTGATCCAACAATGAAGTGCCGGATCACATTATCTTGAAATTAAAGGATAAGAGGATATTCTAGATCCTCGATCCTTTTGATTCTAAGCCATCCAAGTATGAGGTAAGAGTATTCTGTTTCGATATTCATTGTTTAAATGGCGAAATCAAGTTTCTATGAAATATTCTCACATAGTCAATTTTACCTTCTATCAGAATAATGGAGACTATTAAGTCTTTGATGAGCATTCGAGGACATCTTTTTATTTTATCGAAATAAAAAGATTATTGAAGAAGATTATCGAATTACTTCTATTTATCATTTTAAACTTGATATTGCTCACACAGCGTTCAGAGTAAATGAATTTTGGGGGAATTTTGGTGAAATCGATTTCACCAAAGTCTATTTTCTTGCTTAAATAATCATGATTTAAAGCTAGAATAAAAATGTTAAAGGTACACACCGATGTTACAGCGAGCAAAATCTTAAAAGCAAATTGTGTTACTACAGAGAAGAAAAAAAAATACGGAAATACATAAAAAATGCGGAATAATAGTAAAGTTTATTGAATGAATGATGAATAATGATGAATATGTTTATGTACGTGGTTGATAACAGTTTCATGTGCGTGCTATGTAAATTCATTTTGAAAACGGCATAAATCATTCATTGAAAGTCTAAAACGAACAAAATTTTCTTTTTACTTTAAATATTATATTTTCTATTTAAATATTCTATTCCAATAAACTAATTTAAAGCTAGTGTAAGTATATTTTTGTTTTATTTAAATCATATTCTTATATCGTTTTCAAAATGAACGTTTCGGTTGTGAGAATCTTTTGTATGTGAATCCCGTGTCTCTTCGCAGAGTTTGACAATTAAGGAATTTTTCGCGTAATTTCCGCGATCATGCGAAACTGACGTTTCACATGTATAGAGAAAGGGAAAGGAAGAAAGAAAAAGATACATTTCTCTGAAGCGTTGTGCATTCGCAGTGTGCTGACGTTGCGCAACAATTGTCAATTTTATAATCTACATGTGTCTCGTACCTACTATAAAACATACGATTTTCCTTCATAGGGAAAGTACACAGTTGGGTATATATTTATTATATACTGTGACGCGAATTCAGATAGTATCAGGGTCAACTACCATACCCTATTTCTGTAAATGTCAAAATCGCGCAGAAATTAACTTTCTAATATTTTAGAACAATATGGAAATTTATAATAAAAGATTTACAGACCATGACATTTGACGTAATGAAGTTAATACATATGCAGAATATCGAAAAAGTCTCAGAACAATCTGTGATTTAACAATCCGAGTCTTGAATCATCAAAATCTTTGATACTTTGAAAAAAAGTTCTTGAAACATAAGATTATGATGAAATTTTCGTGTTCTAAAAAAATCGATTCGTTTCGCATTATCGCAGAGGCTTTGATTCCGCGCTGAATAAGATCTCGGCTTTTTAGAACGCCAGTCTAAACTCCGGTATTCATGTATCTCTTGAAAACTTCGCGAACACTTCGGTATTGCGAATGGCGTGTGATTCTGAAAAACGGAAACGGTTCTTTCAATCTTTTTGGAATCTGTTGTGAGATGTGAATATATACGTATAAATTGTTTCTAAAAGACTGTTCATACTGCACGATGTGCCGCAATTTCGGACATAATTGTCTAATAGTGTGTATATATCGCGCTACTCGAATACAATATATTAAAGAACCTTCCATTCAGTCGTGATTACGGCAGTGATGCAAGATGTCTATTAAAATTGTTTAATTCAACGAGGAAAAATGCATATAATCGCATTCTTGTTCCTTGCATCGAAATCTTTAAGAAGTACATATATATACACACAGGGTATTCTAAATATACATACAGAATATTCCCCGTATATTTCTTTTACCTAAAGATTCCTCGACCAATTTGGAGTTGATGTTTCAGGAGATATATGCAAAATTACTTCACAAGAAAAAATTCAAATCGAATCCGTGTTGGTTAAGGAATCCGCCCATTAAAAAAATATATATTGTGATATCTCAAAGGTTCCCTTTTTCTAATCGTATTTTTCTCAGATTTGTATATGTACCATGTGGTTAATTCATTACTTGACGCAGACGTTTCCGCCCTTTTCTTATATATACCGCGAGTGCAATATAATATTATGGATTACTTTTGATTATACACGTATACTAGACAAGTAATATTATATGTCTTTCACGTAATAGATAATTAATTAAAAGAAATTAAAAGAAAGTGATTTTTGTATACGAAGTTCAAATGGACTTTTTTTTTCTCGAGATGCGCGGAAGATAAGGTATCCGTTAAGGTATTCGCGTCACTCGCGCCGTGACGTCGATAGGATGTAAGATGTAAATGGAATGTGTTGTGGACACATTTGCCACCCCAGGAAGCCGCGCCGGTATCAACATTCCGAACACCAGTATGACGGCGTACGTGACGCTCGACAGCACGTACAATCGCGAATACCGCTAATAGTCTCGTTTTCGACGAAAAGCTCGAGTAATTTTATCTGTTACAAACATCCTTATATCGCGATATGATCTCGATATGGAGGAAGTACATATAGACAAATTGCTTGAAGCTCTTCAGAGGGTAGAAGATGCTCGGGGCTGGGAACTATTGAGGATCATGTAAGTATTTCGAGAACGAACTTTCAAAGTTTGCAGAAACTGGAAAAAGGTAAGGAAGCGATCGAAACTTTGAGAAACAGGAAAATGAAATCATGGATTTCTTTCCGTGTTCTGCACTTTACTCGTATTTTTCTCGCAACATTTTCAGACTGCTAATATAGGATCATTGCATCAGTCAATGAAAAAATAAGAAATTGGACCAGTCAATGAAAAAATATAAAATAACTTATTAATACAATTACATTTTCAAATAAAAAATTACATTTTAATAAAATTTCCATGAAAATTGGATTTCAACAATATCAATTAATTTTGCATTTTATTATTTTAATAGTTTTTCTAAACAGTCATTTATTGGCGACTGTTCAGCGACTGGTACAACGACACTATCAAGATTGTAATGATATATAAAACTAACAGGAGTTTTGATAACTTGTATCTAGTTCTTCTAAATCTTTTATATGATTTTGAACAAATCAAATAATGATGAAATTGGTTGCGTGTATACATATTTCGGGCGTATATTGACTGAAAGCCATCAAACCAGCCATTTGTTTACTATTGAGAGTCGATTCTTTGACCTTCGCTGTCTCGTCTCTGCTTTATGATTTACAAATATGTAGTATTTTGATGAACGACGCATTATTGTGTAGTAAAAACGTAGTCACATGTTTTGTGGTCGTAACTACTATATCCTGTCATTCAAGAAAATTATTGATGCTCTCATCGTTATTACTGTCGTCGTAATTTCTGTGTCTGCTTTTTCTTGTTTCCTAATTGCTTCTCTGGTAACATTTAAATTTAAACATTTACCTTTTATTACAGAGAGTTCGATATAAAGCATAAATGTGAAAAAAGTACAATTATAAAAATTCCAATATGTAAATAATTATATTAAAATTTAATGTTTTTATGTTATTCAATTTTTGATAATAAGTTTTATAAATGATTCAATGAAAGCATATTAAAATATTAAATAACTCGTTATCGTTAAGATGATATCTATTAATGTTAAAAAAAGGAATATAATGTAAAACCTTTAGATTTTGCACTCGTCTTCAAATGCATTTTGTGTAACTGATTAAGCAGTCAGAGATAATGCGTGAATAGAATTTAAAAAGTAATTCCATAAATTCATTTACAGACAAATAATAATGCAACAATAATCTGTCATCTTTAATTACAAAAAATTTATTTAATCGATTAAAGCTTATTTATAAAGCAACATCTATAAATTTATTATATTATTATAATAAATTATTTATGCAAAACCGTACAGGAATACAATCAATATGTAAAAGAAGCATTTAAGATTTGCATGCTTACACATTCGTACTAAGGCAAATGTACTACAGAGCTGTTAGCGTGCATGTAAGTCATCGTATACTGCATTTCACGCGATGCGTTTACATTCTTGCGACAGGTACATGCAACTGCAAGTCGAACGCAACAGGTAGCAAAGCCTTCTCTGCATTCTTACGAATTTTCGTTATAGCTCTGCTAAATATGCAAGATACATTTCCGTGCAAGATTCGCTCAAAAGAGAGAGGAGGAAAGAGCGCAGAATCAAATAAAATAGTTCACTGACAATGAGTGGTGGAAAGGAAAGAAGTAAAAAGAGATCGAAAGTATTGAATGATCAGTCTACTATCACGTGTTTGCTGATACAAAGCCGGCATCGTGACATACGATAATATTTTTCATGAAAATAATATAATAAATAATTCAATTAATGTATTCAAATAATAACTGAGAGATAAATACTTAGAATATGAATATAATTTAAATTATTGGAACGTTATTGATTTATCATTATTACATGATATTCTATCGCATTTTAATTTGTCTCATTTATTGATGAATACAAATTGTAAGAATAATTTCATGACATTGAAGATCTGGCAACGTGTGCTCTTAATAAATTGGCAATAAATGTAATATGAAATAGATCAAAGTTGCCACAGAAAAGAGATCACTCCGATATTGGACGAACGGTTGAATAAGGAATAAGGAATGTTTCCTTGGAAAATTATGTATGACGAAAAGCCAATATTTCTTGCGAATAAATCATGCGTAGGAAGTTGTGGCAATAACACTGGCAGTGAATACAATAGAAACTCGCGATCGGATTATTTCCTGCGGCATCGCTCGCATTTTCTTTCTCGTTCTCCAGCGAGATTATTCCAGGCATTACGAGATAAAAAAAAACGAATAATCGTTGACTTATTGACGCATATTCATTGCATCACTTGCTAGACAGAATTATTGATAGATCATTGATGTATCGGAGAATACTCGGTCATATGTAAAACAAAAGCACGTGAAATACTATATTTTACAAGAAATTAACAAATGTGACAAAACATCATTTTTATAAGCACTCAATATTTCTAGAATATTATACGAATATTATTAAAAATTAAATTAATATTAAAATAATATTGCCAAAATTATTATTCAATACTTTTTATATTATTTTAATTAATATTATAGGGATACTGTGTTAATATTATATGTCCGTTTTACATAATATTCGTGGTATATTATTTCAATATCCATGAAATATGATGAAAACGTTCTACAAATATTATTGTGGTAAAAAATTAATGTTGATTATTATATAAACTCATATTTATTACATTTAAAAGTTATAATATTCCCGATAATTAAAAATACTGAAGTAAATAATATTTTTCATACAATATTACCAGGAGTGAACGTATAACCAGTTTTCATTAATACTTCTTTATTAGCTCTATTAGTGGGTGGGGAAAAATATCTCGTCAAACTTTAAATTACAATAATAAGATTTTTTAAATAAAAGTTCTTTATACATTGATAAAATACATGCAGACAAAATTTGAGATTTCAGCGAAAATTGAACGAATGATTTTTCTCAAGAGCATTATTCTTCTTCTAAAAGTTTCCGTTTCTCAAAGCTATTTTAATTAAATATCGTATATTGTTTTAAATCCCTCGGACTTCTCGGGACGTCCAATCTCGTCATACATCACTGATCTCTCACACTATGCAGTATACTTACACACACACATATACACACATACTCTCTCTTGTACGCACGTATATCTTTCTAATACCAATACACACCTTATGGAGCAGGTAAAACGACGCTACACAAACGCACATCCGCATACATAAAACCAAGAATTCCTCGCGGCTGGTTACAGCAGGAGGAAGCGAACGTGTCGGTGTGTACACATAAACGTAGCGCACACAGTCAAGAGTCAAAGTATCGCTACAGGTAGAAGTAAAAGAACACGCGGCGTCGTTTTACGCACACAGACAAAGAGGCATCTTTATGCGTGCGGAGCAGCGCTACGCACACGCGTACGCACGCACCGCATACAAAAGCAAAAACACGCCACGCCAGTTACATGCGACACACGCAAATCAGGAGTCATTGCTTTCGTATGTGTGCGTTTACGCGCAGGTAGAAGGAAAAGAATATCTTCGCCGTATCTCTCGCACACAAACGGATAGAGCGTAAAGAACGTGCCACACCAGTTTACACACGGGACGCGCGTGCGTACACATATACAATCCAATCAAGAATCGTACACCTGTCTGCGTGTGTAGAGGGAAAAGAACGGCGTTCACACACACACATACACACACACACACGCGCGCGCGCGCGCGCACACACAGAGCCAAGTGAAGAAAAACATCGCGTGCGTACATGTGCACAGGTAAGACCGACGAGCGGTGCGGCACGACACTCGTCTGGAGGCTCAGTGAGGTGGTGTTCACCGCCGTGTGTGCAACTCCTCGTGGTTTCGCCTCCGCCTCCGCCTCTTCTTCTTCCTCCTCCTGCTGCACCAGGGGGACCACGTAGACGCACGAGGACGTGTATCGAGGGTTCCGTAGCTGCAGAAACGGGCCCCCGGATCGCTCTTTCGTTCTCCCATATCGGTAGCCTTGACGGGCGCCAGCCAGCCTGGACACCCAGCGTTTAACCCGGCCTGGCCTGGCCTGGCGAACACACGTGCGTTAACCGCAGAGTGTATCGAGAGGAGAATTCGGGTTCGCGAGTCCGTCAAAAAGAGAATTTCTCCCGATCGCGGAGCAGCGGCATCGAAGACAAATTCCTTCGGGGATGCTCGAAGAGGTGGAGCGGCAGGATGTGTGATCGGTGATCATCGGTGTGTGTATGTGTGTGGATGTGTGTGTATGTGTGTATGTATGTGTGGGGGGCAACTTGAGTGCCAACGATGTCGACGACGGACGTGGTTCGCATCGTTCAGCAAGGAGCCGCTGCCGACGAGGATCAGGGGTAATTTCTCTCACTCGGCATGTATTTCGGAGCGTAAGCCTCACGCGGTGAAGGGCCTTTTCTCGTGCCGGTAATCGGTGAAATATGGTTGCGTCTCGTAGTGAAGGTTGTTCAACGGATACTCGTTACAGCCACGTTGTGTCCGCCAATCTTCACCATCCACACTGAAAAATAGATTTTGGTAATAGTATAATTAAGCCTTGGTGAAATAACTTCAAACGAATGTTTAATTAATATAACCAAATATTTAGAAATAGCGAACAAACAGAATGATAGTAACTTATCTGTTACTAAACGGTTATTAAATGGTCACTAAATATTATTAAATATTTGGTCGTATTAACTGAATATTTAATTAAAGCTATTTCATCAAAGCTCGGTAACTGTCGGCTAAGCTTGATTACTACTACCAAACTCATGTTTCAGCGTATCGGTCCCAAAAAAGAAAGAAATTTGTGCGGAATGTATTACGATTAATTAAAATCAATTCAATTTTTGTGATTTTAAGTAATCTCAAAGTATTATTAAAAAAATTATAAAATTGTTCTAAGCCTTCAAGATCTTAATTTAAGATCTGGATAACATAGAAAAATGTTTAAATTTTTAAATATACGTATAAATATAAAACTTAGCTATTGACTAGGCCTGGGTAATCGTGCACGCGATTTGATACTTTATTATAGTGTGAATATTATGATAAAACCATATTTTCTCATTTACTTTCTAGTAAAAGAAAATGAAGAACGATTAGTGAATAATATGTTAGATATTATGAAAATGAAAATTTCAACTTTTACATTTTTGCTCAACCAGAAAAAATCGCATTATTTAAAAATTTAAAAACTTTGAATTAATTTTTTGCGTATATATTTTATAAATATAAAATTATATATTCTCTCTCTCTCCAATTATCCTAAATAAACATCTTAAGCAAAGTCTTAAAAATTATCTTAAATCTTCTGTAAATAAATTTTTACAGAAAGATCCAAGTGTTTTGCAATTTTCAATATAACTTGAGTATAAGTTGGTCGAAGTTTGACGCTCGAATATGTCATGTGCAAGAATCGTGTCGGATTCGGTGGATATGCTGATCATGCGTTTCGTGCTTCGAGCAAATGGAGGATGACGGGTCGTTAGGAGTGGCAGGAACTTTTGGCTCGTGAGTAGGGTAATTACGAGGAGAAAATGACCTTTCAGGAATGAAGGAAAAGTTTCATAGTAGTGGAACGTGAGGAAACCGCATTCTGACGCGCGAGTCACTTTATTTTCATAGTGACTACCGGTGTTTAAGAATGAATTATCAAATCGCTTGATAAAGAGAACTTACATTATCTTCTTTACTTTATTTGTCCTCTTTCCCAGAACGTTAACTCAAAAGAGTGTCACACTATTTAGTGTAATGCGTGTGATACTCTTCGATTTATTTTACGTTTCTCTCCTATCATTTATCAAACTCTTATCGCTCAATATATTTCACCTTTTTACATATTTTTTTTATTTATCTGTCATACATTTATTTGCACTCAGCCATTTAAACGAGACACAAATTATATGCTTTACAATTTATGTCATAAACTGTATAATTCTCGCGTTAGTTGGAAACGTTTTCCTAATTATATGCATGCATACCTTTAGTACTTTAAGATATAGATATAAGACGTGGTATCTTAATTCTTGCTCTTGCACAAAACTTTACTCAACATGAAATTCCAGTTTATTAATTTAACTATTTCTGTAACAATTTCTCTACAAGCGCGTAATATCATTTAATATTAAATAATATTCCTGAAATACTAATAAAAATGATTATATATCAACTCCTGATAATATTATATAAATATTACATGAAGAAATAAATAATATTATTTAGTATTTCAGTATTTCCATTTTTTATTTATTGAAAATGTTACAACTTTTAAATATAATTATTATAAGTTTATTAAAATTTTATTTGTAATAATTTACAGTAATTTATTACCACAATAATATTCAACAGATATTAAAATAACATATCACGAATATAAAAATGGACATATAACATTAACACAATTTTCCCATAACATTAAAAAAATATTGAATAATATTCTTGGAATATTGGTAATAATATTATTTTTATTTCTAATAATATTCGTATAATATTCTAGGAATATCGTGTGCTTATAGGATTTGATTAGCATACACAGATCTTTGATTAGTATTACGTATACTTTGTACACTTATGATAAATTGCATTGCTTGTCGTTGAATGCATTATGTATCAGGTTAGTAGGAAATCACGTACACGCGATATGTAATACACATTATTCTTTAGCATACTTTAGCTAATTCACAAAGAAGATTTCGCAAATTCGAAAAGATAACTTTGCAAAAATTTTATAGAATTTTAATATTGATTATTTTTTTCTGATTATATAAAATAATATTTCTATTTCCTCTTTGGCATAACAATTTTAAAAACACTAGAAAAATGTAAGAAGCTTTGCCCTTCTATTTTAATAATATTAAAAAAGATTTTAAAAACTCCATAATTTTGTATTCAAAGCTTTATTTTTCCTAAACTCGCTATTCAATCGTAAGAAAATATAAATTTCTCCTGAAAGACATTCCAATTTTGCACAATTTGACACATTTTTTCAACGATTACCAAACTTCTTTGTCAGCTGAAATTAATTGGATCGTTTATTATTTCATTTCTTTGTTTATTCGTGACGTAAGTGAGGCAAGCGCTTTATCAGCGTTCCTTGCGCTATATTGTACTTTCTACTTACCTGCTGCCCGCAGGAGTAAAGTCCGATGAACGCAGATTCGGGCAGCGCGACTGTCGAATACCGTCGAATATCGTCGTCGCCGTCGTTGTCGTTGGGAAGAAGTAAGACATTCGCGCGCGAAACCTGTTTCGGGCATTATCCGAGATTGCTCCGCCGCCTAAGTAAAGTATCTTGTTCGCTCTCGCCCTCTCTCTTCCTCCCACTATCTTTCTCGGCCTGATCTATTCACTAGCAGATTGTTAATGTATTTATTCTTCTTCGTACTTGGCTCCGTACTTGGCTCGGCAGATACGAATCGTCGTTATCCGCTACCGAGTTACAGAGCGGTCTTGACTTGAGACGCTAAAAGTAAAATTAATATCTGAACTATATTAAGAGTATTATGCAGTAATAAAGTAAGAGTGAGATACTCTGTTAAGAATGTCCAGATAATCGGTTTGGTAAACAACAGTAATTAACTTTTTTCGTATTCTCCATAAATTGATCTTTGAAATAAATGCGCACAAAATTACAAAATTAAATTTATTATATTTTTTTTTAATATAAATTACGTACGTTAACCTATGCAAAATTAAATGGTCAATAATATTGAGATACTTGGCATCTTGAGGATGTATAGAACGCTTCTTAAAACATTAAGAAAACTATGATAAAATGTTTTTCTCAGTTTATTTTCTGTAAATTGACTTTTACAATAAATGTACACAAAAAATTAAAGAACTGATTTTATCATAATTTTTTAAAATATAAATTACATGAGTTAACTTATACAAAATAAAAATGTAATCGCGATTGTAAATATCACATTGTGGTACTTGTTATCTTAAAAGGCTTGTAACAAGTAAATCGCCACATGCGCATCCTGCTGTTACAGAAATAATCATATAAATTGAAGGAATGATGATGTAAGTCTACACATCGTAAATCATAGACTTATTTACAAATAATTTGACATGAGAAAGAAAATAGAAAATTCTGTTGAAAATATTCGAATATTTCTACTTAATCATTTTCAGAAAACGAATTAGATTTTTAAATCGTTGGAAATGCATGAACTTAATAATTCTCAGTATCAAACTTTGATCACATTTTCTTAAAGACCAATATAAAAAATGTATTTCATTACGCATATAGATAAAAATACAAGAGTACGTTACTGATAAATTGTATATTGTATAATATTATAATTGAATTATAATTGTATGCGAAAAGAGTCATATTGTTCCCTCAAGCATTTCGCGAAGTTTCAACAGTGGATAATTTTCCTCTTAAGCGATTCTTCGTGACGGGACGAGCATGTAATTAGACACATTCTTGCATCTTTGGCGTATACCGCCTAATGCAACTCCGCCATGTAATTTGCTAATATTGCAGCGGGTTGCACTAGCAATTTCGACCCTCACGTACGGTTGCCACATCATATATTTTCTTACAAGGCTTTAATTGTTTTAATATATCGAAAATTGCTGCTTTGTGCTTTTGCTCGAAGGCGGCTTGAATCGCGCGATCTTTTTGATGAATTCCCATTAATGACCGCGTTTCCGTTCTCGATCAAAGACCTCTGTGCAACAAATAATAATAGAAATTGCATTTCTACATTGTTGCGCTGAGAGGACCCGAAGGAGGTCGAAACGTAAATCATAATGTAATCGTTGATTTCGATTAAATAAAATAATAACAAAATTAATCTGCGTCTTTTGGACTTTTAATAGCTTCAGTTGCAATTCTTTACTTTGGAAATAATAATAGAGAAAAGCTATTAAATTATTAAAAAATTGTTTAAATCTTATCACAAGCGCACGTCAACATTTCTTCGAGCATCTCTTTAATCTTTCTTCTCCTCAGCCACTTTGTATTAAAATTTTCGACGGGCAAAGTCGCGAAAGGAAAATCTCTCAGAGAGGAAATTCTCAACGCTCGTGACCTGGCATTAGCCGACGGAATTAATTTTCCCTCGTGCCTCTCGTGCCGTTCGTCGTTGTTTTAAGTGACGAAGGAGCAGGTCCATATACCTTCGCGACAGCGAAGAAATCGGAGAAGACAGCACGACGAGGCGGCGTGTAAAGACACTGCGAGACCATATTAGTCACGTTTCTCGAAGACGTATCGCCGTCTCTCTCAGTCTCTTTCTCTCTCCCCCTCTCACGTTTTCTCATCTTTCCATCTCTCGCCCCGCTCGCTCTTTCTCCAATGTCAATGACTGCTCTCTTGGGGCTAGCTGTGACCCCCCGTGTGAACGAGACTCGTTTCTCTGTGTCTCGCACAGAGCCGGAATGGCGCTTTCACACGAAGGTGGAAAGAGCGCACAATGTGTGTACCCGTATAATTTTCGACGCGGCGCGTTATATCACGTGAATAACGCGAGTTATATTAGGCTGCGAATATCCTGACCTGCGAACGCACCGTTGACAAGTGCTCATTACGCGAGCACTGGCGCGATACACCAGACGCCTCGCAAGATCTGCCTCCCGTAAATAAAAAGGAATTAGCTTTTATCTCGAATCTGTATTGTGGAACTTGTTATTACCCAAACGGCACATAACTCGAAAATAATTAAGAGAAATAAAGATGAGAAATGAACCGCTTAAATTAGGTTTGTAAAATCGGGCTATATAAAGGACGAAATGCAAGAAGTGGAGGAAGAGGCAAATTGAGTATAAACTCATCTTTGTAATATTTCATTTGTAGTTGTAAAATACCTGGGCTTGTTCGGATATGATATTTTGATTACGCGACAATTCATAGAATTTTTTTTTTCTTTTGAAAAATATACATGCCACTTGGGTTTTATAGAAAAATGAAAGATACTATTACTTGGGTTGGAGGAAGATTTTCCAATGATGATACCAAAGATAGTACCACTTGCGTTTTTATTATCTACTCGACAATCCGGGAAGAGATATTAAATAAAGGTGCGGACAGTTTCGATAATTGAACGTCGGAACGCGGAAATCCGCGCGTGTCCGGTCGGATAGGCTCGCGGACACGGGTTACTTGGAGAACGAACCTTAAACCTTAAGGTTGAATAACGGTTCTCCCGGCGCGCATGCATACCTACCTACCTACCTACCTACCTACCTACCGTGATGTCTCTACGGGGGAATCGCCGCGCCGTCGCGATTTCTGTGCTGAGCGTCGCGAACGGTGCAACGAAAAGTCCTGAAGAACGAACGAATGGACGAACGGACGGACGAACGAACGAACCTGTCCTGTTCCGCTTCGTCGCGAGCACAGCAGGGTCGACGCACCGAACGTGACGATATTTTGACGTGCTCGAACCGAGCTCCGCTGTCGCGAGACTCTGCTCGACACGTGATTCGCGCTCGCATCGCAGTTGCGCAAGTTGAATCGAATCGCGACGATGTACAGTAAACGAAATGTAGAGAGGCTGCAGGAAGACGTTAATCCGGTCGAGAGACTAAAGGTTAAAGAAACCATAGAACAGCTTTTGTTGAAGCTGTTCCGAGAAAGAAGAGACATCTTTGTTGAAGAAACTAAAAAAAAAATCCTCGTTGAAGCTAATAAAATATTATGTAAAAAAAACAAGTTTTTCTAAAATCATTGCACATGTCGGTAGCAGTATGAGATAAGAAAGACATTACACCCAGCAAAAAGTTATGTTTAAATTGATGGTCGTTTCTTTAGCTTGGTTCTTTTAAGTTGAAGTGGAAATAAAAATTTATTTGATTTAAAAAAATATAACGTTATTATCCTATTTTTTTAAATAAATAAATTATATGTTTAAACTATTTGTTTAATTTGAACAAATAATTTTCTAATTCAAAGTGCTGACAAAAATTTTAAAAATTATCAAAAAATATTTTTAAATTAAAAAAAAACCTTTCTTTAATATATAGCAATGCACAAATTTTTTTGATTCAAACAAATGTTTTTTGACTCAAAGAAATTTTTCTCTGGATGGAAAAACGCTATAATAAATGTACGAACATTGAAAATATTACTGATAATAATAATATCGCAAACTGTGCTCTTTACACTAAATGTACTATTTTACTTCAACGATGTAAGAGCAAAAACGAAGATTACGTCTCGTATCATAGATTTGTTACTTATTTCTTCGTTAACTGAATTAGAATAATGTGTGAGTCGTACATCCTTCTGCTAGCAATGCTCTAAGCTTCTTCACTTACTCTTCACTCCGTGATTTCTTTTATTTCGTGCATAACTCTGATAAAATAAAAGCGCCATCCCTTGTAATTGCGCAATTCACTCCTTGAATTGCATAAAACAACTTGATGAATAATCATGACGTTCACGTGTCGACCGATTCAAAAGCTAATCACAACATTCCTGCGACTCTCTTGACAATTTAATTAACCTGACAATTTAATGACGGGAAAGTTATTGTTCCGCGAGGAGGCGAATGATACACTACCTACGGCTGTCGGTTCTTCTTGTTTGGAGATAATTATTTTTCTTTATCCTCTTCCGCTCTACATTTTGTCGTGGCGTGGACAAAAACGTCTTCGTCATCCTCAAGACACGACATCCAGATATTGACCCCTGCGACCTGATTTCCTCTTTTCGCTTGAATTTCTAAGACGTCGGAGTATCATTTAAATGACTCGAATAAGAAAACGCCATAATTTAAAATCGCAGGAAAGAACCAATTACGAAAGAATTTTTTAGAACTTTAGTTTTTGATTAGCTCTGTCTACTTGCTCTCAAAGTTTATTATTCTTCTATTTACAGTGCAATAGTAAATCTGTTCTTTTTTCTTATGTTTTAACTTTTATTAAATTAATTTTATTGAAAGAATTACTATCATGATATTTTTACAAAAATAATCGGCAATTATAATTTTCAGAATATGTATTTACGATAAATATCTAATTTATTTGATTTCTATCTAAATATTTTATCTGAATCAAATTCTTTCACTTCTCAAAGATATCTAAATTTTTCTCAACAACTAGATGACTCCTTCACTTTTTGAAATTTGCATTCATCCATTAATACACATTAATTAATTCTAAAATATTGAATAAAATTTTGTTATCACACATTTCATCTTAAATTATTTTACAGTGCTTTTAACATTTCCTGCTTTCAAGTGCTTTAAACTAGCTGCTTGTGGTAGGCTCTTATCGTGCGCGAAACCACTCGCGTGGAAACTCTTGATAATATTGTTTAACGACAGAGTGCATCTCGACAACTTCAACTCATTTTACAACGCTTTATTTTTGCAAATATATTACATATCATTTTGCCCAATTAAAAATTATCTACAACAGTATTAACAATTTGTTATGGATCAGTATTAACAATTTGATATAGATAACATATCTCCCATGCAAACTCTCAGTTAAACTTCAACAAATTTATAATTTGAGAATTTATTATATGCACTATGTCTTTAATATATCAAACATTAGAAAAAAAAAAATATTTTCCTCTTGACTTAATCGCCAAGAGAAAATCAATCGCGCAAAGTAGTCAAAAGATTTCTTAAATCTAAGGTTGCACTACCTTTTATTTATAGATTACAATCGTAAATCTATCTACAAACAAACAGCCTAGATATAGCTTATACGTATAGATTGATATTTACAGATGCCGATATAACAGGTTATCAATTCGGTCAGATAACCGAGTAACGCGCCCACATACACCCCGCCGTATACAGATAGTCGTTATTTACTCTTTCCGATGCGTGTCTTCGAGGAACGTATCGATTAGCGATTAGATGCGCCGTTACGATACAGCATCCTTAAAACGGGATTCCGATGATCGATGAAAAGATATGAATGTGTTCTCCCACGCAGTTTCCTCCGCAAATTGTGAGGATATGTAAAGCATCTGCGTGTTGTGACATCTGGGACGTTTCTTCAGATAATTACTTTTCTTTTGTGCCCAATTTCTTCACCTCCAGATAACTTCGTCCATGAGATATCTCTCAGAGAATATAGTGACTTCTATTAAAATTCTACACTGAGAGACAAATTTTTTGAACGAAAAAAAATACAGTTTTTTAAAATCATATATTTTGATGCAAACATTTGTTTGTTCTGTTTAAGTAAAAATATTTACTCTCGAGTAAATGACATATCGCCTCAAGTATATAATTTTTGGTTACTTCTTCATTTTATTTACATACATGATTCAATTGAGAAATTTTCAACTTGGATGCAAGTAAATAAGCTATTAAGATCCACCGAGCAAATAATTTTTTGTGTTAAGTAAACTTTTCTTGTTTTAAGATATTTTTTCTCTCATTGTCAGTGTAGTACATTTTACGTCAAAAGTCAGTAATATAAAGAACAGCTGTCCATTAGACAAGCAGAAGTTATAATGAAAGAAAACAAATGTTTAGTTAATGGACGAATATCTTTATCAAGAAGACAGCTAACGGGAGTTGCGAAGAAACGGGAGCTATTTGCCATGGCTGAACTTTACGCCTCTACGTCTGCGTCCGTTCTCCGAAATCTCGTATCCATAAGATCCGGTCGTTTCGCATCGCGGAAAATCCGCACGGCGAGCGTTAGTGGTCGCCGAATGGAAACCGAGTGGAAAGGCCATATTAGGCGGTCCGGCGCGGCGTGCAACCACGTCGTCTACCACGAGGCATTACTGTCGTCTAATGTACGTCCAGTCACGCCCCCGCTGGCTGGGGTCCGGAGAGCGCGAGCGAGCGAGCCGCGGCGAAACGAGACGAAGCGTGCGGAGGGGCCCCATCGGCGGCGGGCCCCCGTCGCCGATCGGCGAGATCGCGACGAGCCGAGCTCTCGCGAGGTGTTCTCAGGTGTTCTCGGCCGACCGACCGGGTCGCGAAGCCGCGCGCGCGAGACCGCTCGCGTTCCCCTTGTCGAATACAATCCGTCGCGGGGATAATGTGTGCTCGGACGCGTGTTCGTCTCTTGGATCGATAAATCGATGACAGGTCGGGGCTGTCGCGGTTCCTCGCTTGCTCCGAAAATGGTCCCCGCCTCCTCCGAAGTGGCCTAGGTACGTCTCGGACTCTAGCTGTCATCGGTCTAGCTGTCATCGGAGCTGAAGTGCTTTTGCCAGTGGTTCAATCGTGTTGTGTGCGGTGCGATCGCGATTGTGGATGCGTTAAGTGAATATTCAATTTTTGGGCAATTCTTCGGATAATGTTAAATAACGTTATTTAAAAAAAGTGAGACGATTTGATGAAAATGATATCCGTCATTTCACTCTTTTTTATTATTTTTCTCTTTGTATCGTCATATATTTGTGCTGCATATGAAAAAATATCGTTAAGAATGAGCGTCTTCACGATAGTTACCTTCGTATACACTGAGAAAAAAGTTGTTAACTTGATTAAATTTTTCCACTTGATTAAACCTCTTCAGTTTAAGCGTTCATGTATTTAAATTAAATATATATGCAGTTAAGTTAAATATATAAATGCTTAAACCGAAGTTCAAGTATTTTATGTATTTAACAATAAGTTAAAAACGTAAATACTTGAATAGAAAAGATTTAATCGAGTTGAAAAGTTTCATCAAGTTAATTTTTTCTCGGTGTAGTTAGTTTCATGTTATTCAACTGATTTCGATTGCATTTGCATTTAATATCATACTAGAAAATAAGAAAGCAATATCAAACATAGCTACTTAGAATACATACGGATTGCCCGTGGTGCCTTTCTCTCTCTCTTTCTTTCAGAAATTTCTTCTCTTAAGAAATGAAATAGAACTTGAAACAGCGCGGCTATTAAAATTATTTATTGTGAATAATTTTAGAAAAAATGTATTGAATTTACATGAATTTTAAATTCTCCTGTGAAACGTGAAATGGGATTTTATACAATTATTTTACAAGTATTTTCACATATAATAAATGTCACCGTGTCTATTTTTAAATACTAATTAATCCCTATTCTGTATGTGTTTACGAGAGAACCAGAAAAAATGTTTGTTTCGATGCGAATTAAATAGGTTGGCGCCGGCATGATTGCTCGCAACCAGTACGGCTCATCTTTAAGCGTATCTCGTTCTTCAGAAATGGCAGTGAGCAACCGGATGTGCACGCCTATTCGCGTTTAAATCTCGCATTAATGCAGATCGCTCATATTTTATGCAATCGAATGCGTCTACCTCTTCACAACAAAGTTCAAATACGGTCGAAAAAAAGTGTACTACTATTTAATCTTCTTAACTTTCTCGTATTTTATCTGTTTCTTCATTCACTTCTATTTTGATGTTTTGACATTTTTCTTCATTGAGGAAAAAATTACTAAAAATTGTAATAAATATTTATTCGAATAGTACTAATGAAAAATTTATTAAATGTAAATTGGTACAAAAATCACTAATTTGAGTATCATTTTTTCTTATAAAGTAAATATTTACGTACTGTAAGTGAATATTTCATTAGCACTTTTCGAATAAGTGTTTATTAAAATTTAGGAATTTCTCTCAGTGCATTATATATAAACCTAAATTTTCTTGTATTTATATTTTTATTCTTCAAAAGTTGAACAATTTAATCATAAATATAAAAAATTTACTTCTTACTTTTCACCAACAATAAATATTGAAACTGAAATCACCAATTGATTTGGATAACGAAGTGAAGTTGATTTAGCTTCAAATCAGTTATTGTTCTAAATAAGACTGCGTTCAGAGTGCACATAGTCAGAGTTATTGCGTCATTCCATTCTTGTTTTACGTTGATAAAAGTAGAATGCCTTTAAAAAAAAGCCATCCATTTCTGCTTTGTTTTCTTTTTCTGAAACTCGTGCAAATAAAGTCGTATTTCAAACAGTGGCGTGACATTTGTAGAATTATAAGTCGCTGAAAGATGCGTTTCTGACTCAGCGGAGTGGTGTAGCAACGACGACGTATTCAGAGACACAAATAGCGAATAATTTCCTCGATCGCGATATCCGATCTTGTTCGAGACATTGTCGCTACACCACCGGATGTGAGCGCAATGACTGTTCTCGAGTTTTCTCGACTGTCAGAGACGGAAGTGGATGAACACACGGCCAGGTGCGTATGCTTGGTGCATGTGCATTCACGCGATCGGCGAAGTGATCTTCCCCGTCCCCTTGCAACGTCTTCATCGTGTTTTATCACGCATCTCCCTTCTAACGAACCGGGGTTCAAAACTCCGTCGCGTCGGGTGTTGTCCTCTGTTGTCGAATTGAATTTCTCAGCGCGTTGACGCGAGTTGCCGGCTGTTCTCGTCGTAAAATTATTCATGAAAACTCGCGCGTATCTGCGACGGCGAAGTAGTAACTTGCATCGCCGAGTATGGAAATTTTCTTCCTGGGCCGGATAGCCGGCAACGCTTATTGGTATTCTATTCCTTTGCTGGTCTATCGCTATTCTCTTGCACGATTCATTGTTCGTACCTGATCCGATGTGGGGGACGAGATAGAGAAAGAAAGAGTAAAACCGTGGGGAGATAGAGACAGAGAGAGAAAGCGAGAGAGAGGGGAGGGGAAGGAGAGAGGGAGAGTGGGAGAGAGAGAGGGGGTAGGTAAAGTAGACTGCATTTCATTATTGCAACACGTAAAACCGCATTTGGTGAATAGCTCCGAGAATCAGTTTACACGCGTAAGGTAATTACCATCATATTTGCACGTTGTTAAAAGATAATTGATATAAAAGTCAACTCGCGCGAGGTAAGAAAATGAAACATCGAGAATAGCGACGGGAAAAGATTGAAGACGTTCAGATGCTTTATCACATTATGAAGTTAAGATCGCGCTTTGTCATTCGGCCGATGCGGTTGCATTAGCATGATTTTTTCTCCGGTGCCCGGCGAATGGGAATCGAGCGCGTATTACCTGGTGGAACACCCACGAGACACGATCGCGGAACGTTGTTGGCACCGAGCGACGAGATGTAGCAATCTTACGCGCACGTCGAATCTTTTTATAACAAAAGGAGCCTAGATACGAAACGTGAGTCACTGTCGTCCGCGGCATGGCAATCAGTCGACATAGTCCGTCGTCGTCGGGAGGTATCTCTTTTTTTTTTACGCATCCCACGTCGATTTATCATCCGGTCGATTAAACGCTCGTTGAAAACTCATTTCAAATCCAAGAGGAGACGGATTGTCCCTTGCCGTGATTTAATATGATCGCTTGGTGCACAGCAAACGTTTGTAACAAAAAGATAGATATTGCCAGTGTGACGTCAACGTCGATTCGTCCTCGTTAAAAGGATTCGAAAGTATTTCGAGATTTAATTCACCGGCGTAATTACAACCGATCGGTTGGTAAGAATTTTGTAACGTTATGAAAAATGATTAAGAAGATTTGTGAATATGTATCCGAGATTGAATAAAGTCGGCAATTAATTGCATAATTGCAGTCGTCAGCTGCGTGACATTTGAAGTAAATGTCTGATTATATAACGTTATAAATAAACGTGCACAAAGACTTCGTTCTCGTGCATGACATTCAACATGCCTATTGACCAATTAATTAATCATTAATTTGTAATTAATTAAAAATGTACGAAGATGTCAAATGGGGGAGAGGGGGATCGTATAAATTTTTTTACAAACTCTGTACACACAATTTTATACTCCAATTTGCTTTCTTTGAAAAAGTGAGAGCATTGTAATTATAACATTTATATAGATTTTTTTTTAATGTACAACAATACAAATACTTTCGAGATAAATTAAAGCATATGAAGGAACCAATGAAGAATTTTTTTATGTAAAAGTAATAAAAATTAACTCAAGTGTCGTGACCTAAAGTGTGTAAAGAAGATGCCGAGAAACAATTTGTGTACAAATGTGTTAAGCAGAATTATAGAATTCTAGGAATCGAAAAATAAGGTATTATTCAATATTATTACGTAAAACTTTTGTTTATAAAAAGATAGACATGTGTTTCTGTTTGGAAAATGTAAATAATTATTAAAAATAGTAAGATGCAAAATTACATTAAACAAAATGTTCAAATTCAAATATGTACAGTTTCGCAAAAAATAGAATTTAAAAAATTTTGTTTGTGATCCGAAAATGACAAAGTATAAAGAAAAACTTGTTTATTTTTTAATTTCTAATAATTTGTCGAGGCTATTATGATGTAGATACGCAAAAAAATTAGTATAAAGTTAATAATTTATTGTTTCTTTTAAATAGATTTAATTTATTTACATGAAGAAATTTTATTTCTCTGTGTAAACAAATTATGTCTGTTTAAAATTATCAAATTATTTCAAGAAAATTTTATATGCTTGTTTTATGTATGAAACAATAAATTGTTGATTTAATACTAATTTTTTTTGTGTACGCATATTTATTTATATCACTACAGAAAAAAAATTATTATCAAATCATCAATTATATTTTTATATATGTGTAAGCAAGAACATAAAATCTTAAAAAAATTTAATAATTTTAAATAGATATAACTTACTTGAAGAAATTTATTTCTTACATGAAGAATTTTGTTTCTTTATATAAGCAAGTTATGTCTGTTAAAGATTAAATTCTTTCAAGATAAAATTCTTTCAAATTTTTTTAAGAAGATTTTATACTCTTGCTTATTTATGAGAATACGACGGTTGATTTGATGCTAATTTTTTTCTGTGTATGTTATTATTTATTTATTTTAATTTTGCATCTTACTTTGTTAAATAAAGATGCAAATTTTCAAAGCATAAACCGAATATTTATCTATTGTTTTAAATAAAGTTTTACACGACGTTGAAAAACACCTTGTTTTTCAATTCGCTCGATTTTCTATTATAAATTCTTAATTCAATAAGAATTTCTTCAGTTCTCAACGAATAGATTGATTCTTAACTCTCGTCCCTTTGATTTTCAACTTCTCAATCTTATACAGTATTCTTTAAAAGATAAAATTGAAGCGATCGAAGTCGAACGTTCTCGCAGACCGAACGCGACCGCTCGAGTACGTTACATATCTCGCGCGTGTATCACGGGAGCAAAAAATACGCTAATGCCGTAATTAACAGCGCGCTCGTTCGCGCGCTTGACGAGGAAGAAAATCTGGCGGCGCGCGATTTTTGTGATCGCTCAAGTGTGATGAAACGGTTGTTTATGGCTATAGAGGAAAGCACGGCGCGTCACGTGCGTCAGTTGCGTGAGTAAGTCTTGGCCATTAAGTCGGCGCGTCGCGCCGTACATACGGCGACGACGACGGCGACGACGCATGCTGGCTGATCGAGATATATCCGCAGTTTCTCGTAAACTCATTCGTTTCTGCCGTTCGATGAATAATCGGCGCTCGCCGATACGAAGTGGTAGGTATGCGCAATAAACGACGCGAGCGGCCGTTAATTACCCGCGCTCTTGGCCGGGAGCAAACAATAATTAAGCGCAACTGCGTGTACAGACGATAAAATCGCGCGACGCACTTGGCCGCGTAAAATCCGACGCCCGGGAGAACAGTTAACGCTTGAATAGAGTTTCGCTATGTTCGATCCCTTCGATTTTTCTTTCACTCAACAATCAAGATCCTGTAAGCTATAATATTATTTAATAATAAATAATATTCCTGAAATATTATTTAATATTCATAAGAAGTGGTTACAAGTCCACTTCTTCTGATAATTTGACATTATATGAATATTATATAAGAAGTTATTAATATTATCTACTTCAATATTTTAAATTATAGGGAATATTATCATTTTTAAATGTAACAATTATAATGTTTGTGAATATTTTATGCATAATAATTCGTATTAACTTTTTAACAAAAATAATATTCATAAAATATTTTCATAATATTTCATGTGTGGATATAAAAATAATATACTACGAATATTATATAAACCGGACATATGACATGAATGTAATATTCGAATAATATTCTAGGAATATTGTAGCGCTTATAGGAGAGCGACACTTTTAATCGAGCTCGATCGGGAAGACCTATGACGCGACATCGCAAATGACAGAAAAACAATATGAAACAATTGTCAGGTGTAGCCAAAGAAACGGTATCTTCACTTAGCGCAACAATTGCGTTGCACACTTGAACATTCTCTTTAAAAGGCTCATTCAGCCGAGCGCCTTCATTGGCGCGTCTGCTCCACCGCGGTTGCAAGACGTTCTCCGCGAAGTTGCGAAGTTCGGCGCGGCAGACCGACGAAGGTGTATCTCGGGATCTCCAGCATCCGGCTTTGTGTTCGCAGGAGGTTGAAGGCTGATCTACAGTACCTGAGAAGAAGGGGGCTGTTCAAAGCGTCCGGCGGCGGCGGCGGCAGCGGCGGCGGCGGCGGCGAACTATCGCATCAAGGACGCAAATGCGCGCGATGCGGCGCGCCGTTCGGTAGATTTTACAACACCGGCGCGACTTGCACGCGTTGCAGATACCGCGTGTGCCGGCAGTGTCGCATCGAGATCAGAAACCACGCAGGAGGCGACAAAGAAGTCGAGTGGTGCTGCAACGTTTGCTACAAGATCGCGTGAGTGCCTCACCTGAAAGTTCCCGCAGCCGCTTCCTCGCGAGGCGTTTTCGCGAAAAACCGAATGTTGAATATCGGTTTTATTTATTGTTTAATAAAATGAATACGCGCCGTAAATTTATTTATTGCTGTATACAAAAAATATAATTCAGATATTCTGATAATTAATGTGAATTAAAAGTTGATAGTTTTGGATCGAGTTTTAATTTTAGGTGAAATTTGCAAAATTAAATGTTTCGTAGATGTAAATGTATGAATAAAAGTACAAAAATCTTTTTTCATATTCTTTAATTTTTTATAATTATTGTAATATAATATAACTTTTTCAATCATTGCTGATATTTGGGAAGAAAGTTAAACTAAATAAAAGTTAATAATTTAACAATTATTAATCTAATAATTTTAGAAAAATATTTAAACAAGTTTATGCATAAGTTATAATAACAGCTCAGCATAATTAAATGTGCGTTAATTTTTACGTTTATTTGTATTATCATATATTTAGTATATTAAATACAATTTGAAGAAATTTTTCTTCTTCATGTACGTAAGCAAGTTATACCCGTTTAGGATTATCAAATTCTTTTATGAAAATTTTATACTCTTGTTTATATATGAGACAATGATTGTTAATTTAATATCAATTTTTTCTTATACCTATAATAATCTGTCTGCTAGGTTTTATACATGTATCTTCGTTGATTAATGCAAATGGAATACGATCACGAAAGCAAAATAACAAGCAAATGAAGTATGTGAAACTTTAATAATGTCGAATTTAGGTCAAAAATGGAGGCTATGCCTCTTCCGCGTTGCGTGATTCTTTGTTTCCTGCGCCTGTCTTCGTGCGCTGACATAATTTCGAACCTGTTCAATTTGCAGAGAATTACACGTCGTTACTAGCAAGTGGATGTACGAAAGTCCGATTTCCAGCGGATCCGTCAACGAGAAAACAGCACAGATCCCGGTGGACATACTGAATCGCAACATCCGACGAGCATGGACGATTAATGGTGCGTTCCGATAATTAATCTTTCGTCGATGACTCGGTAGAAAGTTCGAGAAAAAGGAAAATTCGTCCTTCCTTAACAGACAGAGAAAGCTAAACATTAGTGAGAAGATAAGAGTTAATTAATGTCACAATTACAGTAATTTACAAGTGTTGGTTTTCTGTCAATTTTCTCGTTGAAGTTCAATCGCGATTGCTTTCGCTTCATTTTGCATGACAGCGAAGTTACGATGTAAATTATTTTCTTTAAAGGTCCTCCAACACGTTGGCTAGCTGCGAGAAAGTCCCCGGAATTACGAATATATCGTAGCCTGCCGTCTCGCCATCAGGATTACCGAGATCCGTTGGAGGATTCAAACTTCGACGACGGAGCGTTATCGAAGCTTGAGAATTCACAAGAGAGCGGTTTGGATGGGAAGGACTGCGCCGAGGACAATTGCAGAGATGTAACCGAAGCGATCGAGAGAAGCACACCGATTAACGAACGAACGAAACGAGAAAAACCAAATGTCAAATCGGAGGAGGAAGTGCCATCACCGGATAATATAAGATTTAATAAGAGGAGCGAGCGCTCGGGTAAAGAGCAGGAGGATTCCGTGCAGGAGCAGAGCACGCCGAGGGTATCGTTTATAAAACCGCCGAGGATCCTCGCGAAGTTTATATCACCCGAGACGAAGCCGAGTCCGACGAAGCATGGCGAGAGGAAATCGAATATTCCCATTTTTAGAAGGAGCTCCAAGGAGTTCGAGGACATCCGGAGCCCACAGGAATCGCCGAAGCGATCGCTTATTCCTCAGAGGTATCGCTTGTTTCTTTCTTTTATGAGAGAATAATGAATGTGACTACAATTTCGTTAAAGAATTTATCCTTAAACTGAATCTCTCATATTTATGCTTTATTCTTCACGAAAAGGATGATTTTGCTAAAATACAGATCTGAAATAATTATATTGAATTGTTAAAAAACTTATATTAAACATTTGAGTTGGTTGCAGAATGTCAACATTTTTTTGCAGTAGTATTATCATGCTTGAACGTTTTACGTAATTATTTGAGAGTTCAAAATAAAATTATTTTCTGATCTGTATCTAACTAAATTTTCAGATACTACAGTAAAATTGTTCTTTTCGTGAATATATCATAATAGCAAAATGTTTTTTTTTTTGGAGTTCATGACAACAATAGGCATCGTTGTAAAATAATATTAATATGAAAAAAAATTCTTAATTGATATAAATATTTAGATAACAAAGTACATATTTATTTCTTATTTGTAATAATTTTATACATGTATAATTAATCTTTATTATCATTGTACAGATACAGAGGAAGCACCGATGATTTGCGTCGCAGTCGCGAGGACATAAGCGTGCCAAGTTTGATCCCGAAACTACTGTCCTCCCGCAGCAAGGAGGAACGATTGAAGCGGCAAGACAGCAAGGACGACATCCGTCATTTACCGAAATCCGCGCGAAAGGATTTTAAAGAAGAGAGCAAGTCGCTTGTCACCTCACCAACGTCCGTCAGCAAGGACGAAGTCTGCAAATCGGGGATAAGAATCTTTCGCCGTGACAATAGTCGCGAGGACGTGGGCAGGGACAGCGCGAATTCGATCAAGGAATCCACGAAAGGAAAGCAACAAGAGAAGCAAGAAAGAACGGAGACTGTGAGCAATGCGGGAGCGAGATTGAAAGCCACCGGCGAACAGAGTAGAACGAGGTGCGAGGACGGCAAGGACGACGCCAACGACGTCGAAGGATCGTCATCGAGGAGAGAGGAGGCAATCGCCTCGATCGAACCGGACTCGACAGTTCTAGACGCACGACCGGACGAAAAGACCGATGCGGAACACCAGGGCACGAGGATGATCGACGTGATCATCGTGGAAAACAGGACGCAGGACGAGCGGATGCGGAAGCAGGACACGATGGTCTTGGGCAACGAGGCGATAGACGAGAAGCATTTGCTGGCGACCCGAGAATCAATCGAATCCGTCAGGGAGAACGACGAGGAGGAGACGCGGGATACCGCCGAACAGTTGTTGGATGTTGGCAGCGATGGTGACGTCACCGGGATCGCCAGTGAAAGAAAGGGCTCGCTGGAGATCGGTTATGGAAAGAGGCTGGACGAGTTCCAAGTGGTCAGTGAATATGCTTGTGTATTGTTTGGCATGTGGGCGCAAGGTACACGCGGGCGTATTCGTGTGTACGTGTGTGGAGGTGTTACCAGCATCCTTCGCGAAACGTGAGCCTTTTCTGTCGAATCGAATATTCGAATCAAATATTCGTGATATCTCACTTTCACTTTCATAAATTTGCCTTCTAAATTTGCCACTTTCATAAAAATAGCTTTATGTAATAAAAACAACTTGTGTATTTTACATTTGCTTAGGAAAAAATTATTAAGATATTTCGGTATACATCAATATTTTTGCCATAAATTTTTACGTAAATAATTTTTTTTCAAATTATATCGAATATAAACTTCTTTTTCAGATTTTCACATGTACGTATTCTTACATATTCTTACATATAAAAGGAACAGACCTAAGAAATTTTTTATCAATAAGAGATTAATCTATCATTTGTCTTTAATTCAGATTTTACTCTTGCTGAAATAAAATCATACAATGTTTGAATAGTCATTCACAGAATGGTGTACTATTCTTTTAGCGAAACATATTTTAATTGATTGCATAAATGATGCTGAAGAGAAAAAAATTTTCTTCTTATATGATTATCCAAAATTATCCTCTGCTCTTCAAAACTTCAACATTTTTCCTGGTTAGCGTAATTACCTAACTTAAATGTCATTGAGAACAGTTTTGCAGGGCAAAATGAAAACAGATTTTCTCTTCCCATGCTTCTTATGTAACCTTTAACAATTATTTTGCTAGAAAAATGATATAACATTACATTGGTAATTATTTAAGCATTGTATGACCTTATTTTAAAAATAAAATTTGTATTAAACATTGAGATTGAAATAGATCAATCACTTATTAATAAAATAAGTAATGTATTTTTCAAGTATTTACATTATTTTGTCTATCCTGTATATGTGCATTTTTATTTTTATTGAAAATTTATTATATTTTATTGAATAAATTTAGCTTTCTAGAAAAAAATTTTTCAATATAATATATTTTATTTTTCTACTTAATTTTATTTTTTTTAAGAGAAGAGGTGATTCCAAGCTTACAAAATGTAGAAAGTAAAGGATAAAATTATTATCATTCCGTCGTTTATGCAAGAAATGACGAAATAATAATTAATAATTATTTTCTGAGAAGCGGCAGTGTTTCCCATCCACGACAGTGCTGATTACGTATTTATGAATAACTGTCTATAAGTAGAAAGAAAGATGGTTCTCACACACGCGTTCGATTTTATTATTTATTAGTATTCAAGACTATCGAGTTACTTTAATGTATGTACACCGAGTTTAACCACGATACTGTCATGCGCATATTGTTTCTTAAACAGGTGCGGCGAAAGTTCTCCAAAGAAGAATTTTCAAATCCGGACGACACCGACGACACTCCGAATAAGCGTTGTTCAAGCGTAAGTTGATTTCATTATGCAAATATTAATTGTATTAATATTAATCGGAATATATTTTATTTAACTCACGTTTCGAAGAATTTTGAATCAAACATCTATCAACATTTTATTGTGAAATAGATAATAATGATTGATATACAATTAGTTTTCAGACATAAATTAATTAATAATTAAATTGCATTAAAATTAAATCTCAAATATTTTAGTTATTATATATATATATATTTTATATTTAGTGCTTTTAACTAAATTCTTGTTTTATTAATAGCACCTATCGCCAGAAGCCAGTCCGTTGAGCACAAGATCGTCGAGATACAGTCCTCGGGAGAGTGAAAGCGAGCCCACTCCTGCATTGCCACGTAAAACAGGAGGAGACTCCTGTTCCGCCTCCCAGAGGATTCGCGATACTATTACGAGAACCAGGAGAGAATCTAATAGCAGCACTAGATATGAGAGTAGTGGAAGCGAGAGTATCAGGTGCGTCTATTTAGGCGAAATTAATATTACAAGAAAGCACACTGAGAGAAATCGTTTGGTAAGATCAACTAACGTTTGGTTGAATAGTGATCAATTGAATTTTGTTGTTACTGGTACCAAAAACTTGGTTACATTTAACAAAACTTTTTGTTGTAATTTGTTGTATAAAAATAATTATTTGATTAAAGCTGCAAATTGTTTGGTCAAAGCATATATTTAGTAATTGTAATTATAAAACTCATTTGATCGCTATTCAACCAAACGTTAGTTGATTTTACCAAACATTTCTCTCGTTGCATATTTGTACGTGCGTATTTTCCGATTTATTTTTTCTGAAGAAAAATATTCGATTCTAAGACAAAATTATATTAATTTTATAAATATGTATAAAAAGTAAAATTGTATTCTCAGAATGCAAAAATCTTCGAAACCAAATTTTGCAGTTTTACTTTACGTTTATCGTGTAGATTAAGCGAGACCGGTTTGCACGGATACGCGGAATTGGCCAGGAAGGTGAAGTTCTTCGGCGGAAACGGCAGCGGCGTGATCTCGTCGACAATCGGTGGCGACGAAGTTGTGCAACGCGACAGTGCAACTAGTGCAGGCGAGGATGAAATCAATGAAGATGGCCACGACAGGGCAGGTCCAGTTCCCTCGCAAGGAAGGACGATGCTGCGACGAAGGAGGCAGTTCGACGCCCAAGGTAATTACAATTGTAATGCAATCATAAAATTATTGAAATTGTATATATAATTTCAAATCAGACTTACGACAGTCTTGATATACGTGACAAATTAAATTTGTTTGATTAAACGATTATATTTAAACAGATTAGGGATCGAAGGAAATTAATTAAAATTCTTCCTTAAATGTCGTTTAAGAAGACAAATATTTTTCTCGTTGTTAATTGAAAGAGTTTCATTTGTTTTCTTCAACTATTTGCACTTTCAATAGGCACAGACATAATTAATAATAACGAACAATGCAATTATGGTAACCAAGTATCGTTTCGCTTTCACGACCGCCTGGCTACATATTGACCGCCAATAACTGCCATAATTGTCCAATCGCGTGCTCACGCGACTCCCAATTAAGTTCCCGATGTGGGTTTTCAATTCTTATTGCGACAATTGCTCTTAATGAACCATGAAAACTTGTGAGGTTTTCCTTTGTTAATACGTCAGCAAGAAACAAGCTTTCCCTGAATATTAAATTCATTTTATAATATATATAACAGACATTTAGATTAATTAATAATTAATAAAATTGCCACACATTGGATAATGTGAGATTAATTTCTCATTGGGATAAAAATTCTTAATTAAATTTGTACTTATTAAATTTTTAGGCATAAAAATGTTCTTTTTTATTCGTTTACACTTTATATTTACTGTCCGTGATATTACGTTTACTATAGAGATACACGACAATATATCCGCATGTATATATGCAGAGCGCCATATGGCCACCCGTAACGATAAGCTCATTGATTATAGAAGCCCCTGGGCAAACTTGCTGGTTTGAAAGCGTCAGAATACTGCAGTATTCTCCAAGAAAACCATATGGGACCATTGACGTCCCAAAAGTGAAAAAAAAACGCGTTCGCACCGTGAAACGATAAACTCTTTTGCGACATTAGACCCCGAGTGTCCCGCGATAGTAAAATCGTATCTAATTGAACATTAAATTGATTGTCTAAAATTGCGTAGAAAGTACAGAATACAATGGTTCATAAGATTACACGCAGTAATTAGCGTAGCAGCGTGAATACGTTAGCGAAAGAAAAATGACAGCAACGAGGAAAAAATAAATCATCGAAGAAACGTTCCAATTAATTTTCTTTCGCTTGTTTCAAGAAACTTTTGCAAGCTGCTTTTATACAATGTCTCGGAAAAAGTCAGTGATTTTCGTTTAACATTGGAGCAATCTTTTCCCCTTGTTTCCGGCGAAATCTTCAAGTTGTTTCTGACAAGCATCGCGTTTCAAACAGGGACATTTGCAAAAAGCAATTATATCCTTAATCTCATATTTCGTCCGCCGCGAGAGATTCAACGAGGAATGTGAAAGGAATGCCTTCAACATTTAATAGTGCATAAAACGCTTGATGTGCATATTCCGAATGAACGTCGGTCTTCGTGATGCAAACACGCCCGCGATTTCGCGCGATATCGAGGTGCGATCGTAAAATCAAAGTCGGACGCGAGATCGAATGACTCGTGGGCCGATTACTTTATTTTGTGATTCTCGCTTCGTGATTTATCAGGAAGTGTGCGTGTACCCTCTGTAAACATGGAGTTCTTAAGAATATTCCAATTGTCAATCACGTTTCTGTTGTCGATGTACTTTCTCACTTTCTACACCGGGATTGTGGTGATTTTGTACCTGTTGTGGACGAGAAACGATTAGCAATCAGTATTAAAATGTGAAGATAATTCTCTTAAAATTTTTACTGCAAAACATTTTTGTTTCGAGACAGAAAATATACAAAAGGTACGCTTAACTAATTTAAATAAATTTGTGAAACTTTAGTAAGTTATCATAAATCTCAAATATTTATTCAGAATATTTTTTCGGGAACGAAAATAGAAAATAAGGTTAATTTATTATTATTATTATTATAAGCATGCGCACAATGGAAGAATAATATTAGATATTAGTGATATTACGAATAAGAATTAAAATTTGAAATTCAGTTTCTTCAATGGATATTAAATGCAACGCACAATGGAATATTAATAAGATATAACACGTCAATGTGTCATACGAAACAATACGAAACTTATTATTTATCTATAGTGTTTATTGAGGAAACTGATTCTAAAATTCCTAATATTTAATATCGCTCCATTGTGCGCAGAGAATTAAAGGTGTACAGGTCATATCTCAAAAAACGTTAACAAAAATATAAAAATTTTATTGAATATTCTAATGTTATGTTTGAATATCTGTGTAAAATTTAAGCACAATTCACTTATTCATTTAAAAAAAAAATTTAACTCTTGATTTTTATGTGAAATCGCGTTTTGCAGTACTTATTTGCAAATTTGATAAAGAAGTATAGCATTGCTAATTAAATCAAAATTTTTTTACATATACTAATAAAATTAATATTCGTTCAAAAATTTATTCAGGTCTGTTTACTCGTTTAAAAATTATTTATTTAAAACTGCAGCAAAATACAGTAGTTTTCGCTGCAAAAACCATTATATAAATTAAATTTTTCATTGTTTTCTTCTTTGCAGCTAGTTTCGGGGCCTAAATTCGGTATTCGCGATCAAAATTTTTGTTGTCGATTAGGAAAAAGAAAATAAAACCTAGAAAAGCCTCCAGATTTTAAATATCGATAACATTTAACTCGTATTGTATAGCCCAAACAGCCTCATAAATTTGCAGAGCTATCGTAGTCAAGTTATCGTAAATTAGCACTTGAAATTTTTCATTTGCTCAAGATATATCAAGCCTCGCCTTAGTCATATTCCTCGACCTCGCCCGGCACCCCGTACCCTTTCCGCTAATTCGTCCATTGTTATCTTCTCCGCATCGTTACATCTTAAATTTATGGCAGCTTATTATCGCCACGTTTCGAGCATAGTTCGCTCATGAATCTCAAAGTTCTCATCCCAGATTAAGAATAAAAACTCCTATCTGCCCATCTCCATCGTCCATTCTTGCCCGAGTATGATCGTTTTGGCACGGAATCATCCGTACGTGGCGCGACGGCGAGCGAAGCGGTGGGCAGCAGGTGAGGCGAAGCGAAGCGGGGCCCAGGGAAACAGCATAGGAATAATAGTGTAACAACGTTCCCTGCTGGCACTCTATAGTCCGCTCACCTGCGACGCGAATATACGGGGTGTCGCGGAATCATCGCTCGACGAGCGACGAATAATAAAGCGCCCTGCCGTGACTCTGAAATATAATTATCAATTACGTAGAGTTATAAGATAAAAATCTACGATTCAAATCTCAAAGAGATTTTCTTAGCGCGGTTGTGTCTCGATCAAGCGCTCCTCTTTCATCAAAGACGAGAAAAAATATAATGGATATTTTAATTGATTTTTTTATTAATTGCTCTGGGTGGAAATTAATGTGCTTTAGAATCTGTACGTGTTTGCGTTTTCGTTTTCTCGAAGGTGGGCCTTTTAGACCCGTGCGTTATAATATCTTCAAGACATCTTCATTGTCTCTACTTTGTTGAACCGTCAATGTGTTTTCAGTTAGAATATGGTTGCAAGTAGGAAAAAGGGCATATTACTTTATCGATTTGGCCACCCGATATAGCACGGCGCAATGCACTATAGCGTCAGGGTACTATAGGCGTCGTAGTAAGGTAGTGACCGACGCTGCGCGGGATTCAGGTGTGCCCCTCGGCGTAGACGCTCTCAGTTTAGCGGCGGTAGCCCACGCGAATCGCTCGCCTCGCCTTCCCCGAGTTGGCGTGGCGACCAAAGCCGCCTTTATTTCGCGACAAGAAAAGGGACTCGTAGAATTCAATCTCCCCCCAAGCGCCGGTCTTTCCGATTTTTTCCGACTCTTGAGAGTGGCAGCCGAACGCTTCGAAACTACTCGAGCCGGTCGTATTCCCGGATGATCGATAAAAGAAACGATATAATTAGATAAGAGAGGTCAAATACATCTTCGTTAATATGTAAAAGTGAGTTTCTTTTTCAATATTGAAGGAAACATGGTTTTCTCAAAAAGAAGTGTGGTTTCATTGAAAATGTAATGAAAATATTATTGTTTCGAAATAATGATATCGCGATAAAAGCTTCCTGTGCAGCTTTTCATACGCGTCAGAAAAATATTGTTGACTACATTTTTAATCGCACGTACACAGTTGTTTGGCTGTTGTTCTCGTACATGAAAGAAATCAGTGGAGGGCAGATTATAAATTCTTTGAAATTCTCTTAAATTTGTTTCTTAGTTCTTTCTTGGAAAATTCGTTAGATTTCTACGAAGTGTGTGCTTTTGTATGTACGTACGTCTCCAAGTGCGATGACACCTAAATCGTAGTCGAGGACGACGAGAAAAGTAAAAAAATTTGAGGTAGGACTTGAAGTTGTTTGCCGAGGCATCGCTGGCATCGTATTTCGGTGCGTTGACAGACAGCCTTCGACAGAACGTTTCGCGAGATCTTCGCGAAAGTCGGGGAATATTTTATTCGAGTGAATTTGGTGCCAACCACTTTTTCGAATGCACGATCACGCTCCATTTTAAACGTTCACAAAAGAAAAATCGGTCGTTGACTCTCTATATCGTGCAAAAAAGTTTTAATAAGATTAAATCGAAATTGAATTAATCATTTCGGATTCACGAATGAAATATAAACTCCAATGTACAAGATTCTATTTTTATTACTTAAGTATTAACGAATTGAAAAGATGATAAATAAATATATTCTGCACAAAATAATTAATTACATTCATAATATTACGTCAGAAGAGAAAAGTAGTTAGATTTTAGAATGAGTTACATACATAATATTATGTCAGGAGAGAGCACATTGTATTAACAGAATTATAATTAGTGAGACATATATCACATATAAATCGATTCTACTTCGACGTTTGTTAATAATTGAGAGATCGACTGCAGCTCTGCAAACTTAAAGAAAGATCTTATCAAAATTATCTCTGCCATTGATAAAGTTTTAATTTTATGGAGAAATGTCCATTTCTTTTTCCGATGAAACATTACAATTTTACAAAGGCAAAATAGGTTATTGTTATGTGTTACTGCTTGGTATTTCGGTAGCCCCGTTTCGTGGCTTTAAATTAAAACATAATTTCTCGTATTTAAAGTGGAGCATATAAATTATAGACTCTTACCTCGGTTTAGCACTGACAATTGTAGACTTCAGCGCAAGATATGAGGTAAGTCCATAATTTGTAAGGCTTACATGTGAGCACGACTTCATATGCGAAGTAGATCTTACAAATTACGGATTTATCTAACTTTAACGTTGACAGTTGTAGACTACAGCATCAAAATGAGGTCAAATGTTTCATGTATACATGCAATCGCTTTTTAATTTTATCTCTAACATCCATATAGTTTACAAAAGAATTAGAGATATCTATATTTAATTTGTTCTCGTTTCAGCTATTTAATTCTTATCATCGTTAAAATCTCAGATTCGCGATTTCCGTCATTCTCATTCAAATCTGTATTTTTCTGTTTTTCTTTCTCTCTTTCTCTCTCGCAACGCCATTCACGAGAAGTCAGGAAGGTCCGGTTAATGGCAATGGTGCGAGGGGGCCCCGCGGAAAAATCATACACGCAGTCGGAAACGATAGGCCCCCCTCGTGCCATTGACCAGGTAATTCAGCGGCGCGTAAAAAGCAGGCATAAAGCGCGCCGACGGAGGAGGCCCCGATTCTTCTTTCTCGTGTCCCATTCACGATAAGCGACACTTGACCGTGTTCCAGTTTTTCTTATCGTACGTTGATGCTAGAAGTAATTTAGAGCAAACGAGCAAATAAAACTGAGGACTTTTAACAGAGAAAGAAAGAGACACGTCGAAAAAGTAATCTATTATAATTCGAGAAACGGATAAGGAAGGAACTGAGAAACTAAGAAATCAGTAGGACACAGCTTTGGTACTTGATCACAGCGTGAAATCCTTGCTGCGGAGCAAACAAAAACGACGTTCCTCTCTTGTCCTCTTCGCCGAGAGAGGAAAAATCTGGGGGAAACTGAAAAAAAAAAAAATCGGGAGAACGAGATTGCAGGAGGCTTTTTCGCGAGAATCGTCCGAGACTTCCTCGCCGAAGACACGCCACCGGGATTTCGCAATCGTTTATGGAAGCAGTTGTGAAGCGGACTCGCGCGCTAGCGAAGGATGTAATTTATCTCGCGCGCGTAGTAGCACGGCGAAGAGGTACCGAGGGGGGACGGATGGAATCAAGGCGGTGTGACGTGACTAAGGAGAGATTTAGACGCCGTTCCGCCGGCGCATCGCCGCGCGCCGGGGCTAAAAGTGCATTGTTTCGGACCGCACAATAGATATAAATTCAATCCTCCTACGTGTGTCGTTGACGCGCGCGTGAGCGAAGTAACGAAGTACAAAGAGTCTCTCGCGCACGCGATGCGTTTTACCCTGCTCATTATCATACCACTTTCCTATCGTCATTACTATTAGTACATCGCAAATAGCCGAGTATAGTTTTATTCTTCCATGCATTGGCACGTTGCATCATTTTTCAATTAAAACAAATAAAATATTGTGCTAATTGAACGGAGAGAACTCCAGAGAAAAAAAAGTAACATTTCCTATTTTAGCGAATTAAATTACAATTTGGGTGACTCGAATTTTAGACCATAATTCAGACAAAATAATTCTTATAGATTTTTTGTCTTTGAAAATGAATTCGTTAATGAAATTGCTCTATCACGTTACATCTCAAAGATAATTTAACTTAAAGATGCCAGAAATAGCTTTTTCTATATTTTGAGCAAAAATAGCTAAAACATGTGACGCGATATAGCAATTTCGTTTGCACATTCGTTTTCAGTGACAACAAATCTATAATAATTATCTTGTCCATAGTTTGTGGTCTAAAGGAAAAGTTTAAATTTGTCACACAATGTTATTAGTGTTGTATTATAATATTATATATTATATTACATAATATATTGTAATAAAATGATACAATTAAATTTTAATGAATACATGTAATGAGACAGAATAAATATAAAGTATAATATTATAAAATGTTTTAAAAGAATATTTATATACGTTGAGATCTCTCCGCCAATTTCTCCGCGATCGAAATATAATTGAATTAATCGGGGAGACCTGTACGAGCAAGTGCGCTGTCGCGTTTCAGGATTGTAATCATCAAAAGTCAGAATTTACCAACGGTTCGTTAGCGCCATGTGCGAGCGAACACGCTCATAACGTCTAGAAGTTACTTCCCAGCCGGAGGAACATTAGCGCGAGCTTTTGCGCGCGTTCAACCGGTCGCTTCTAACAGCGCCGTAATTTGTCCGCCGCCTAGCTAGCGTGAGACTCCGCAAGGGATGCACTCCGTTATAACGCAGCCGCGTTCCTCGGGCTGTCAACTCTTTAAATTCTTTTGGATCGGCTATGACTACGATCTCGTATCGTGCTCTTCATTAAAACTGTGCTGTGTTGCTCTACAGGCTGCTCCGGAATTATCATTAATATTTCTTAAAATTTTTTAACTTTTAAAAAGATAATATTTCCGTGGAATTTTGCAACGGACCTATTTTCTATCGATAATTTGCATTTTTCTTCGACATCAGTAATTTAATTACTATTTTGTTAATATCTTTTCTAGTCCGATACTTTTTATAGAGCTCGAATAAATAATTCAATAAAGAAAGTTATTGTAAAAATATTCATATTTTTATGTAATTAATAAATAGCTAAATAGCTTCTCTTCAATTTTAGTGAATAAACTTAATAAATGAGCAGTTTTCTAATTAACAGATAAAAAGTTTTGAAAAATTAATGGTCTACTTTATTAGATAGAATCAATAATATAAAATCGAACTTAATTGTAATTCTAAGAGATTGATTATGCTATTTTTCAACTTGAACTCTCAGAATACTAAAGAGTTAAATCGCGATGAGAATGATAACCAACTGCTACCAACATTTCAATTGCATCGATAAATCCACAATTTATCAGAAAATCCCGACTTTTATCTACTTATCCTCATTATCTCTGTCTCGCTGTCTCGAATCAGCCGACATAAACGAGTGAATCATGAACGAAATGTTGTTGAAAAAAGGTTCGCGACGACGCGGGAGATCGCACGCGAGATCTTGCTGCGGCGGCGAGGATCTACAGAGCCTGCAGACGTTGAACCTGATCGGACGCGGGGGTGGAAGCAGTCGGCAGCGCAGTCCTAATCCTGCGACAGGCGGTCCAGGTCAGGATCAGCCAGCGTCCGTGGTGGATTACAGGCGGCTGGTTTTCATCAGCTCGGACTCGTCGTCGGGCCGCGAAGAGGACGACGCCGATAGCAGTTGCTCGAGCTCGTCCTACCTGAACGGACTGCCCCGCAACGGCGGTCACCACCATCACGCGCAGTCGCTCGAGGACTGCGACTGGGACTACTTCGAAAGCGGCTCCCTGCCGTTGCCAACGACGCCGATCATCACTGTCGGCGCCGGTGTCAACATCGCTGGCACTGCCGACACCATCGGTCAGGACGTTTGGAGTTGTTGCCCGGGACGCGGTTCCGCTGCCTGCCAGGTACGCCTACTCTCGAATTCTTAGTGTATATCTCACATATGTATGATACATTTGAAAGAATTCAAGTATTATATTGATGTAGAAATATTCGTTGAATAATGAAAGAAAGAAGAATTGTATATATATATTTTTTTTCTTCTGAAAAGGTTTATCAAAGATTCAAATATATAATATTAAAGTCCTGCAATAATAAGTGTAACACTTTAATTTTTTTTAAACGTGTTATATGCTATTAATAATCAGTGTTTTGTAATGATTTATCTTTAATTAATTTTTGATAAAATTTATTTGTTTTTGACCCTTTTCTTAATATCCTGGGTACTTCGACCGATTCTTGCTCGTACAAGTTTCTCGCAAGTTCGATGGATTATTAAATTATATACTACATTTTATTTTCTAAAGTAAAAGTTTAATATTTGTTCTAGAAAACTGAAAGTATATTCGTGAATTTTTAAAGAATTTTGGAACAGTTTTAAAAATGGAAAAAATTAACAGATTTGAGATACTCAAGATGGTAGGGATGAGATATTGTTTTGAGCATAGTATCGTAAAGTTATAAAATCGATTTTTACTCACAAATTAATTTCATAAATTGAATAAAAAGATGTTATGCGCGAAAATAATTTTCCATGGCTATGGAGTTACAAGTCATGTGACCGCGACTAGCTGTGGATCCGTTTGACAAACACATTGCCACTGCTAAATTAATCATTCACGTTCTACTAGCGAAGAGAGTCGCACGGCAACTATGCGGAATTCACGGTCATACTTTGTCAATAAACCGTACTCGAGCATTCATGTATCGAGCGATGCCTCACGTTGATTACACCGATCGATAAGCGCTTTGTAGTGAATTGCCAATGCCAACTTTCGAGTTGTTAACCCACTTTTCTTTTATTTACATTTATTATGAGTGAAATGTATTTATGGAAACAAAAGGTTTAACTTAAATACTTAAAAAATTTTTTATACAATAATTAAAATTCTAATAACACCAGAAAGTAATCCATAAAATCATTCGCATTTCTATTCAGGTACGAGATCAAAATTAGAAAGTTTTCTTCTTTCATTATTTTTATAACACAATATATTATCTTATATTAATTAAATTAAATATATAAATAAAAATAATTATTGTTTATGTACATACAATCGTAAAAAAATAAAAGTTATAAATGAATACTAATAAGAAATTTAAAAAATAGTCTGCTCTAAATTAATTACAGAGATAAAAATGTAATTAGCCGATAAAAGAAAAACAAATGCGCGCACGCAATAATTACGAAATTTCAAAAGAAATAAAAGATTATCAGATAAAGTTAAAGCTTTTCAAGATAAAGAAGTGTCGCGAGCCATTATTCTCTCGTTCTATCCAGGCCTGCGGCGGCTCCCGAAGCGCAAACGTGCTTCCGGTGCCGGTACCCATACCGGTGCCCGTCCCGTATCCGGTGCCGATACCGGCCGCCCTGTGGACCGGCGATTTTGCGGCGGCTGCATCATCCATGATAAGTCGCGGCGACGGTCACGCCGAGCCAGGAACTCTGAGATTGCGAAGCGATCCGGCGGCACCTTGGTTCGCCTGGCACCCTCGATTCAATCAGCCCCTTCATGGCGCACGTCTGGACCCCCGGCTGGCCGGCGCTTTCGATCCTACTACCTGCACCTTCCATCCGCCCGAGGGTCAAGTGTTGACCCCGAGACTGTATGATTCGATAACTGAGACAATAACGGCCTCATCGACAAATCTCGAGTCTCCTCAAGTAGGTCAAGATGTGAGAGACGAGGCGAATGTCGTGCCGAAGACTGAAGAGCTCAGAAAGGAGGAGAACTTGTCAACGAAGGATATCAACGAGTCTGCTTCGTTCACCGCAAAGAATAAAAAGAAATCAAAAGAAACGAAGAATACTGAAGTGGAATGCGAGAAAGGTGAAAAAGAGTCAGAGGAAAACGAAGAAGCCACTTGCGAAGATTCGTTATCGTCATCCTTTGAGAGGAGCGCGCAAGGAATGTATCAGCACTCGCGAGAGGACTCGGGCAGCTCGTCCGGGAGATCGTCGGCGGACAGCAGCGATCTAGAAGAGGATTCCGGCTCACATAGATTCTCCAAGGTATTCGTGGTGAACGACGATTCGCTCACCAGCGACAACGACATCGAGGACAATGAAGAGGATGATTCGGATTCCGCAGCGGAAGGTGGCGTGACCTTGAAACGTGTCACTGCGATTCCGGAAGAAGAACCGGTGGTGTTGCAACACGTGAGGCTATTGAACGAAGATGTTCTCATGGAGAATGAACGGGAGGCGAACAAGAACGACCTAGAGGAAGCTAAAAAGCGTGCCAAGGCTTACATCATCGACAGCGATCAATCTAAAAGCGATGATAAATTATTGGATAAACCTGCCAATTTGACTGACAAACGAAAAAATCGCAATAAGAAGACCGGAACTGATAACGATGATAAACGACTTCCTCTTCTATTACAACGTCGATCAATCCCTGAAGAACTGTATCTCGCAGACGATAATGACTGTTCTGACAATCGAATCGAATTGAAATCTATTAGAATGCTCGATCCCGATAGTATCGATCCACCTGCGGCTGTCTTGAAAATGGACGAAGAGTCTATGTCAAAAATACAGATCTGTTCCGAAATTGTTACTACGTCGAAGGAGATTTTGCAGGATGGTCTGATCGAAGATATAAAATCACCTTCGAGCGATACTTGGGACTCGAACATCGTACCGGATTCTCTCGAAATTTCTGGAGTTTCCTCCGAGATTTCAGAAGAGATTGACGCCGAGCATCGGGACAGACTTGAAGTTTCCGATAGCGAGCAAATTGCGCGATCGAGCATAACGAACGATTGCGGGAAGCAAGGAGATAAGCAGCGTTTATCGGAGGCAGATCGTTCGAACGTCGACGTCATTGTCGACGTATCTACCGACAGTTGTACCAGCAACGAGAGCAACACCACGGGCAGTGAAGTGAGCAGTGACGAGCTTCACGAATACGAAGTGACTCCGATCGAGTCATCTTTCGATTACAGCAACGGAGTCGCCGCGATTAACGACGAATTACTGTACCAAATAAGCAAGAGGAAAACGGAGGATATTTCGAGAGGCATCAAGGAGAACGGTTATCATCTTCGCGGTAATCGTGATGACAAAACAAGTCCGACGATGACGAAGAGCGGCGCTAAGCGGAGCGTGCAGTTTGAGAGACCGATCAGCGGGCGGTCTTCGATCGAGTCGTTGATCGGCGCGAAGGACGACAACGACGGCGACGAAGACGAAGACGACGACGAGGGTTATCGCTCCGTTACGTGTCGTCGCGGCGGTCAAGATGGCGGGCCAGGAGACAACGACCTGATGGTGGCAGTGGCGGGTGAGGAGCGGGTACAAGCCGACGTGGGCGATGCGATATCAACTAGCAGGATCCAGGAGATGATGAGGAGCGCGGAGGAGCAAGACGGCGACGGCAGCAAGGTGGACATTGCGCATGACGGCCCGGTGAGAGGCGAGATCGCCGCTCAGGTGGGAGGAAATGGTGATGGTAACGGTGTCGGTGGTAGTGGTGAATGCTCCGAGGAGGGGGACGCGACACGGTTTCGCTCAGTCGAGCGACGCCCGTGCACTCGGCAGGAGAATGGATTCCCAGCTGACGGCCAAGCGTCGGCCAAGGACCTTGCTAAAGATTCAGCCCAGCACAACAGCGGTAACAATACCAGCGGGAGCAACAATAAGTATAGAAGTCTCGTGATGATTACTCAGGAAGCGTCGTACCAGCCAGTAAGCGTTGTTACGTCGGATACCACGACGCTGTTGCAACCGAATGAGATCCACTCGTCTGGTGGCCAGGGAGGCTTGGCCGGTTACTTCCAGCTGGCATTGGAGGCAGCGAGCGAACCGCAGCTTCATCGTAAAAACGCTCCGCGCAAGCCGTTGATGGTGAAAAGACTGCCATCCGCGGTCGCGGTCTCCGCCGTCACGACGGGTCATCAATCAGCCGAGCCTGAAGTGGATAGTGGATTGAGTGTCGGTAGCGCTAGTGAAAGCGACGACGTGTCCGTGAAGAACGTGCCGAAGCCGCTCAATTGTCGGCAGGAGAATGCGGATGACGTGTCAAAGGATCGTTCCGTGTCGGATTATCATGAAGGTGCGCAACAACGTGTTTCGTCGCAGTCTAGCGATGATAATTCAGGTACTGGTGGCGTTATTATACTCGAGGAAGGACTGGCCGATGACGATTCCTGGGTGGAAGAAGTATCTCACGATGAAGATGAACCGGGCGCGACCACTGCCACCGAAGAGAGCTCCGAAGATGAAGCTAATAACTTCGGCGATCGTGAAGAGGAACTCAGGGGCTACCGCAGGCAGGCAATCGACTTCACCTTGCACACCATCGTCGAGGAATCCTGCGAGGAAAGTGAAACGGAGCCCAGTCTGGCTGCGGGAAGCCCATCGAAAAAACCGAGACCACCTTCCGCATCAGAATTAGAGAAATATTTCTTCTTTGGATTGGGAGGTGATGGAAACAGTTCCAGTATAGGCTCGCGCGAGGTCGACAGCCTGTCGGAAACCTCGTCGATTTATTCCGAGGGATTGGAGTCGCTCGGCCAAGACGAAGCTAACGGCAGTGGTCAAAACCAGGACAGGTCGAGTAACAGCGACGGCTTCTTAAATTCATCTAGACTGGAAAAATACTATTTGTCAGAATTTCTCGGTTTCGATCAGGATAGAAGAGATTCCGATGGTTCAGTGGGAAGTGATTCTGAAGGCAGACCCAGTCCAGAAGCACAAAGAAGAAAGAAACTGGTACGTGCGAGGGGCACAGGCAGATCTCATAGTTCTTCTCTGGATAATCTGTTGGCTCTTACACAGAGCTCTCAAAACCTGAGCTCGCAGAATTCTCTTCAAGATTTGAGCCTTAATCAGGACGCGCAGGAAACACAGTCTGAAGGTTCCTCGACAGAAACTGATGGTACTGAAGACGGCCAGACTGCTGTATTTGGCACGGACGGTCAATTTGACACGGTAAAACGTAAGAAGAAAAAGCCGCGAAATCTAGGAACTCAAAGTCCACGTGTGCCAGACGATCGAAACAAGACGCCGGAACCCAATAGAGAAATTACGCGGATGAACGAAATAGTGATAGAAAACGAGAACGAGGCAATTAATTCCGAGGACTCGGACAGAGCAAAAACTCCGCAGCCGGAATCCGTTCTGTCTTCATCCTCTTCGCCGTCCACTCTCACAAATAATAATAATTCACTGAACGCTGCTTCGTCCTCGCAGATGGAATCCTCAAGAAACTCGGTTTCGGTAAATTCAAACGACGGTCAACGATCGAAGCAGCAATCGCGAGATTCAGGCTTCGTCGGCAGCTGCGACGATCTTCTTCAGCATCAAAAATTGCCAGACGAAAATCAAACAAACGGCACCGAAGTCGATCAGGAAACCGGTAAAGATCGCTCACACAATGAAACTTCGGAGCGTTCTCATGACGCGAATCAAAGCGCTATTAAGGAAGGAGCGTCTGGTAAAAACAACCTGACAAAGCACGTGAATCATGCAAGTTTGCCGCACCTGGCGAATGCCTCATTATCACGCAAAGACAGTTTCAATAATTGGTCGAGTGATGAAGAGACGAATCTCATGATGTCGAAAATGCGCCAGTTCTTCAAGACAATGGTGGCCAACACAAACGGTCAAGGATCAGGTCAGGGTCAAAATGTGGCCAGCGCAAATTCGAGCGGTGTTTCGCCGGCACCGAGTCCACGTTTGCCGGGTTATGCCTCAAAGGCACGACTCTGCGTCCAAAACCGCACTAAACCGCCTCAATTAGTGTACTTTGAAAACGAGCTGACGCGGTTGATGAAGACGGTACCGGGGATACGCGACGAGCAAGTGCGCGAGATCGTTGAATATCTCAGTTCGGAAGACACGTGGTCGGATTCTTACGACAGCTCAGACTACACTAGTTCCGACCTTGAGGGCGCTGCTGGAGGTCGCAGATCAGCCTTGCAAGAACAGATCTCGCAGAGCTGTCAGCAGATTATCAGCAAATTCGATACCACTTCCACTGGAGACGCGACTCTATTGGACAAGGAGAGAGAACAACTAAAAGGACCAAAACCAGGGATGCAACCTGCACCTTGTTTGGGTAGAGATACCGCTTTCGTTTATCAGAAATTGGTGCAGAGCTTCACAAAAATGGCCGGTGACGGCGTAAGTTCGGACGCCAACTCTACACCGCATAGTAGTCCGCCATTGATTGCAAAGGTGATGCATCACATTGGTAGCCGGCTAGTAGCGCTGATGCACGAGGTCTCTGAAGGCGGGCCGACACATCATCACTCCACTACTTGGCGACGGTACTCTCAGCATCATCGGACCCCATCTTCGGCGTCCACCACTGAAGACGATGACTCTACATCCGACTCCACCAACACGCCTTCGTCAGCACACTTGCAGCTACCGAGATCGAAGTCTCACGATCCTTTGTTGCTGATCAACAGCCATCCGGCAGCCATCGCCGGTCAGGAAGGAGAAGAACGAGAGGCCAGTGACTACGAGAGATTCTCTTGGCGCGGCAGCTTTGAGTCTACGCTGATGGCTGCCGATTCAAGGACGAAACTGAGTCTGTTGGCATGTTCCGGTGACGTCAGTGGTGGTGGTGGTAGTGTTAGTGCGAGTGCAAGTGCTCTAGCCGCAAAACGGCGCAGCGCCGGCGATTTGTTGTTCAATCCGAAGAGCTTTTCGAGGGAGCAGCTGGACAGGGTAAGAAGTTGCGGTTCGATCGGTGGCGGAAGCGGAGCCGGGACCGGCGGTGCCGGCGGTGGTTCCGTCGAGGAAAGGATCTGGAGCAACAAAAGGAGATCTTCCGTTCCCGACGCCAACACCAGGGGAGAATCAGGTGAGTCCGAGCGTGACTAGCCCTGCGTATGTGTGAATGAATGAATGTGATACGCTCCTCCACGCGGAGTGATCTCCCGCGGATCATATTACATCGCGGAAACGGCGGTAATTGGCGTTACAGCTCAATTTTGCCTTGCCGACTCGAAGTAATCCCGCGGGTTGTTCGAGCGTTCCTTTTCCGCAATTACGCTATGGTGCCGGACTGAGCACGTTAGACGCTGCAGTCAGATCAGTCCCGATAATAGGGTTTTATTTTATATGGAGTGAATAGAATGAACGCGCACGCAGTGCAAGGTCTAAACGTAAATGTACTTATATTGGTGAATTAAGTCGGAATTAGGAAGCGTGAAAGCAACTCCTTGTTTGTATGTATTATGCCGCACGCGATTCCGATTCTATTTCAGTTAATTCTATAACAAGCAAAAACAAAACTTCTTGGTTATAAACAGATATAAAGATTGTATAAAAAAATATTGAAAGTAGAATAACGAAAACACCAACAACATTTTTTAAATATTTCACTATTGCGATTCATTAAATTACTTTATTGCATGTAATTATCGAGAAACAATCTGAAAAAATTTCATCTCAATTTAATCAAATCATTAAAATTTGCGATCATTTTTAATGTGTAGATCGAAACGAAAAGAGTTACTCAACATTTATTTTTATATTTTCTACAGAATCATTTTTTTAAATTTCGTCATCGTAATTATGAATGAATGGCATCTCACAAATACGTAATACTTGTAAATAAATAATTTCCGTTATACATTGACGCGTGCATAACTTGCAAATACCAATAAATAAATATTTACAACAGGCTAAATGAAATGGATCAGCATTGTACGCAAATGATAAGTAGATATCAATATATAAACAATTTACATATTTAATGAAATCGCAGATGTAGCTCGTATGTAAAGTGTATCTATAACACAATCATGCAAATCGCCCAGAAACCATTCATCTTTCACGTTTACAAGATTACATTGCTCATTGCACTTCAAGTGCGATCAGCATTATCAACATTATCCGACAAGAGAACAGTTGTTAATCATCGTGCAGGTGCATCAGCCGGCGACGAGGATACCGAAGACGAATTGGAATACGGTGGAGAATCGCGAGCGACGACTCTACCACGTGGCATGCAATCCGCCATCAGTGCAGCTACCAATTCCCTGCCTCGACTTCCTGCACCGAGCGCACCGACCGGTCTGACGACGACGACGACGACGTCGTCGTCATCGTCGGCAACAGCAGCGGCGGCGGCGGCGGCAGCGACGTCGACCTCGTCACCGATGCACAAGGCACACAGCGTCTACCACTTCCTGCCGCAACACAGCGGCGTCAAGTCCGCTCGGTACCGACCGCCCGGCTTCGCCAGGAACAGCAACATCGGGCCCGGCGCGATCGGTAGTGGACCCAAACGCGCCGTCAGCGCACCGGGCCTGCAAGTTTCCGGCTCGCAATCGGCCACCAGCAAACGGGACAACCCCAGGTCGAGGAGGCAACAAGCGATGTCGCTCACGTCGGGTAGGTCACGGTCTTTTTTAAATAGTCGCGCAAAGGTTGTACCAAAGGTTAAATCACTTTTAATTATAGTATCGAGTATTTTTCTTTATATTTTTATTTCACGTATATTAGTGTCATGTTCTTCTAATTGAAAGAATAAAAATTAAAAGACTATAATATACATGAGAAGAAAATGTAACATTTCGAATAGAACTAATGCAGGTTCTTATAATATATTGAAATTGTTATTTTACTTTAATAATAAATAGCCTCTGCAACTAAAGTTTCTATAAACTTTCCCGAATAACTTTGAGAAGAAGGTCTTATAACTTTAATGAAGAATCTGTAACTTATAATAAGAGAAAGTGTGCGACTTTTGGTACAGTCTTATAGTAGTTGAATATGTTGCAGTTATAAATCATTGTATACGACATTATACTAATACGAGTGATTATTATTTATTTTATTTTATGAAATTATTTTCATATTATGAAGTCCAAAAAAAAAAAAACAAGAGATGGAGAACGTATATCTCGCATTTAAATCTATGCGCTAAGTTTTGAGAGACAAGGAGAAAGCGCGCATAGATGAAAGGAAATTCGGTCGGCGGGTATACGTGTGATTCTCGCGTGATAAATTAGGCGGCCGCATCGTCACGCACACGTGGCGCGCACTATGCAAATGATTAAGTGTAAATATGAAATTACGGTGAGCGTCGTCGTAAACAAGAACGCAAAAGAGAAAATCTGTTTTTAGATTTCTTCATAGACAAAGTACGGAAAGTTCGTGGAAATTCAAAACGCGTAGCTTCTCTGTAATCTGAATTCTTATCTGAGCTCATAGCTCAGCTTGTCTACTGAATTTAAACCAGTGATGCATTTTTAGGAAAAAAAAACCATATGCTTTGTTTAGATAGAATTTTACGATACTTGAAACTCATAATGACAAGACAGTTATATCTTTTTGAAAACTTTTACTAAAAAGGATTCCCCTATTGTTTCAAGAGTGCGCTGACTGTGAGAGAGAAATGACTCTTTGTGTACTTATATTATTTTATACGTTATGAGAGCGAACGTGATTTTTATCTGTAAACTTGAGCAATCGGAGCAAATTCTTTGTCTTCTCCGAAGGCGTGTATAACAATGCGAAAAGCGGGACACTGTTGCGAAAGCGTGCTACTCATCGCGTGAAATTTGGTGTAATAACAAGTCCCCGACACCTCCTTATCCTGCATCTTCCATTTTACCTCTCCTCTGGCATAAATTCAATTAATTCAATTACGATTATGTCACGATAATCCATTGCGTCATGCGTCGTAAAGATTTATTTTCTGGGTACATTCAAGTGTTTTCCTTGGCTAGTGTACTTGACTATAAAATACGATCATGACACGCAACCTTTATAAGAAAGTTCCTTTATCCTTCCGCCAATAATGTTATATATATCTCATGGAAAAAAAGCAGAGAATAGAAAGCAGATTTCATAACACGTTGGAAAAAAATATGTATTGTAGATACAAGCAATAAAATCAATAGATGACTCGTGGAAAAAAATTTTACAAGAAAGAGTTCAAATCTTAAATATGATGAATTTGCCAAGAGTAGAAGAAAATGAATTCAAAATTACTAGTTTTATATCCAAATGCAATCGAAAAGCACGCTTACAATTATTAAAATACGAAGCCTCAAATCAAAAGCATTTCCAATGCAATCGTTTAAAAAATAATACAGTATTGCAGGAAGCTTAAATTATAATAAAGAAATGGCTACGCTCTTATATGTATAAATAATTTGTATTTTTCAATACAAAAAATATAATAAATTTAATATTAATTTAATATTAATAATAATACAAATTTGACATGAATAATAATATGAATTTAATATAAATTTTTTAAATTAATAGATGGCTCGCGAAAAAATGTGGTTATTAAAATTATATTGCAACGCAGAAAGTTTATATTATAATAAAAAAGTAGCTACGATTTTACATAAACAATTTGTATTTTTCTACATAAAAAATCTCTTGTAGTAAATTTAATATAAATTTAATGCAAATCTTTTAAATTAAATTCTACGGGCTCCATATTAATTTACAGATAAGTTCAGTCCAACAACTGAATTGTAAATCTTTTTATTCGTGCTCTTGCATTCATTTATTCATCGAATTGTTTACTTAAAGTTGTGCCTATGCATTTCTCTAAAAATCAGCGATAAGAGAGAAGACTATTTCTTAAAGGCCGATAATTCTTCAAGACTTGCTCCTCCCGTCCCTGAAGTACGGAAGCACATTCGCCCCTGATTCTTTTTTTCTTCTGCAAAACACGTGCGCCGTTCATTTCTGCGGTGAGAAACGTGCGTTTTTTATGTGCGACAAGTAGAACGCCGCGCGCATTGATAATGCGGCACGTTCGTTCAGGTGCTCGCTCGTGTGTAACAGGTGCAACTGCTTTATTACGAGGTTTCCCTTCTTTTCTCCGACATCCCCGCCGAACTCCCCGCGCGACAATCGATAATGCCACGCAGGGGCCACTCCCCGCACCCCGCACGCACTCCGCGTGTGCGTATTGCCGAACCTTTCGCCCTGTTACTCTCATAACGTTGTAGAAGCGACGCTCGTTATTCGCAGGCAATAACAAGTTCATTCGCTTGTTATTCGCATTTTTAGTTTATTTTTCCACAGCTTCCACTTTATTCGCAGAATTTACGTGTAATATATTTTCGTGGGTATTAAATTTCTGCAAGCGTATATACGTAAATCGAATGAAAGGGTTCGAATGTTTTCGTACACCGTTACGTATTTTGCCGGCTTATCGATCCGGTGAAATATATCACAACGTTTGCCGAGCATTAACCCAGTCTACTTCTGAATGTCTCTGCCAATAATAATCTAGTCTGTGTTTTTCTCGCCTACGTAACGAGTAGCTAAAAAAAGCAGTGGTTAAAGAGGACCAGTTGCTATTTTAGATATCGTTAAGAACGTACTTTGTATTGATACTTCTTGCTAAATTATTACGTTCTTATAACAATAATTAATCTTCTTTTTTATCACATCTGTTTTTAATGTATAGTCCTTCAATATAAATATATACATTTGAAGCTACAATAATTATATTTTTTATATAATTATGTCACGATAAATGAAGAAGTTTCATGTTGATTATTAAAACATTAATGATTTTTTTATTTTATATAATATGTGATATTTTATAATATATAGAGGAGGATTTAATATATCTATTATATATTTTTATTTAAAGCTAAAATAAATAATATTGTTTACAAGATATTTTTATTTTCTAACGCTACTGCTTCAAACTCAGCTATTATTTACATTACTCCCGTCGGATTAACTTTATTATGTAGTTTAATTTTTGCTGTTCGCGGATAGCAATCTAATGGAATTAAGACTCTTGCCACTCCCGTTTTCAGCTGCGCCTCTCGCGGATCGATAACGGAGCAAACCACCCTTTAACTCGTGGCTCGGGGATAAAATCTCCGAATCCTGTACACAAAATTTCATCGTCAAACGATCATTCCCTCACGACCCTCACACGTATGAAATTCTCCCTGCGAACGAAAATTCGATTTAAAATAGAATTTAATATCGACATAGCTAAACGTCTGTTGGATAAAAACTCTCTTAAAATACGAAACATAAAAATGTTAATATACAATTAAAAACGTCAAAATAAAATCTTGCTACCTACTTACGCTCTTTACCGTGGCTTCGAAATGGGTTACATATAATATACAATATTACATACATCCGTTAATCGATTCAACTTGCTTACTGGAGCAAAGTCGAGTCCGACTCGATAAAAAGTGTACTCCGGATACTGATTAAATTGATTGACACGGGAAAAATTTTTTAACATCATTTTATTTCACTAGTTTCTTATAAATATTATAAATAATGTGGACACAAAAGTAGAGACAAATTAAATACTTAAAAAAGGAAGATTAATTTTTCTAAATGTGTTTTACTCTTTTCAGCTTTTTCAAATTGTCTAAAGTTAAATGAAACCGTTTAATTGAAATATTTTATCTTAACTTTCTAACGGAACTTTAGAAATCCCATTCTGAATCTTACAATTACGCCAATACGGCATCGTGATACTGCCATATGCGTTTTGCAACACATTCGCTGCGCCATACGTATCGCACGTTTGCGACTTCCGAGTCGCGAAACTCCGCTCTCGTTCGTTAAAAACTCGTTCATCCTTTTTTTGCTCGTTAGAGATCGATCGGCGACGGGTTTACGTTCGACATCTGCAGTGCTCTATGTCGTATTCGTACGAACGATCGTCGTTACGCGATTACGTTAAACTAGATCAATTTTTCGCGCGAATAAGGACCAGTGCGAATCTTAATCGCCTTTTGCGCCGCAAGCAGTGCAGGATATTCAAGTTACTTAATTTTTTTTTCATGGCACAGCTATCCAATTAACAGCAACAGTATATAGAGTATCAAAGAAGTAGGCCACACTATGATGAAATATGAGTTTGGTGTATACCGAGCCTTATACGTAAAAAATAATGAGTAAATAACGTGCAGCCTTTTTCCTTCATTTTGTTAGTTTCGTTTCCGCGTTGGATTATTTAAAATATAAAAGAAATTTCTTGCAAGGGTCAGAATTCTCTGCAAGGAGAATTGTGAGAGGATGAAGCTGGCGTTAAGAGAGTCAAGAATGTCGTTGAACCGAATGTCGTTGCCGCATGTTTTGGAATGCGTGTCAAACTTTTTGCACGATTGCTAGAACGGTTCTTCGCTTCGTGGACAACCGTGAAGCAGGATGTTACGTCTCTACCCACTGCACAACATCCTTCAGATTTCTATGATTACGATCCGCTTAAGACCAATATTAATAAAATTGTACGAATGTATACGCTTTGATCGGCATTGCGTAAAAAGAAATTCCGTACGAGGGAAAACCATGATCGATTTTTTTCTATAAACACCGTTTTTCGTTGGCAATTCTCTGCGTAGGACAAAAAGTTGGACAAATACATGTTTATTAACAACTCCATTCAAATATTCATCATAGTTAATGCATACAGCTCCAAATACATGTATTCATTAAAAATAATTAATGTGAAATGTGGAAAGACTAAAAAGTTAATTACAGTCTTTATAAATGCTTAAATCTCCTAAAAATATTTCCGACTGACAAAACTCGAGCTACGGCGCTGCATATATTACGTAAAAACAGGCTGAAACAACTCGATATTAATTTATCACGGCAGTATCCATGCTTCGATAAAGTAATTCGATAATTGCGATTGCTACTGCGTTCGCAGTGAAACATACTCGACACATGCGTACATTTCTTTCCACGGTTCTAGCGAACAACTCCGGCAGTGAGTAAGTTAATTACTCGCTTATACGTGCGATAGCACGTTTTCTAAAGGAAAGGTAAACGCAGTTGGAACCAGTCGGTATAAAAGGAGAAAAAAGAAAATAAAAGAAAAAACCGATAACGCCAGTAAAACGGAAGCGATGATTGTGAGCCGAATGCATAATCAAGGTGCAGCGGGAGAATTAAGTAAAAGCCAAAGTAACATCTGACAGAAATATAGAAATTTAATTATATCCCACGAGAGCGATTGGAATACGTATGAAGAGCTGGAAAAATGTAATTACATACTTATTCGCCAATTATAACAATTTCTTTCTGCGATCCCGTTTGCATTACGTTTATCGCAACTAACGGATAGAGCTTGCCTAATCGGCCGCTGAGACTGGAAACTGAGTAGCTCTCGCGTCGAGGCACGGCAGAAACTTTCGCCCACGCTCTCGGTACGTAGTACTATGCCCCGGATACGGGCGTTCACGTGCGTGCACGCACACAGTTCAACTGGGTAACGGGGCGCGCTGCGTTTTCCGCGCGCGGTGGGAACTGAAGGAAACGAGATTAAATTTGCGGGGGGACAATCTTGAGGATTGCGAAATTACACCGGCGAGAGACAGAAACGCGTGATTACTTGCGCTTTGGGGGGCCGAGTGATTTCATTAATCCTCCCCCATCTGGAATCGCGTGGGACATGAACACGCGGGAGTGTCTATGTATCTTAATTTTCATGACAGACTCTGCGATGAATTGAGTTTACATTATGAAAACGTAATACATGCTAACTCTCTATAACATTAATTAGAAAAGACAGGGCAAATTTACTAGAACCTAGAAATGGAATTAAAAAATTCATTTTTAATTAAAACAGTAACATTACGTAATAATAATGCGTAGTGATGTATTGAGATATAAAATAATTAAACGTTAAAGAAAGGTTTTTTTTAGATGCATCTGCATCATATTGCAACAAAAAGAAAAGGAAAATTTATTGCAATCTAGAAGAAAAATTTATTTTTAATTAGAACAATAACATTACGTAATAATAACGTGTAATAACATTGCGATATAATTAAACACATAAAAAGGCATTCTGCAAAGATTCTAGATAGTGCAACAAAGACAAAGGAAATTTATTAGAATCTAGAAGCAGAATTAAAAAAATCATTTTTAATTAGAACAATAACATTACGCAACAATAACGTGTAATAACATTGCGATAATTGAACGTGACGAAAGGCTTTTTTTAGATACTGCATCATACTGCAACAAAGATAAAGAAAATTTATTAGGGCCTAGAAACAGAGTTAAAAAATCTCATTTTTAATAAGAGCAACAACAGTCAATAATAATGTGATATAACATAATTAGAGAAAGAAGAGTTTTCTTAAATATACCCGCGTTACATTGCAACAAAACTTTCTTTAGCCGATGACGACGCAGTTGATAGAGCGCAGCTGTATGAAAGTCATTTTTCTCAGGCGAAGTACGGAGATACCTCGATACGTTCACCTTGGCACACATTCGTCTAAATCTACAATAAAAGCTCCAAACCGATTCGCATGCATCCGACTACGCTATCGCGAGAATATTATCGGACATGATTAAACCGCGTCGCAAAACGGCTATTATCACGCTGGCTATCGGTAAACGATGTTACCCAACCATGTTTAATTGTTCGCTACTTCGACGTTACTCAGCATAACGCGGCATAATGATCATCTCGGCACGTGAAAAACAAATGCGTCGCTGTTTTTGTAAACATTTAAACGGCACGTTTGGAATTTATTTGCTCTTTTTATCTTTTTGCAAAATTTACTAAAACTTGCATATCGTTTCGCAAATGTATAATGCAGATACATGTGCGCAGTTAATCGATAAGCAAAAGTTACAAGAGATAAATAAGGATCGCGAATCAATATTTAACAACGAAGTTTTATATGTTAAAGATTTATATGCCTAATAAAAAAAAAGAAAAATTAGAAACATTGTATTATTATTATTAAAATAACGTCTTTTTTATATACAGGAACTTTATATATATATATATATATATATATATATATATATATATAATATATATATATATATATGATTTTATAACTTCCTTGTATACGTTATTCGTATCGCTCGTTATCAAAACTCGCCAGATACTGGACCTTGAACGTGGAAGCTGTTAACACGCTATTCGTTCGAAAAGGCAGGAAGCAAAAATCAGAGAATTATCGTTACCCCTGTTACTTCCGTTTAGCAGAAGAACGAATAGTCGAATGACAAATTCGCCAGTATAGCGAGTGTTTCGTTTCGCATTACATCTCTTTCGACGTTTTCCCGTTACTCATCACAAAATATCAATAAATATCGAATATCACTAATTGTTATTATCATCATTTAATTTTTTTAACCTTTGAAGATATTGTGATATATTATTTTTTTTTATTAGTCCAAAATACAAAATATCGTCGAATGTTAAAGTGGGACAGCTAAAACCTCTTTACGTAATGTAGTGAAACTGCTCTTTATCTCTTATCAATCTACACTGACTTTCGTAAACTCGCTTCGAGGCACGTATCGAGAAAACAAAGTGTGAAAATAATTAGTAAGAAGATATCTACAGAGAGCCTGCAAACTGCGATAATTTGAAAAAGATGACAAAGGGTCGTTATTCAACTTTCAAGGAATCTTCCACTAGAAGTTCCTGGACCACTGGTAAAATGGTACAGCGTCTCACTTCGAATTGGTTGCTGGAGTATTGCTGTGGTTCTTGTTACGCGGGACAAAAAGGAATCTCGCATTCAGAACTAAATGACGCGACCGAGACGAGCAGGAAAAAGAATCTGGAATCTGTGAACGAAATGCAAGTTCTATCAATTGACTCTACGAAATTGAGAAATGGCGATCAACACGCGACGGAGGAAATTCCTCTGACGAATCGTGATTATGGAGTGTCGAAAGACGACGAGTTTCTGACATCTATTGTCAACAAGGAAACTTCACTGACAAGTCAAAAAGATAATTCTTCGATTGATACTTCGGATTCAAAAAGCAAGTCTTCGTTTAGCAGCGAAACTCTGAGTAGCGGAATGAAGCTTGTAATCGAGAGTTTGCCAGTTCTTCCAAAGATAGAGAAGAAATCACTGCCGGTTAATGAGAAGAAAGCGTCGCAGAGCGACTCGGAGCTAGGATATACCGCGAGTATCTTCGCTAGATGCTCGATGAAATATGGACAGCAGAAAGTGTCCGCGAGGAATATTCCCGAATTGATAATAAGTTAGTTAAAAAATGTTTCTAACTAACGCAATTAGGCTTGAAAAAATTGTATGGAGTAGTATAAAAAAACGTAATCGCAATTATTTTTAATTAAACTAAATATAAAATATATTGTAATTTATATATGAAAAATATTAGAGTTTTGCATGCGCGAATTTAAAATCATTTAAAATACCTATTTTAAGGATTATTTTATTTTCATCGCATTATTTGAAATGTTTATTTAATCTTAAAATAGTGAGAAAAACAATTAAGCACGATTATTATTACACATATACATGTGTATATCATGAAAATATGGCTGAGACGATAAATTAAATCAACGACAGCACTATATTTATTAATATTTAGCAACTTAATAAGAGGCTGTGCTGTATATCTTAAGATTATACGAATTTTTTATGCGAACAATATGTGATGTTTATGCGAACCTTTTACATGTAAAAAAATACAAGCATGTAAAATATGTAAACTATGTACTATTGTAAATTGGATAATGCAGAGCACAATACAGAAAAAAGTAATTAAATTTTAAAATTGTTAATATATCTGATTTTCAAGTTTTAATAATAAAAATGTATAATATAATATATAATATTAAAAATTAAAATGTTAAAGAAAGTGATACATCAAATTTTCATTATACATATAATATTACATATCAAGTTCAAATCCTCTACGATCCAAGGGTTATAGTTGACATAAATTTTATATACATAATTTACGTTGTTTACGCGTATACTATATTTTACGCGTAAACGCACAATCGCTGTCTTCTGAATAAGACTTTCGAAACTGTGCCTGTTGAAATGATCGTTTTATTTCGAAGCTATCTTGAAAATTCTATTTTTACAATGTTTATATATTTGTTCTTGTTATCTCTTGACAATTGGACACTGAAATGTGAGTCAGTTTGAGTAATCAAATTTTCTCGCGATATCACAGACGATGGAAGCAGTCTGTCGGAGGCATGCAGCACGCCGATTATCGGAGCAGGTTCACGAGCAGGCTCTAGTCATACGGTTCTAGACATGGACGACATCGATCCGGGCCATCTCGCCACTCGCTCATCTCTGTCGAGTCTCGGAGTAAGTTTGCAATCAACTTGTTAAAAATTCTCTTCTTTTTTCGCTTATTGTGCATGGGTGTCAGACTGCAGTCGCGTTTCGCTCGGACCCACTGCCCTTCTCGTTCCCAACTTTCGAAAGAAACCGTGTACCTATTATCGCAATTTAACGCGGAGCGGATTGCAGCGTTGCATCTCGCTCGGATTAACGGAACGGGAGAGACGAGCGCTCTCGCCGGGAGAACGACGCGAACTTTACGACGCTGAAATCGCCGTTCTAAAGTCCTCACGACCCTAATTCTCGCGATTCTAGGCACGCTCGGACTCGATGGCGTCGGTATACAGCGGTGCGGGCGAGGGACGTTGCTGTCGTTCTGTAGTAGTCACAGGTGAGGTAGAATTCGCCTTGCAGTACGACTACAAAAATCTGACGTTCGAGGTCCACGTGACCAGATGCAAGAACCTCGCGCCCGTGGATGTGAAGCGCAAACGATCGGATCCGTAAGTATCTTGTTTACGACTGTCGTACACTGTGAGAGCAAATGACTAAATTTGAATAAATATGTTATTAGTGTCATTCAAATAACTATTTTATCAAATCAGTAATATTTACTACAAACAAATAATTTTCACTTGTTTGAGGTAAATGAGTTTGTGAATAATACTAATAACATTTATTTAAAATTAGTAATTTTTTTTCTCAGTGTAATATATGTGCTTATTCCATTTTTCCGTTTAATTTAAATGAAACCAATATTGTTACGATGTCTCCTTCATTACAACAGCATATAGTTCAATCTGATTTGCAATTTATATATTTTTTAAATTAATTTCTTATTATTATTTAAAAAAACAGTATCGTTAAAATTACATGGAAAAAAAGGTTTTACTAAAGTATTTGAGACTTTAACTGGCTACAGATCTGAAAATAATTTTGTTGCACCGCCAAAACAATTATGTAGGACGCTCAAGCTGATTACTAGAATGTCAAAATTTCTCAACATTGTCCATCATGCTTGAACATCATTAATAATTAATTGACAGTTCAATAAAATTATTTCTAGATTTGTATTCAGGTAAATTTTTTAGATATCTCAACAAAACTGTTCTTTCCTTGTAAATGCGGAATTTAGCTTTTTATAATTTTCCGTTCATTTTACTTTCTATCAGATACGTCAAGGTATATCTACTGCCAGATAAGTCGAAAAGCGGCAAAAGAAAGACGAAGGTGAAAAAGCATACGTTAAATCCAGAATTCAACGAAACGCTGAAGGTAAGTTGTCCAATGTGAGTTGGCACGGATGTCCGCCGCTCGTTTGCATGACAATTAGAGATTCGATGTTTCGTCATCGCGCGCGGTTTCAGTTCCACATGAGCCTGAGTGGCCTGGAGACGAGAACGCTATGGTTGACGGTTTGGCACTCGGACATGTTCGGCCGCAACGATTTCCTCGGCGAGGTGCGAATGCCGCTGGAGAACAAGATATTTGACGATCCGACGCCACACTGGTATCCCCTTCAAGAGAGGGTAAGAACTCGTCGCTAATTATAATATTAAAATACATTATAGTGACGACAGTGACATTTTAATTTTTCCTCGATGAGAAACTGAGAAGCATTATCTTGAAATTTTAAAGAATCATTGATCGCTTCCGAATGAAGTAAGTCTTTGCTCATTGTGCCTCGAACAGATTGCGTCACTGTGCATTTAGCAGATTGCGTCACTGTGCATTCAGCAGAAAACGTTGTTATTCATTCTTTCCGTCGATAGAAACGCAGGCTGCAACTCCAAAGCTGCTCGATCAAAGTGCTTTCGATGTTCTCCGATACGAGCGCATGTGAATGCAAAGTGTATTCTTATATAAAGTGTATTCTTATATAAACAATATGTGTCCTATATATAACGAAATATATCAAATTCTCATTTCTTTGTGTTTTAAATCACAGGCCGGGATATCGGATTACTAAAATACTGAATAATATAATTTTGAAATATATATTAAATAAAATTTATAATTGAAAATGAAGTAACAAAGTAATAAAAGTGTGCGAATAGTTCGAGAATTTTGAATCATTGTTGATTTGATTTCGAATTGATTGCCTATCTTGATTGTTTCATCTCACGCGTGACCAATCTTGTGCCTCTCACTAATTTTCGTGCCTGATTGTTTGTCGATTTCAAAAACTTTTCTAAAAACGTTTTTAAATTTTATAAACTATTCAAAAATTTGTATACACGAAAGAGAATTGTCTTCGTCTTCATTTTATAGATTTATATCAAAATTTTATCAGAATTTAGAAAAAAAATAAAAAAATTGCTTTATTATATTTTCCTAATGAAGTGCACTAAAGTGCACTATTGCTTCGATAATAACATTGTAATTTGTACGATATATATTCAATGCTCATATTTATTAGTATAATAATCTCACATTTTTTATCTATGTAGTTGTTATACATTTTTATTTTTAAACACATTTTTAAAAATTGTTTTCTAAAAATTATTTTCTTCAGAAAAAAAATTAACAAAGTCATTTAATGTCATTGAAAATACTTTATTATATTTAAATACGTTCGATTTGATTTGACGTGAAAATTTCAGATTTTGAACATGTTATCAAAGATTCGATTCGATTTCACAAATGCTTGACTTGCACATCTCTACAAATAAAATAAAGCCTGTTAAGGCTTTTCCTAAACTTTCTAATACCTACTCGAAGATTTTAATAAATACTTAAAATTTCTTTTTCGATAGTAAAAATCTGCAACGCGAATCATTAAGAACCGTTTTCAAGGGCAAAATTCTAAATTCTAATTTACATAAGCTCATAGAAATGTCATTCACTAGAAAAGAGAATGCGCGAGTGTTATCACGTATATAATTGCTCACAGACGGAGCCGTTCGACGATCCGGTCGCATACAAAGGCGAGGTGATCGTCGGCCTGAAGTTCGTTCCGCCAGATCCGGCGCAGCAAGAACGCGATCGAGAAAACAGCGTGGAACGTGGCAGTTCTAAAGCGAAAAAGAACTGGAGCCGCGGCGCACTTCACGTGCTCGTCAAGGAGGCCAGAAATCTGCAGACGCGCGGCAAAAACTCGGGCACCTGCGATCCCTTCTGTAAAAGGTACCCTCTTCACCTTCTCATTTATATGCTAATATTTTTATTGTATTTCCATCTTTAAATTTTACTTATTTATTGTATATATAACACATCATATACGTGCAATAAATATAATAAAATATAAAATATATAAATATATTATACAACAAACAAATAAAATTTAAAGATGGAAATTTTTCCTTTTACATTAGAAAGGACACGTTTTAAACTTTCTATCGCCTCGGTATACTAATTTAATAATATCTATGCATAGTATATTATTTATAATAATAGTTGATAAAAATTATTATTTTATCGTTTTCTATTTAAATCATAAATTTAGCACGTTTAATATTCAGATAATTCTAATACTGCATAATCTCTTTCAGTTATTTGCTTCCCGATAAAGGACGATCCGGCAAACAGAAGACTGGTGTCGTTCGTAGATCTGGCGGCTCGCCAGTTTGGGGTCACACGTTCATCTACAAGGACGTTAGTTTACAAGAATTAGCGGAACGTGGATTAGAATTAACGGTCTGGGACCACGATCGAATCGCTAGCAACGAATTCCTTGGCGGCGTTCGGTTTAATCTCGGCACCGGTACGTACATCAAATTTTACTTTTAACATTATTCTAAATTGTACATTCAGATTAGTTATACTTTACCCAATCGTTTCTAAATTGGATTTACTAATACGATATCTCATCAGATGTGACCAGTAACTTCAAGAAATCTAGTCCAAAATTTATTTATTGTATACAAGAAATTTTATGTATACAATAAAATGTCTTTCCTGATTCAGTTCTAAAAATTTGAGGATTCAAAGATTTATGCTCGAGTTTATTTTTCACCAATGTAATACAGTTGACGTGAATATTGTCTATTTCAGGAAAGCACTACGGAAAACCGGTGGATTGGATGGACGCAACCGGTCGCGAATTGTCTCTCTGGCAAAACATGCTGGAGAGGCCGAATTTCTGGGTCGAGGGCGCAGTGACGTTAAGGCCGAACTTGCACAATCATGGGAAGAACAACGGCGCTTAAAAAAGTAGCATCGCAATAAAGTCGCGCACCCTTCCCAGGTTTCGTTTCCGAGAGGGAAACGGTTCGGAAATGCCGATTTAGTTCAAATCGATTGTACATAGCTCTAAAAGCGTCGCGCATTTACGACGGACGTAATCTTAAACAGTTCCGAACAAGGAATCAGTGCCTTCGGAAGCGACGTAAACTCGTCTGATTTTCCTGAATGGGCATAAGCGAAAATTTCAGCCGCGAAAATCGTCTACGAGACTTTTAGCCTGGAGTCGATACGTACGTCACTGTCGATTCAGAGCTTTACATCCTGTATAACAATTGTACGTATTAAATTTGGGGTTTTCTGTCCATTTTTATTTCTATGTTGCCCATTATTAATTTCTGCACAAATCGTCAAAATTTCATCATGATAGTTTTCAACATAAAATTTTAAACACGTTGCACAAGATGCATGCTTCCATGATGTTTTTAAACAAATTCTTATTTCTTATTTATAATTAGCTGCTTCGCTTTGGTTACGCTAAAAAAAATATAATGATTAGTACTTTGGTTAAAATTAGAATTTAGTTATTTTCATCATGTTTTTATTTGCCTAGTGAAGGTTACATTGAATTGAAAGCTATATTCTATATTTAACAAAAATAAAAAAATTTATGTTCTTATTGAGAAAATTATGATTACTCAAAAATTGTTTTACACGTAAATTAATTCTGTTTATTAGAACATGAATTATGAAGATATTGTTTATTATTGTTTATTGTTAGACCTTTTTTATTTTTCAACATTTTTTAAGCGAAGCTGGGATTCGTAACTACGTAGTATTAATTATAATTCTTTGACGTGCCAAATATTAAAAGTTGTGGCGAATTTATGTAATTATGTAAACAAATTTCCTTGATATTTTTCAAGATGAAAATTATATTACAATTTAATTTTTATGTTATTGCATTTTTTTTGTTATAACCTCACTAATTATGTAACAGCAAAGCGAGGCATATTTTATTTCTTATTGAAAGCTGCATCTTTGTGTAATTTCGTGTATAATTTATATCGTACTTCTTCTTAGTCGCTTTTAATTGCGATAAAAAAAAGTCTCAGATGGGTAAAGATGTGCAAGTCATTAAAATTCGTGCAATATTACGAAGCATCGAGGAAAAATATCGTTAGGTTTATGAAACGCCCAAAAAGGGATGAAAAGCAAAAGTGCGTCCGTCCAAAACAACTGGATGATTGTTAGTATCCACGCGTACGTGTGTGCGCTTTTCGCAGACAGCGAAGAAGAAACGGCAAATGAGCTCTCGCCGAGTTTCCAAACGTTGAATCACGAAGTATTTCGTAATTTCGCGAAATTCTACCTCACCAAAAGTAAGTCCGAAAATTCATCCGAACACAAAACCGATAGTTAAAACAATTTTTTAGACTTTACAAAGGCGTAACTGTAAGTCAATAATCACTAAAGAGATTGTAGTAGGATTACATGTTGTACGAGAAGCGAATGAACGATGGGGCCGAGTTATATTTTTACATTTTGAGAATGTCAATTTTAAAATTTGATTAATATCGTGTAGAGAATAGCGTCTAACCCAAGTAGATCTTCACCGAAAAAAAAAAACAATGAGAAATTATAACGGTGATAATTTATACGCGATAGAGAACTCAGGTCTTTTATAAAAAAAAAATACGCCACTTTCGTTTATTCGCTCCTTCTTGTCCATTATTTACCAAGCGGATCGGATGAAACGTGATCAAAAGCTCAGCGTTTGGAACGTCTAAATAACAGTTGTGGACACTTTCCTTTCTTGGAGAGAAAGATGCTTCCAGTGTGTACAATTAGGAAACGAGCAAGTTTCTCGTGTGAACGAACGAGCGAGCGAGCGAGCGAGCGAGTGAAGGAACGGTGTATTTAAGGGATTTAAATATGACCGCTTCCTCGAGCAACTTAAACGAAAACGCATTCTTGTAGATGTTATATTTATATGTATACATATATACTATGCAAGCGTCGAATCCGTCGCCGCTGAAATTCCCGGAGGAGAAACTCGCCATTCATAATTATATTTCTAAAAATTACAGAAGCTATTCCTCCGGGAATTCCAGGACGACTGTGAAAGGCTCGTATTCGCGATGTGCGTTTCAGCGGCGACCCGTTTTTTTGTGTCGCTCATTTAGCGTCGAATGCAACTGTTCTGATCCAATGTTCGATACAGTCAGTCATGCATTTAGCGCTGGATGCATCGTTAGATCGTGTTATAAATATCGACGACTCTCGAGGGTTCAAGGATAAATCGAAGGTCCGAACTGATGAACTCGTACTTAATTGATTTATTATACCTTCGATTATTTGTGAGTATAACATCGTAAGTCGTTATTATCTCTAAGACTCTCTGTCTCTCTTCCTAAAAACAGGGTTAACGAAAGGGAACTGTGAAACTGCCTTTAACGTTACGTAGAGATTCGTGTGATGTGTAAGCTCCTTGACTAAAGATAGATGAATTAAACATTTTCAGTTAGAAAAAAAAATACGCTTCTTTCAATCGATCTTCGTTAGAAAGTTATTTTATTTATTTGAAAATAATTCTCGAATTTTCCTAATATATAAAAAAGAGAATAAAGTTTAAAATAAGAATTTTGGAGGGTTTGGATCAAATTTTTTGAAAGCAAATTGATTTATTTAATTTATATCTTAAGAAATTTAAATAAAAACTGAAATAAAAAAACAATAAAATTAAAAAAAATCTATGAAGCGTCAAACTCCCAGAGGAGGAGTGTATTTATTGAATTTGTAAGTTCAATAGAATGAAATTTCTATGTGAATAGAAATTCTTTTTAATTCAACTATCTTTTGTAGGATCAAAATGTGTGTCTTAAATTAACTAACACAAATTCTGAGATATAGTTATATAAGATTTCGACATTCCTGAGTAGTGTCGTTGCGATAATTACATGTCATACGCATTTACGGACCAATAGAGACTCGAGGACTTTATTATGATAACCCATTGCGTTTTCTATCCCGATAGAGCCTCTAAGTTACTCTACGTATGTTAGTCCAGTTAGCACTTAATGTTATAGAATGTAAAAGTTAAAACTTAGAAAATCAGACATTTATTTATATGTCGCTCGTCGGTGTACATGATAATAAAAGTTTTATACGTTTACTCGTACATTTCGCATAATTCATTCATTGTAAAAAATACAAACGCCTGTAAAAAAGTTATAAATCAAATAATTATCGAGATAAATCGCATCATCCTTGCGGGAGACACCTATGAATTGGTACGATATATGGAATGATTACGAAAATACTTCCTAAAAAAAAAAGAATAAAGTTTACAAATCGTATAACATAAAAAATTATAAAATTAATTTTGAATGTTTAGTGTTATACATATAATTATATAATTAATCAAGCAATTCTATTTCGCATAATTTTTTTTTTAATTAAATATTGCAAACTCTTAAACATATTTTTTATGAAATATGCATTATTTATATAAATCTTCCTGTTTTATAGTTTATTTTGTAATTGATATTAAAATTCAACAGTCGCTCATAGCAAAATATAATCATAATATAAATGTTTCTCATATGAAGTTATTATAATGATATATATGTTGATACATATGTATATCTTCATGTAATATATAAATCTACATGTGTATCTTTATTAACAGAATTGATAAAGAACAATCGTATGATATCGCGTGCGATAAAGTTTATTTACGTCAAGATCTGAAGAAAGAATTTCGCGTCGCTAAATTGAATAGACTGATACATTTTCCACGTTAATACCAAATATATTTGACTAGAAAAAATAATATTTTAAGGCCATGTTTAGAAACATACATTTAGAAACATTTGGAAACATACATGTCCTCGATTAAAGATCGTTGTTCGAGATAAATCTGTTGCCCTCCGAGTTTTTGCCGGAATATCGATACTTGCACTTGCCATACGCACCTGGAAAAAATTTATCGCTTGTGTTAATACGTGTCGCGCTTCCTATATTATATAAATTGGCAATTTCAGAGGGTAAACATTTTTAAATGTAATCAAAAATGTCAAAAATGTTTTAGAACAACTTCCGGTTACAATTGATTTCGCTATATGCACCCTTGTGATCCTGAGGATTGCGTGACGAACTCGGCAACGGCGTGTAATGAATGTTGAAGTATATGTCATCGAACTCGTTGTTCACATGCGTCGAATTGCGGGGTACAAACTTGCGAATTAACTCTGGGACGAGCTTGATCGTCTTGGAATATTTGCCGCGAGTCTTGGCGGTAACTCTCTCCTGCTGAGTGATTCTTCGGGAATCTAGGAAACGAAGACTTGGAGGTAAAATATGAATAGCGTACAGCCTGTAACGTTCGTAATCGTCTTCGTCGGTGGTTGTCGGATTGTTCAGTTGATCGGGACAGCCGGGATTGCCCAGAAGACTCACGTATTCTATATTGGGACAACATTCTCGAATCCTATCGAGAGCTTTGTCAATATTGAGTATCTAAAAAGGAAGGAGCTTATCATTTATAGTTTCTGAACGTTAAACAATTCTGCGGAAGTCTAGAGTAACAGACAGCGCCAAAATAACACAATTTCAAAAATACATATTTTCAATAATTTTATGAATTTTCCTTTTGAAAAACACAGTTCTCATAATAATTTTGTAACTCTTTTCGTTACTTCTTCAAGTAGAACAAACCTTATTATTGTTCAAACTTAAAGTGGTCAAAGTCGGCATGTGCGGTAGCGTTTTGAGATTGTCAAGTTTGTTGTTGTCCAGGATCAATTCTTGAAGCTGTTCAAAATCCTTCACGCCAGAAATGGAGTTCAATTCGTTATAGGAGAGATCCAAGCCGAGACAATCGTGACCAACAACTCCTATCAGACCATTGGGAATCTTTTCCGCTCTTTGACCGGTGTACCATACCTAAATTATCGACATTATAAGTAAAACAAAAGTAATAAAAATATACAAATAATAACGTAAAAAAATAAAAGATATAGAAAAAATTATAATTACTTTCAAACATCAGCTTTTACAGAACAAATTCCTGACGAATATTTTAATATTATTCTATGCAATGTTTATCGCAAATTTCAGTCTCTTAAAAATTTAATTGTAAAAAGTTTACAAAAACTCTTATTTCCGAGTTAATCTTGAAAAAATTTGAGTATAAAAGTATTTTTGTTCTGATTTAAAGCTTTTATAAAGACATTTAGCATTAAAGATTAAAATACTGCCGTCATTGATAATCTGCAATTAAATATTTATTTAAGAGGAAATCAACTTTAGAAATCAAGGCATTTATATACAAACAGAAGAAATGCACGATCTTTAATACACTCTTCATACACGCAAGAAATTCACATATATTATCAGCTGTATCAAAAAAAGAAAAAAAAATCAATTCTTTCAGCAGATATAATATTTATTCCTTCTGGTTACACTTTCTACGTTTTCTTCTCTCTTCTTTTTTTCTTCCAAATTTGAGCGCGTGCTATCTCCACTTTGTGACAGCGTGAAGTGCAAAAGAGTGCAGCCGAAAAAAAGTGACCGGCGATGTTATCAATACGCATCGTGACGTATGCATCAATTAAATGTATTGCGTGTCATTAAAAATAGCAAAGCGATTACGATTACCCGTCCGCCATCGAGCGTTAACGCACTCCTGTTGAAGTCTTGCTGACCGTAGGCCGCCATGTTGAACAAATGCCACGCACCAAGAGAGAATTATCGCGCAGTTAATAACAGATAACACCTTGTGCGTATCTGTATGTGCGTACGTCCACATATATTTCCATTATTATCGTGTTGATATCCCGTATTTTAAATCCCATCTCCAATACGGCTCGTTGGTCTAGGGGTATGATTCTCGCTTAGGGTGCGAGAGGTCCCGGGTTCAAATCCCGGACGAGCCCTTTTTTTTCCTTTTTCTTTTCCTTTATTTTTATTTAGTCTTAGACTCGTACAGTACAGCTGCAGCAGTTAAAAATATATTTCGTATTTTTTAAATATCATTATAATAGTTGAACACTGTGTGATGGTCCACTGGTAGTGCACACAATTGCTATTATTTTTCGTTAAATTTCATGCAGATATTTACGTCTTATGTCATTTTCAGAAGTCTTACACTCCTCTTATGACTTAAGTTGTAAACTTATTTACATATAATTCTTTAACATCTTTTGTTATCACAATAGTAACATAAGTAACACAAATCTAAAATTCGAGGTTATACTTCATTTCATATTGCAGCAAAATATCTCATTATTAATTAGTAATTGTATTATTATTATTATTAATTAGTAATTGTATATTTTGCTGCATTATAAAATCAAAATTTTCTACATTATGTTCAAGGTTTTCTTATTCTTTCTAAGCTTATGAGCTATCGAGTGAGATGTGCTACTGATTTTCAGAATTGAAGCTTTGCTGGACGAAGAATCTGCTTTACATTCTTCAACTTTTGGATGCACTTGCTCATCATAATCCAATTCGTCTCGCCTTAACTTCTGTACTGATTCGTTCCTTGAATCAGGAAGAACATTCTCGTCGATCTTGGAACCATTAGTTTCACTAAAATACATGAAAGTAAATATTTGACATATTCCTTATGCATGTCGCATTGTACCTTGCGCTGTTCGAAGATACAGCCTCTGACTCTGGTTTCACGTGTGTCTTTAGCAAGTTCATTTCATTGTAAAAATGAAGCACAGATTGGAAAGTATTTACAAAATTAGTGGCAGCTGCTCCAGCAGCATCAATGTGAAACAATTCTTCGCTGAATGGTTTGGTAGCGATATATTCTACAGAATACAAATAATGACTTTTAACTTCCAACTCTAAAAAGTGATAACATATCGCGCATTATGCAAGAAACGCGTACGCCTAATCAACTTCGCGCCTTCCGCTTTGTACTCCGCAATCTCTTCGTCTTTCTGCTTCACCAGATCCAGCAGAATCTTGTGCCGACGAACGAGTTCCATTGACGACAAGCAGAGAGGCATGGTCACGCTCTCCCAAAGCTGCTGCGGCGTTCCTTTGAGAAGATCCAACGAAAATCTTAATTTTACGATACCCTTGTCTTTCCGCAGCTCTATTCGATACGCAGTAACTTCTAAAACGTTCCTGTGTACGTATTGTGGGATATCATTTAACATATCCAGTACCAGTTGCTTCCAGTCAAAAGCCTCGAGATTTAAAAGAGGATTCATGGTCTGTAAATTTACACGTTTCATCAAGTGTGCATGATGTAGATTAAAATTTATTTTATAATTATTATAGAGAAAATATTTTCCTATAATATAAAAATGATCTGCAAAATATTCTCGTTATTTATAAAATAAATTTTATTTCATATTTTTTTTATGATTCACACTTGTTAAATAATAAGAAATATATGTATGAAATAATAGAGACGATTTAAGTACCTGACATTTGCGAAATATAGTTTCGTCTGATAAAGTCTCTGTCCAAATTTCTATCAGATTTGTTAAAAAAATTTTCCACGACTCATTTTCCCTTGTAAAACAAATCGCGTGATCTTTATCGTTTATCTTGAGATTTCTCCAGACGCTGCCCTGTCCATAGTAATCCGAAATCATATTTATTTTGTAATTTCCGTTCGTAACGATAAAAACAAACGGATATATTATTACAAAATTTGAAATTATTTGGTTATGTATTGCACGATATAGGTTATCACATAACCTCTTTGGGCTTGTCAATTCATTAATACATTTTTATAGTATTATCTTTAAAATGCTTTATATTATATTTTATTATATAATTTGTCATGCAATATAAATAATATAAATATTAGTTTCCAAATGTAAAATTTTAAAAATATATTAGTTTAAATCGATGTTTAAAACTTATAGTCGTGTAACGATAATCTAGAACGATATCGTTGTCCATACTTCGATATATATCGACTGAAATACAATTGCTACACTTGCACGTTACATTGCTGCTGGATGTGCACTTTAATCAATACATCGAAATGAAATAATCAAAATGATAAATAAACACATCTGGATTTAGACCCACTATTTCTTTTTTTTATCTTCTTTCTTCTTGTAAAACAATTTGCGTTATGTTTTTAGGTATTGCTGATTTACATGTTAAATATTAAATGAATCGATCAATCTACTGCGATATATCGATATCTCGAGAACAGTGATTCTCAAATGGAGGAACAGCTTAAACATCGAAATCTTGTACCACAGTATCTAATTTTTTATAGACTAAAGAAGATCTATTATTTAATAAATGTTAAATCTATTTTTAATAATAAAACATTGAAAATGCATCCTCCCACAAAAATATATATATATATATATTTTTTATATTTTGCAAAAAATTAATATAATATTCTGATTCATATAAATTACTAATTAATAATATAAATATAAAAAAACAACAAAATTATCATAAAAAAAAATCATTTAACAAAGTATATACGATTATACTTTATCAGATCAGCCTTTAAATCTGGCTTTCTCCGATTGCATGTCAAATGCGATTGGCTGTTCGTCGCGGCTCACTGGAGGTATTAGTGGTAAATGCACTTTTGGATCTGCAATTTTTCCGCCTAGATATTTCCTGCCAATTGGTGAATACCAAAGGATTGCATTTGCTCGTGAAGAAACATTCGTGAGATTTATCAGTTGCACGATCCATGTAAAATCTACCAGACGGGGAGAAATTTTCGATTTTACGTAAACATGCATTACTAGGTACTTTCTCCCTCTTCGTTATCAGATAATTACGAAGCAACACGCCACTGCATTTCGATGAGAGTTCGAGAAATCCTTTCGCGAAAGCTTTATTAAACTCCGCATACCGCTTTTCAACGTTACTATTCTCTACAAAGAAATATAAGGTTTAATATTTATTAAGATTATGTATTAAAATAAACAGGGATGTATTATTATTTTTTTTTAATAATATTATTTATTTAATTATTAATAATATTTAATTTAATTCCAATTTCAAATTTATTAATTTATTTTATTCTAATTTCTAATTTATTAACTTATTTAATTCTAATATCTATTTTATTTAATTATTGATAAAAATAATTCTTAATTTTATTCATAAAATAGTACAAAGTTTTATAAAACAATTTTATTGGAGCTATATAATAGATATCATACCGTGCATTTTCTCTCTAACAGTTTCCTTTTTACCGAAACTTTTATTTAAATCAATATTGGATGATCCACATTTTCTCTTCGTATTATCGCAAAATCTTAATTTTAAGCAGGGATTTCCTACTTCGTTTGTACATTGTGATGCTATTACATGCTTCGGAACTACATGCTGTAATAAAAGTTCCTTGGAGAAAGTTGCAACAACTGATTTTTAATTATTAACCATGTCACGGTTTCAATTTTAATTATTAACTATGTCGCTAACCAATTCTTAAGACAAATAGAGATATACAATTATTTGTATTTATTCAATATGTATCTTAAATAGAATATACTTCTAATCAAATATATACACTGCTCTATAATCAATATACGAGGTGTGTTCAAAAAGTATCGCGAATTTTGTGTTTTTTCAAAAATTATTTATTTATTCATGAATATCTATTTTGTCCCCTTCAAAGTAATCCCCATGAGATATTATACACTTGTGCCAACGGTTTTTCCAATCTTCGAAGCACTTCAAAAAATCATTTTTTTTTATCTTGTTCAGCTCCTCTTTCGATGCCGTCTTTATCTCGTCAAGCGTAGCGTAACGTCGTCCTTTCATGGGCCTCTTCAGTTTAGGGAACAAGAAAAAGTCACAGGGGGCCAGATCTGGGGAATACGGTGGCTGCGGCATCATTAGTGTGTTGTTTTTGGCCAAAAAGTCGCGCACAAGCAACGATGTGTGAGCAGGGGCGTTTGGTACGAATTTCGCGGCGACCCGTCTCATGCCCAAATCATTGATAAAAATGGCACGAGCCAATCGATATGTTTAGGTCCTCAGCAACTTCTCTAACGGTGATTCGACGATTGGCCAATACCATTTTCTCCACTTCATTAATTTTTTCGTCTGTTGTTGAAGTGCTCGAGCGTCCGGCACGCTCTTCGTCGTTCTTCTCGGCCTTCTGAGAACATTTTGTACCACCGATAAACGATGCTTCGGTCCAAGGTAGCTTCTCCGTATGCCACAGTCAACATTCGGAATGCATCCGCGCACTTAATTTCGTTTTTCACACAAAATTTGATACAGGTTCTTTGATCCATTTTTTTGAATAGGTAAAAATCGAAGACGATCCAAAACACGTGCAAGCAAAGCAGCTGTCAACAATTAAGTGAACATTCAAAATGGCCGAGCTTGTCGGCATAAGTGAGAGACATGAGTACCAACATAACGCCACAAAAAGATCGAAATTCGAATATACGTAACCCGCGAAAATTCAAAATTCGCGATACTTTTTGAACACACCAATCAATATATGCATTCTAATCATAACAGATTTAGACATTTTCTTAAAGAAGTTACTCAAATCAAATTAATATTAAATTCTATAGATACCAATTTTTCAATTAGGTCCTTTCTTCTGCATCTCGATGCCAAGTTACCCAAAATATCTTTGGTATACGCATTTAGTTTCCTTGTAATATTCGACAATTCATTGTACTCGAGTTTGAGCTGTCTAACAAGATAGCTTTCAACCCCTGAAATCGATATGTCAGGCTCGATCATATTTTTGTTTAAAAGATTGCAGGATACTCCTACGTCCTTGACCAGAACAGCATCTTGAGATCTATTACTTCTATAATGAGGTAATATTTCATTATCAATTATTCTTTCAATTGCAAATATTTTAATCAAATAAAAAAAAATAATATATAATTATAAAAAATAGTATATAATAATGTATAATTAAAATATGATAAATAAACCAACCCAGGCCGACAAGTATTTGACAAAAAACAAAAGTGATATTTAATTAAAAGTTTTTAATTAATTAAAATCAATGAAAATATGTTTTATTATTATTTTCATGGTTTGTGTTATATTTTTACTTTCGCAGTTGACGAAAAGATGAAAAAAAAATCACCACCTGTAATAAGGAAATCCGCAACAATCTACTTCACTTTCGATATTATTGGGCTTTCGCAAAGGATCATCTTGGAGTATCGCGAGTTTATCGCGCATATAATCCCTCCCAACATTAATCGAATCCGATGGCACCGTTGAAGAGTATCGAGTAATCGGATTCTTATCTCGTCGCGAAAAGAAAGCGTTCTTGGAGTCCTCCATGCCGGAAATTGCTGAGTATTTTCTCCTCGCCGACATAATACTGATGGGTGCATCGCCCGCTTCCGGGGAGGCGCTAATTGCGCACACCTCGAGAGACAAGTTCTGTTAATTAGTCGACGGAATCGCGAGTTGTATGCGATAAGCGTGCACGTGCCGATATATGCGCACACAGGCATACGTACATTTATTTTATATTTATATTTTGTTTTTCTCTCGTATTATAGTTATAATTACCTATAAAAATTTAGCGCGAGAGCAAATGTAGCGTCGTACATACGTCGTACAGGGAAGACAATTGCTTATTAACGGATTCATCGATTAAGCAACCAATTAAGGGATTTGTTATTTCGATTTTGTATAATTACCGAGATTCGGAACTTTCTACGGCCCATCACCGAGAAGCACAAACAAGTACCGTATTTGTATTTCTGCCATGTGTTTTCGAATTCATCCATTACATCGTACTAAAATCGCGACACTACCGACCAATTTTGGAAACCGGACGAAGAAGATTAAATATTCGTTTTCTTACTCCAAAATGGGTTATAATTACTTCTCGAAAGATTGATAGTTTTTGATTGCGATCTATGAATAACTTCATTATCGCCTTATAAAGATAATGTTTTCTGGCAATTCATGGAGAGTTATGTATCTTAAATTGTTCTCGTGAATTTTTTATAAAATAAAATACTAAAAAAAATATAATCAAATTAAATATGTTAAAAGCTAATTAAAAGAATATATTAAAAGTAAATTTAAAAAAATTGGTTTATGAATCAAGTCAAGAATTAATTTTTAAACCTACTTTTTAAATTTGTTTTTTTTTATTAATTATTATTACCGTTACTATATTCATTACTATTATTAATTCTACAAATTAAAGTCCGTATACCTATTGATAACAAAGTAATTTCTGCACAGAGAGAAAATATTCTTAAATTTTTAGAAATATTTATTTGAAAAGCACCAATAAAATATTTATTTACGGCACATAAATATTTATTCTATAAGAAAAAATGATACTTATATTAAATTAATGGTACTAAATAAACATATATTTACATTGAATAAATATTTCATTGGTACTATTCGAATAGATATTTATTAAAATTTAGCAATTTTTCCTTCAGTGTGGGGCTTAAAAATACATATTTTTGTGAGCAAAAAAATTTATTCGGGCAACAAAACAAAAAGAAAGTTGGAGTGCCTTCAAAATTCTAAAAATAATGCTTAATTTCACAATAAATCCGCCACTGAAGTGGTTGGAATTCTACGCCATTGGCGGTTTATTTTCTCCGGCCGACAATTGCGGCTTGTACGACGACGATGATGGCGGCGCTACCGGATCGGCATCTCAAAGGCTTTGGATATCCGAGATATTGAAATTATTCGGTATTACATATGAATTAATTAGTAAAACACATAAATCAAATACGTCTTGAAAATAGATGACGTCAAGACAGATTTTTTATGTAAAATATAATTATATTAATTATATGTCATAAGAAAAATTGTTGCTTCTCGAAAGAAACTCTCAAGAGATTATCATTGTCTTAAAATGACTCTCGATAATATTCCTTTAAGATCTCTCTGTATTTTTCACAGTTTCACTTTTCTACGATTTTCGACAATTTCCTATTCGATATAATAATAGTAATAATTGAAGAAGAAATTGATATACGCCTCTGTTTCTTATATGACAAATTCTCCCTCATCTGCGTTCTTTTGCGCAAGCTATCCTTAACATCTTTTGCATCATAGAATTCAGGAATCCATAACCCCAAGGGGCCCAGACTGATATACGTCACTGTGCCGATTTACCGAGTACGGTCGGGGAACAGGTCGCGACGTCGCGGCCCCACAGTCGCGTCGGCGCTCCGTTCGCCAGCCGTCGTCAAACTTGTTCCTCCTTCGGGCCCGTAACGTGTCTCAGTTATTTCACCCGATGATGTGCAAACCGTAGATTTCGAAACTCGTAATCTGCAAATTCGAGGGGTACGCGAGTGTCTGAATTCGCATTGGATCCACTGCTCGGGGTCCTTAGCGGTCCCCGAGAGGACCGCGATGTCTCTGCGCACCGCGGCGGGCCCAAGCCCGACTTGAGAGGACGACTGAAGAAGATAGACTACCAACCGATTCGTGAGCAACGTCCCAAAAAATTAATTGCCCCTTGATGATACTGTTAATGTCGAAATAATAACAATCGGCTTAACAAATATTATTAGAGAATTTCGTAACAAAATATTGTTGCAATAATTAAATTAAATTAAATAACAAATAATTATTACTCGAAAATCAAGAGAAAGTAGCGACTACCAGTCGATTCGCCACGGGATCTCGGAAGAATTATACACGATGTGCGCGCGATGTCGGAGACTCCAGTAATTTTCCATTTTCGTAGTTTAGAATTGACTCGTATATTTGCAATCGCAAGCTCTGATTGAAATAAGAATGCGAGAACATGTGGAGCAAGTTTGTAAGCAAAGGTGCAAAGGATGAAAAGTAGAAAAGATGCGTGAAGAGAAAACAGACTTGCGTGATCAACGAAAGGGATGCGATAATAATGTATGCGGTTCGAGGATAAACACTGACTTTATCAGCAATTCTCAGCACTATCTTTGAACTGGACGATCTGCGCGTCCGACTCCAGCAACAAATTGGATCTCCGCTTCGGAGGACCATATTTAGATCTGACTGTCGACGAATAGTAATTTCTTCTAATGAATACAAATTAGATGGATGATTGCGTTAAAATCGACGAAGTGTGCGTATCTTGTAAATATCGAGTGATCTGTGAATACCGAGACGATTCGAGTGAGATCGCAGTGAGAACCGGATGAGACGTGTCGAATGGAGTGACGCTGATATTTCTCGCAGATCATCGTCATCGTGGATCATCGATGTAGCGCGATGTCGGCCTGGTGGCCTGTCGTGGCGGCGACGCTGTGCTTCTGGATATGCGCTGGTGAGTTTAATGCAGGACTGTGACGATCGGTGGATTGGAACGTATTTACGTTAGATTTAAAAAAAACATAATCTAAACTTACTGCAACGTTAATTAATTAAAATAAATAATAAATAAAGAATTCGTCTACTGATACTTGAAACAAAATATTTTGAAACGTGCAGTAGATACGAATCTATTCGCAAAATTAATGATCCGAAAGAAATCAAAGGTCTTTAGAATTTGTAGAGGAAAACAACTGCGAAATTGAGAATTCATGGATACAAGAATTCACATTCCGACATTCCATAAAACGGAAGGCATGTTGGCAGAAGTATCCGCCGCATGCAGCTTTCTAGATGAACATAGAAAACAATCTACAGAATTTGTGGAATTAATAGCTTCTAAACCATCCATTTTTACAAAGACTTAATGAGAAAAAAATACCAACCGTGATTCCATAAGAGATAATAATGAATTCCTGATTAAAATTCTTTTTTTATTAAAAATAATTTAATTTTCAACATCAATATATGTATTATGCTGTTTTGGAAAGGTATATCTGTGTGAGATGAGTTATAAATATATATATGTATACGCTTTCTAATATGTCATGGAGAAAGCTGCATATTCAGATGTACATGGATGTTTCAGCGCAATCGCGATTACTCTAATATCTAAGCACGCAAAAGATTGCTACTTTAATATCTAAACAAGCAATTTACTTTTTAATCTGGGAGAGATAATTTTGTCATTCGTAAAAGACAGCGGAGATGCAAAATAACGGCGTTACCTTCGGTGTGGTAGATCTAGCTTACGCCAACGATTCCTTTCTCTCCAGACCAACTATGCTATTATAAGTTGCCTTGCCATGTAACAAGATACCTTTTGTGCAACAACAGTCTCACCACGTTATTTTCACACAGTCATTCGTTTCCATTCTAATTTTAATTTATAAGAAATCTTAAATTAATAATTGTCAGAAAAATCTTTTTGAATACTCTTTAAATAATCTTCACGTATTGACCATAAAATATTAATTATAACAGTCTAATTAAATTTTTAACAAAGTGTACAAATAACTCTTTTAATTCTTGTAATGTTTTCCTAAAAATAATTTTTCTACTGTTATATATGTTTATCTTAAATTACAATCATAAGCATAAAAATATAATTTTATATTTTAAAATATATATTTTATATTTATCTAATTTTTATCTAATACTAGAATATATTAGATAAAATATACAATTTTCATTATATTACATTAAAAATTTTTAAATATTTTTAAATAATTAGTTGGACATAAATATGATTAATTGGATATAAATAGTATCGAAGTTGTGAAAATCTAGAAATATCCAGCACGGAAAATGATGCAATAATGCCAATATATTGTTTAAGTCACGATGTCACTATCTATGTCGCTATCCATAATCATTCTCGATGTCGAGGGATCTCCGAATTTAAGTAAATAGAAAGTCCACAATCTCAAGAAAGTCGAAGGCCTTCAGAGCCAGCCTTTTGTCAAGTCCCTCTTTCTCAACTTAGATAATTACCGAAGAAAGCCGGAGAGCAACTGATCGCGAGCGCGGTAACAGTTGCGACACGATTACGAGAATGTGCATTCGAGAGCGGCCGAAGAACGCAATCAGAGCAAAAGAGTGTGATGGAAATGTTGCATCTCTATAAATGTACGACGATACATGAAATCGCTTCGATAGATTTTAATTAGTCAAGTGCGTAAATGGCAATCGAATCTCGCAATTATAATTTAATCCTTGGCACGGAATTCCGCACGATGAGCTGAATTCCAGCTTATACAAGAAAAGAAATTAACAAGAAAACAGAATATTTTTTACAGTTATTTCACAAGTGAAATAAAATCATATTATCGATGTAATTTATTATTAAAGTGACAAATAGTGATAACCACACATTTTCAGTTTAAAATTATAATATTTATCTGTAAAGAATATATTTTGAAATTTTTATTGTTTTCAAAGAATACGCATTTACGTATGTAAAATGTTATTAAATATAATTTATCAATATTTTATTCTATTGCCAAGAATTAGCGAGAATCTAAATAAGCTGAAATAAATAAAATTCTAAGACGCATGCATTCCTCAGTTCTAGTTTTTCTAAAATCGCGTATAGCATGCATATTGCATATTGCACCTCCTGTCGATCTTGTGCACGTACATCACACTTGACATGATTAATCTTTGGTGGAGTAATTAACGCGGCCAGGAAGCATGCGGTTTTGCGAATAATTATAGCTGCTTCGCAGTGGAGCTGTTTCTTTACGTTGAAAACTTCATTCATATAATCAACTTTCTTACAAAAATTCAACATCTTACAAATTAATGATTTTTTGCCTACAAGTGTTCTTTTTTTTTTAATTTTAATTTTACACGTTATATCATAAAATTTATTAAATTTGCTATGCACAAAATGTTTGTACACATTGTAACTTTTTTAATATAAAAGATTGATATTGAACTCTGTCTAGATTTCTATTCTCTCTCTTTCTCGATATACATTGCAGGCATGCTTTAATGTTTTTAATGTTGTGCAGTTCGTGAATGCGAATTGTACTTGTAATGAATGCAAGCGTGCGATTGCTGGATTATCAGAATTTCTCGAGCTACGTGATTTGAATATTTCGACATCATTTGAAAGTTTGAACAGAATATAAGTCGGAATAGCAATAGCTGTCGCTATGCACATTGTGTGTGCGCACATTGTAGCTCTACTGGAAAAATAAAAGCGGACAGTCTATGCATGCCAGGAATACCCGCGATAGCCTCGTAAACCCTCTTTTTGCGTTCTCGTTAACTGATACCATACAATAGTTTCTTGTGAAATCTTCGCACTCACTAATTTGCCGATTGTGATTCTCCTTTAAATAATTACAAGTAATAATCAGCTCAAATATAATATAAAAATAAAAATAATTTTCATTCATTTTAATTTATTTTATTCGGCAGTTATTATTGAATTCTTATGCAAAATGTTTCGTGTATATTGCAATATTTATCGATTGAAAAAAAAAGGGAACTGCTACGCTCTAAACTTCTTCGCGAAGAACGCGAAGATTTGTCGCAGGGAATTATCTTAAAGCAGTAAAACGGTACATGAAGAAGGTCGGGGGAAGTACGCGCAAATGGTGAGGACAAACTTTATTCGCAGCACGGTGAAGCAGTGACACGATCGCAAACTCGCCAGACGCGGGTATTAATACGTGCACCTGGCGGTCGCATAACCGGGACGCAGACATTCGACAAAAACCGGTGGTTAAGTCTCACAATGGGAGTCCGCCTTGATTCAATCCTTCCTTTTCCAAAGACAAAGACAATGAATAACTATATCTGAGAAATTATTTGTGAAAAGCAGCATACAGAACAATGTAAACGTCACGCAAAAAGTAATTATTTTATAAGCAAATAAATGTATATAAATATAATTTTTAGGTAATTATTTTACAAAAGAGATTATTAATATCTCTCTAGCATACAGAGCAGAATATATTCTTTACTTTCCAAAATTTGTAAGAAAAGTGAAAAAATCACTGATATGTAAACTTTAAATAAATCGCTCGAATTGTTTTATTTTAAAAATAAATTTAAAAAACAAAATACAGCTCTCCATTTAATATCATTTTTACGCAAGTGCTGTTTATAGTTTTATCTAATTTTTACAATCTGACTTTAATGTTTATTACTTATTGATAATTTCCTAATTAAATGCTATTATATATTCACTTTAACTATGATTTTACAGTTACTCTTTACAAATGTAACAATCACAATGACATTTAATGATTTGACACACACTTTAACTGTGGATTGGAAGATCTAAAGAATTTCATCAAAATGTGCATTGAGAAGGACTCGAATTAGGGTTGAAACATATTCAAGTAACATGTATGTATTGATTAGTGTAAAATATATACTCAATAACTCACGTAAAAGTAATAGTAATGGGTCAGAGATAGGCAATCTTTGTGAATTTAATTATTATCCTCAGACTCTTTCATATATATATAATATTATTTATAATTTTTTACTTCGTCAGTATGTGTCTACTGTTAGATTTATTGCAATTATTTTCTTCATGTTTAATACAATTATTATTTGCTATTTACTATTTTTATTTTATTTTTCAGCAAATAATTAATACATAACGAATATTAATATGAAATTTATTTGTGCCTTAAAAAATGGTTAAATCTTAAAATTTTTAGCTGAAAATGATTCGTTTCTTTTTTAAAGGAAGGCGGCGGAAAAAGAGATAAGTAGCTAAAGATCTTGTATGAAATTATCGATACAAGACTTCGCGAGAGAATTAACAACGTTCAAGCACAGAGACAGTCGTACAAACCGGGTCACCAGACACCGAGCAAGAACCCATACCTAACCTTCACTGACACCAAGGCTCGTCGGCCGTGCTGATGAGGAGGAACGAAATGCGTTTCCACTGACTCGTAGAATTCCTTGCAATAGCACGGTCGTTGGGCCATCTTCTTCACGCGCGCGTCATATCGCGATTTATTAGTCACGACGCGTTTACTTGCGTTGCGTGTCGAGGCTTCTTCACGATTCTAGTTTCCGGGAAAGACAGGTTTTTTCCACAAAAAAATTCTACAAAATAAATGCGTAAACATATACCTGAAGCAGAAACCAGTATCCAAAGATAAAAACGTAAAATTAAATCTTAAAATAGTGAAAATTATAAAAAACATAATGCATTAATCAAAACAAACTTGATTCAATCGGAAAAGGAATTTAAACAAACTTCTTTTAGTTATTATAATTTTTTTCCTAATTTATTACAACTTTTTGCATAATTCTTCAATTAATATGACAGCCATGTCATTTTAATTTTCACGGCAGAATTTGTATTCGCGCATAAACGTTCTTTTAGTAATTTCAACTTAAGGCAGGAAATAATCTCATCAGTATGGCGGATGCAAATGCGGTGAACACATGTTATTACGGTGCAGCCATAAGATCGTTTATGCGGGCATTCTTCTCACCAGACAAGAATCGCTCGCAACCAGTTCTAGACAACTCTTCGACAGTTTTGCGAGCTATTTATTGCACCCGTTCGTTGTCGTTAATGCGCTTTTCCCGACGACATTACATTAAACAGAAATTGCCTATGTCAGTAAATAATGAATATTGTAAACGGATGTTCCCATTGTTGTCGCAGTCGTTTCTGCAATGAAATGTTCAAAGAATACATCGATAATCGTGCGCAATCGTTTCTCGTCTATGACATCTTCCAAATAATTTAACATATCGATGTTTTAATACAGCGATATAGTTATTGGTGTAATATTAGGTCCGTGTACAAGTTCGTGAGATATTTTGACAAATTGAAACATTCGCAAAAATGAGTTGTAGCAACATTATTTATTCAAAACGGTTTGCATTGCTTTTAATAACTTCCTGCCAATGTTAATTTTAAAAGCAACATAAAGTATTTGCGATAAACAGCGTTGTTACAACTTACTTTTACGAATGTTTTAATTTGTAAAACTCTTACGAACTTATGTATTGACCTAAGGATCTTATTTAGTGTTATAAATCAAATTCTTGCAGAATAAGACTCTTTTAAATTTATAATAAAGTAATGGTGTATTCTTTCATTAAGATGGAAGAATATAATTTATATTTAATCAATATTTGTAAATATGCTATATATATATAGCTATTAAAAATCATGAAACGTTAAAATTTAAACGCTTCTACTCGATAAGAATGTTCATTACCATTTTATAATAATTTGATTAAAAATTAATTGATTAAATTTTATGTAACGATTATATGTAATAACTTTTATATATCTTTTATCGTTGATGTTAACATAAGAATTTGCATAACTCGTCAGCTGCTATTTTTATTAGTTGAAACCTGGATTACCGCAATTAAACGTGCGATCTCAAAGAAACCCCGTATCTTACAACTTTTGCGACAAGTAACGTGTTTTAAACGAAAACAGATTAATATTTTAATATTTTATTTACTTAATAAATATTTTCCAATACACTAAAAAAAAAGTTTGATATTTATGACTATAATTTGTAGTTTTTTAGAGTTTTTTATATTACTGCTAATGTTAGTAATAACAACTTTGTATTTATAATTTTATCAACTATGACAAAATTTTGCTATAAATTATAATTTTTAAAACATTATAATAGAGTAAAGTATTAAAATATTTGAATGTTAAAAATAAAATAAACATTGTTATATAACAGATACAATCACAATTATAGTAAGTATAACTATTTTTCAAGCATTCGCTTATTATTTACGTAGTAATAATAACTAATAACTATAAATATATAGCTGGCATCAAAATAACTGTAAATTATAGTTAAATTATAGTTATTGAAATAATTTTTTTTCTCTCAGTATATTGGCCATTTTTATAATACTTAGCATAAAACCATCTGTGTAAAAACCATCTGTGTAGAACTCTACATAAAATAACTCTATTTTAATTACTATGTTCCCCATGTTCCCTTTACCACGTTTTGAAAAGTAATTCGAAGCAAGATAATCTTTGATCGTCCTACTATTCATTTAAAGATAGTAAGCTCTCTCTCTTTTCGCTAAAACCAAATGTCATCTCTTATTATTAGTTCATGGGAATCCCGGAGGAGGATGTCAAGCCTTCTCGAGAGCGTTACGTAAAGATCGCGCTTCGCTGGCTTATTCGCTCGGCTCGATTTTCAAGCCTCGAAAGCGTCGCCATGCATGAAAGTGAAGCGTCACGCCGGAGAATATTTAAGGACCGACGATGACCTCACCAGGTGAAGTGAAAGTTCTCCGGTTTGCTTCGTTTCGGTTCTCAGTTCGCCACGGTCGAGATGGCGGAAACAAAAAATGCTCTTTCGACACCCAGAGTATCCGGAAATACGAGCGCTTCAATGACATCACGACCTTGGCCCGGTCAGATATTTTTCATAGTTTTTTCATTTTCAATTAACAATTTATGATCGTATTTTAAATATTTCATAATCAACACATTTATCACAGGTTCATCATAAAGAGCTAAGTTTATTGAAATTATCTAAATCGAAATCCTAGTAACTTAACATTTCAATCAAGAATATTAAGATCAAACGAAAATTCGATTTTCTTATTATTCTGATTTTTTTCGATAAAATTTTATATTTTTCGAGAGAGTATAAATTCTTTTTTTTTTTTAGTATATTATAAGAAGTTTTTCTGAAATTTGTGTTACATATAATGTAAAACAATTATCAATGGTTATTTGTTAAAAAAAAAAAGAAAATAAATTAATCATTTTTCTTAGCAGCAGAATTAATATTTTTCTGCATGTAAATTAATAAATCGGTCCCAGGAACAGAACGATTGTTCTTGGAAACCACTTGAGATATTCAATTCATCGAGAGACGAAGAAGTGATCGCGTCTGGTTAACGAGAAAACATCGTCGACTCGAAGGCTCCGCAATCCAGCGACGGAAATCGAGTGGTTCACTTTCAGATCCTGTTGCACGTCTCGCGTTACTATATCGCTGCACCATTCCCCATGAGTCACACGAAAATTGCACTTGCCATGATTGCACACTCTCTACACTTTGGAAATCCCTCGACAGTGTACGAGACACGCGGAAAAATTGCATCGTCTCTTTTAATTTTAACGAAGCGGTTCATCTTCGCACTTTCCTTACAATTATTTATTAATTCTATCTATTAATTCGTTCACCACTCGAGATTCGTTTAAAATCGAGATTACAAACTGCGAAAAGTTCTAGAGCTTAACGAGTAAGGTACTTTAATAATTTGCTCTGATAATCAAGATAGTTACTACCTAATAATGTAAAATTAATCGTGAATGTCTTGTTTAAATTAACAATTAATAAATTGTTCGATATTACTAAATCCATTAATCATATTACGCGCGTGTTTAAATTCCTATATAAATCGGCATGAAGATAGCCGAAAGAATACCGTCGATGTGTAATGGGGCGGCGATTTGCCAGTGATGTATAGGCGCTAAATTATTGTGAGTCGATACATCGGCGCTGATTAACGATGGCAAATAATTACGACGGAGCGCATCCTCGACCGTTCAGTTAATTTGCGATCGACGATCGGCCAATCAATTTCCGGGCATTGCTGGGTTACACCTGTCTGTGTCGAAGCGAGAGCTCTCGCGAGAGAAACGAGCTCGACGCATAAATCACGGGGGCCGGACTTTCTAGCCATTAGCGACAGCTCTAGCGATGAGCGCTACCGCCTGCCTAGAGCCATCAGCAACGTGCTCGATGGCCTATTCGTCTTGAAGAGCGAGCTTTAGCACTTTGCGGTTTAACTTAAATGCTCATAACGTCGACAAGATTTTTTTCGAATATCCATTGATTTATTGGAAAGCTATTAGAAATCTCAATACCGAACGCTATATTGACATACAAGCCCCATCATAAAATGCACTAGCAACACAACACATTAATCGAACATCAAGCGAAATGAGAAATTCTTAATAAAAATAAATTTCTTACATTTGACATACTTGAAAAAATCTTCTGAAAGAGAAGATATGAGAGAAGAGAAGATATACGAATATAAAGATATTCGTTAATGTTATAGATAGCTCGACAGTTAATTATGATATGGATGAAGGGTCATATATGTACATCGAGAGAAAAGTGATATTTGTGATATATAATTATATATCTAAATAATATATCTTAGATATATAATTTAGATATATAATTATATATCTAAATTATATATCTAAATAATTAGGTGCTCTATTTCTATATTTGTTATTGTTATAATGTTGAAAAAATTATACTATAAATTATAATAATTAAAACATTAATATAGTGAAATATTAAGATATGAATACCAAAAAAAAAATAAATAAACATTTCTATGTAGTAAATATAATCACAATTGTAGTGAATATAATTACTTTGTTAATATTCACTTACTATTCACATAGTAATAAATACTAACTAATAACTACAATTCGCATGATCAAAACAACTATAAATATATAGTTGACACCGAAAACGAATTATAGTTAAATAATATGATGGTTTCAATCAATTTTTTCTTTCAATGTATAGAACATAAGAAATATATTTTTATTGTATAATAAAAACAGTAAATAGGTAATATATCATAAATAGACATCACATTATATAATAATAATGATATAACGAATAATAACCAGATGAATTAAACATCTATAAATTATTCACTTAAAATAAATTTTAGTTTTGCAGAAAGAGAGAAGGAAAGGAAGAATTCTTGTTGGCAATTAAAGCATGCTATATATGCAAAAAGAGCATATTAAATTAAAAAAAAAAAGAAAACGTTAGATGCGGAAGGGGGACACTTTCCGTTCTGTTTTACATGGTAATTATATTGGATCGGCCTCAAGGATTATTGTGAAAGGATTGAAATACCGTCTGCCTACTCTCATTTACCTGCCCGCTTTTCAGAAGCCTCTCACCTCGAGATGACAACGCACTTTTCTCTAACTTTGGCTAACTGTAACTCTTCCTACAAGATTACACATAGTTGAGTTTTTTTTTTTTTAACTAAAATGATCACTCTTGCGGGAATAAATATTTTTCACGCCGTGCACAAAGGATAATTATATCGAGTTGCTCTCAAGGATCATTGTGAAAGGAAATTGAAATTCTACCTGTCTGTCTTTTTTCTAAGATTCTGTCACCTTGATGGCAGTGAATTTTATTGCATTAACGGCATGCTGAATTAACAAAGACCGCAAATGCTTTTTCTCGGTACGAAAAACGTTAAACTTATCGAAAGATGATATTTTCCATTTATTAGAAAAAGAAAAATGTGAAAGGGGCATTGTGAAAGGATCGAAATTGCCCATCTACCTCTTCCATCGTACTCTCACCCCGATGATAATCGAGTTTCTCTCAAAAGTAATTAATAAATTGCGGTAACTTAACCGCAAGTTTTCCTCTGGAATTTTAAACAAGTCAGATTTTCGTGCCATCCGCAACAAAGTAGTTTCATCGAAGGAGTGACATTCTAGCTTCCACGAGGTTTTCTCCTCTCGACGAGTAAAATGTTTCGCTAAATTACTTTAGCAAACAGTTTAATAAATTATTTCCTCTAAAATTTTAATTGAACTACATCTGCGCAATTAAAATCATGTAATATCGAGATACTTTCAATCCCGTTTTCCCCGAGGTAATTCTACCAGGATAGTCGACCAAGGATTACTGTGAAAGGCCTGAGACTCCACCTGCCTCTTTCGAAAGCCCCTCCGCGGGGAGTACGGCGGAGTTTCCTTTAACCGGTCATCCACTAAGTAGGGCGACCTGCCGCCGGTGACTCCAGCGAGCACCAAGATTTCAATGTCCGAAGGACAGCGCGCTCGGTAATGATAATTCGTGCCGCGCTAACGATCATAGTTGCAAATTGATGGGGATATATCGTGCACGGCTTTCGATTAACTGAAGAGTATGCGATCGGTGATCACGCGATACTTGTAAGTAATATTCTTTGATGATCTAAAATACCGAAATACATGATTCTAACGAGAGGATGAAATACAGGAGCCTGCGGCGCTTATCGTGCCATTATCTTATCATCGCGCTTATCATCATGCTCGATAAGAAGTTGGTAAAAAAGACGCGATGCTCTCGATGGGCGTACCAACACATTCGCAAATGCGAAAACAAACACACGCACACGGTCGTTCGGTCGCACTTTCATCGTCCCACTTTCTCCGTGTTGTTCGGGACGGATCGCCGGACTGACCATGCTCTTCGTGGTCTCATGAGAGAACCTTTCGCACCTTCGTTTCGATTCCTCCGTTCGCCGACCGGCGATGTTAAAGGTAGAAAACGCATGGACGAAATCCGAGAAAGTTTGAGGAATCGTATCCGCGTCTCTCTTACGTTAGACACGTCACTGTATCCGGAGGATAACGATTCGAAAGGAAACTCGTTGCTGGCCGATTTGGGAAAGTCCCAACCGCAATGGCGGTCGACTTTACGATCGGCGTTCACTCGCTGCATAAGAATGCCCTTTAATCCTGCGTGTCTATTTTAGCTTTTTTAAAAAGAAACTGGTTTTATAGAATATTTTATTACGACTCTACCGTGACAGTTTTAATGACAGATCTTTCAGTAATTTGAGATAGATCTTAGAATAAATCATTCTTTTGTGCAGTTTGATGATCTGTAACATTTTAAATTGAGAATGTTTTGGTTATGCAATACGAGCTGAAAGCTAAAAGTTATCAAAATTCTAAAACTGAAGAATTTTCTAGGTTTATTCTTTTTTTTATCAACAACAAAAAATTTTCATCGCAAATGCCCGAATTTTGGCCCTGAAACTAGCAAAAAAAGAAAACAATAAAAAAATTGATTTATTATAATTTTTGCAGCAAAAATTACTATATTTTGTTGCAATTTTAAATAAATAATTTTTAAACAAGTAAGTTGATCTAAAGAAATTTTTGCACGAATATTTACTAGAGTTTGATTAGTATATAAAAAATTAGATTTAATTGATAATACTCTACTTCCTCATCAAATTTGCAAATAAGTATACTAAGAAAAAGAATTTAGTGCCTTCAACAAAGTCTGTTTAATCGAAAATTTTTTAATTGCGACCAAATATTTTGTTTTATACAACAAAAAATTTGGTTGCTTCTCTGAAATATAAATAAAAAAACATATTTGTTTACATTAACTAAATAATTTTGTTTGGTATATTTTAACCAAAATTATTTGTTGTTACAACAAAAGATTTTCCCTAATGTACTGCAAAATGCGATTTTACATAAGAATCAGAGTAAACAAAAAATTAACTTATAAACTCAAATTTTACATAGATATTCAAACGTAATACTAGAATATTTTATGAAATTTATATATTTTTGATAATGTTTTGAGATATAACCCTTACATCCTTAAAACTCTGCCAAAGCAAAATTTGTTTAGAAAATACTGAATAATATGATTTTATTGATATCAATATCAATTATAAATCTATCCAAAAATTTAGCGTTAAAGTTATTAGAATAAATAAAATAATATTAAAGTCAAACTGTTTTCCAAGCTTGTACGTTAATTCTTTCATTTATGTTGTCACCGTGCTTCTATATTATCAATTGACAAGTCATTAGCACTGCTTTGATGAACAAATGAAGAAATGAAGAAAGGGGAAAAAAATAACGGTGTCTGATAGAGTTTCTTAGTCTGTGACAAGTGACGATGTAACCGTGGTTTACGGTACTACTCAACGTCATCTCGTTAATACTTCGCGAGAGCTTGGTGTGCGTGGAATTTTTATTTTCATCCAATCGTGATGCGACTGACATTGATACGAATGCGCGATGCCGATTATGGCGAGAGCGCGCCGCATTACAATGAGCCGCTTGTCTTCGCTTCGAGTAGCGTCTCAAACGCGCGCGGCGCGTTATAGCGGTATTGAAGTCACTGCACCGTGAGAATACAGTTACTGCGCTATATTCTCATGAATAATCGCTGCGATTACGACGAAGGGTGAAAAGAGAGCGCGAAGTAAAACCGCTACCATTATGAAGATCGTCACGGTTACGTCGCTCTTCGCGAAAACACTACTGCCGCGTCTTCCTCGATGGAAGCTCATTGACTTGAGAACGATTGTTAGATTCAAAACAGACGTTGGATGGCAATCTGTTTCCCCCGCGTTGAACCGTGGGGCACGTTGTGAAGAGAAGATGATAGTCTCTAAATTATGCCATATATTATTTTAACGACGGATTCCGCTAAATCTGATTTAACTTTTTGCTTCGAGAAGTAATATTATTCACCAATGAGAACTCAATAATATTTCTTCAATTTAGTTTATTTCACTTATTTTTATGTGTTGCGAAAAAAAATCTAATCTTAAAAGTACCGTAACAAAAAACGCTCGAATTGTCGATAAATTAATATAGTAATAATTATAAGCAAGAATTCAGCTAACAACAGTGAGTCGTAACGAATAAAAATTTAATTAGTATATAAATTTATCTTCAAATAGCAATGTTCTAAATGTTTATGTGGTTGAAGAAGGCTTAGTACAGTCAAAATGTTCCAGATGTGAAAAATCTACTATTTTAATTAGACATCTTTTTTGTTATCATCTATAATTTTCGGCTCATAAAATTGACCTTTTTCCAACATTGAATCTAATCTAATTTTTTATACGATCGACTTTAGGATTTGTCAGATGCCAGATGAAGATTCGAATAGTATAGCGATACTAATAAGAAGCAATTCGTGTTCGCGAAAAGGAAGCGAGCACGCAACGGAAAAGCGCATAATGGTGTGCAATTAAATTCGATATTCATGAGAAGAGTTCATTATCACTGCTCGGACGAAGCCGTAGTAAATTTAAATTTTGCGAATCGCGAACGTGCACGCTCGCACGATGCACTTTCTATTTCTAGTATATATGCGCGCCTTTCGCGCCATATCAGATCGACCGGCCGGTATCATAACGCTCTTCGTGCGACCGCGCCGCCGTGACTTTCTATTCCAAGCATAACTCGCCGGACCGATCATTCCTAATGAGAGAGGTCGAAGGATCGTAGGCGTGCTGAATCGCGGCACGATTATTCGTCAGTGACGCGCAGTCAGGTGTAGAACGCCGCGAAATCCAGTTATTGTTGTTTTTTTTTTGCACGGGAATATCATGAAAATAGTAGATTCAGAAAAAAAGTTGTTAAGGATGTATATACGTATCATGTCTCAAAATATTGCCAAAAAATATAAAAATTTCAATAAACTGTTCTAATATCACGTTTGAGTATCCGTGTAAAATTTAAGCACAATTCACTTATTGGTTCAAAAGTTACTTAATTTTTTATTCACTCTTAATTTTTATGTAAAATCGTGCGTTTTGCAATATTTGTTTGCAATTTTGATGGGAAAGTACTAATTAAAACAAAAATTTTACGTATACTAATAAAACTTTAATAAATATTCATGAAAAAATTCGTTTAGAATCATTTACTCGTTTGAAAGTTATTTATTTAAAACTGCAGCAAAATATAATAATTGTCGTTGCAAAAATTATTATAAATCAAATTTTTCATTGTTTTTTTTGCTAGTTTCAAGACCAAAATTCGGGTATTTGCAATCAAAATTGTTTGTTGCTGATTAGAAAAAAAAAGAATAAACTTAGAAAAATCTTATGTTTTTAAATTTTGATAATTTTTAGCTTGTACTGTATAGCTTAAACATCCTTAACTTTACTAAATTTTTCAACTTGATTGAATTTCTTTAATCCAAATATTTACGTATTTAAGTTAAATACATATGTTAAATATATAAATACTCAAACCGAAGTTTATTATTTATATATTTAAGTCAAATACATAAATAAATAGTTAAAGTAAAAAATTTTAATCAAGTTGAAAGATTTAATATAGTTAAGTTGATAACTTTTTTCTGCGTGTACAACAAGCAGCGCGGAAATCACTAATTATGCTACGAAGACAATATGAGAAATTACATGTCTCAAAGAAAATTCTTTGACAAAAGTCTGCAATACAATCGCTCTCTCTACCTCAATTTTCTTTTCTTCAACTTTAATTTTTCTTTTCAAAAAGAAATTTCCTTATATACTTTCTTTTGCTGTAATTTCAATTATTATCTAATTAATTGATTATATAATTAATTATATACATTTAAATAATTATATAATTAATCAAGGAGGATATATTATAATATTGGTAACACAAAAGATTACAGAATTAGAGATAGATGTATTAAAACGGAGGTTTCATACGTGAGAAACAGACAAAAATACGCGAAACGAAAACGAGGGTCACAGTCTACTTGGCGATATGAACTCAAAATCCAGGAAGGAATGCATATCAAGGCCGATCTCTCGGTGCGCGCGCATTTCCACCCACTGTTCTCTCTCATTATCGTTCGGTAAACCCGGGACTAATTAGAGCTCGAGCGTAAAGCAACGAGCTTGAAATGTGCTCGCGAGGAATCGACGCCGATTTGAACGGGATTTCAGTCGCGTTGTCAACCTTCCGTGACGGAAAGTCATTAATTGCCAGCGGATTAAATTCAAATGCCCTAAATGCTTCAATCGAGGACTTCGATTGTTGCAATTACAAATGACGAAAGACTTTGGCAAGACGAAATTGAAACTTTGAATAGTGTATAAAAAATACAAGTATTATGTATAAAACCCCAAAAGATTTAAAAAAAAAAGAAATTGAAGAGATAAAAATCGAGTGTCATCTTAACGTAAAGCGTAAGATTCTTGAATGTTTCAGAATTTCGAAAATTTCAAAATATCGAAGCACTAAAGAACTTAAAAATTTTACAAATCGGTCAAATAGCAAATTATTTTACTTATAGGGAGCCAATTGAGCGATAATACACCGCCCATAATGTGGCTGGATCGGAACTGGAGGCTTCCGGAGACTGAGCCGGTGGGGAACGTCATAACCAGGGTTCGCGCCGAGGACAACGAGCAAGACAAGTTGACTTACGGTCTGGAGCCGCACGATCATTACAACGGAAATAACAAGCCTCAGCCGCCATTACCTTTCTTCATCGATAACAGGACCGGCATAGTTTTTCTCAACGAAACTCTCAAAGGGAGAGTAAGTACTTTTGACAACTGTCAATATTGCTAAATCATTTAATAATTTTGATGAAAATGTAAAACAATGACTTTTATAATTAACTAAATTACCCGTATAATTTGAAGTATATTTATAACCTTTAGTGGTTAGATAATTTGTTAAACAGATTGTATATATTTTTTTTTAATTGAAGTTAATTAGATTTATTTAAACGTTATAAAAACTCGTGTTTTAAACTATATGTAATACAAAACTTTTCAATTAAATATGTGTTCCATATATCTCGATATCTATTGTAGAAATAAAAACAAAAACTGTTTATAATCGAATAAAAATAAGGTTTGTTAGAAAAATGTATTACGGAGAAAGAACGCAGTGGGTCTCCGATGTTGGACGAAGGCACAGTCTACATATACGGCATTCGCGAATGCTCAGATGTCGAGTCGCTTGAATTACGATTCTTGCTCATTCTTCTTTTCAGGCAGGCCAGAACCTGTTACTCTATGTGACCGTTTCTGACGGTCAGCTCACAGCGAAGACTGAGGTTTACGTCAACATCGAGAACGCATCGGCACCGAATCGGGGAAAGACAAGGTGCGTGGCCATGTACTCACATACACACACACATACACACACATATTGGCATTTTTATTAGGTCGATGTGATTCATTATGTATATTAAAAAAAAGAAAACGAACATGACGACGCAGAACCTAAATGCTGCATTCCAAAAAAAGGTGAAATGTATAGAAAAATATTCCAGACATATCAGATAATTTGCATTAACGTTGAAAATTAAATTTCTAAAATGTTTTGGATTTCTTTAGAATAGAGATAAATATGTATTGTTCTAATGTAAAGTGTTCATAAAAATAAATTATTAATTCATATTTTTTAAGTCTAGAAAAAATTAATGACAAATATGTCATTTTAAAATTATTTATGGATTTCGGTCAAACGATAATAATTCTGAAATGTGACAATATGCAAGATCTCAGCTTTTAGCGTCTTGATATACGTTGCATTTTTATTGCGTCATTTTCAAATAATCCTTTGCGTCGTATATTCAGATTGTTTATTCAAATTTGTTATCTGTATTTATTAATACAGATACAATCATAATTAATCATTAATACAATCTTAATTTGAACGAAAGTCTTTTACTTTTTAAATTAAAAAATTATTTTTTCAATGAATAAAATCCGTTATAATAGCTCAACTTGTTTTAATTATAATTTAGTCTAATTCGATACAGAAATTCAAAAAATTGATATAATCAACATTTCAATGAAAACAGTATTAAATTGAGCGAAAATTGATATTTTTGCTGAATTCAATATAGCATAAGTGGCAAGGAAAAGCATGTGACCTTAAGGGGACTAAGCGGTGATCCGTTCTATTATTCATGCTCCACTTCGTTAATGATAACAGACACGGTTTAAAAAAAAATTGCAGAGTGCAAGAAGTACCTGTTATAAAAGAATTGCTTACGTAAAACTGCAATATCTATGTGTATGAAATTGATATAAATATTAAGAAATAAAACATCAACAAAAATATTAAGTCTAAAAAATTATACTACTCTTTAAATCTCGTGAAGTAAAAAATCATTTGAACATTGCACGGACTCAATTTTCTTTTTACAGAAGTAAATTTTTACTCTTATTAGAGTGATAAATTACTCGAAAAATTGCTCAATTTTCACTCCACGAGATTTAGAGAATGTACAATTAATGTAAAGAGAAGTTTTATAATTGAAAAAAATTTCATTAGAAATAATGAATTTTTTTTATTTAAAGAATTTTTCCTAATAATTTATTCTTTTAACAGGATACCATATCCAAATCAACACGGTGCCGGTGGCCGGATACGACCGCCCTTCGGGATACCAAATATCGGGATACCAAATCTGCCGAACTTTCCCTCGCCTTTACCTCCCTTACCACCGAAACAGTATCATCCTGAAACCACAAAACTCGAGATAGAGAAAATAAAACCTAACGATAATGACAGCGTCGGCGGCGGTACCGTCAGTACCGTCAGTACTGTTACTGAAGAGAACGTCCACGTAAACGAAGTAGAGGGTCCTGCGTTGAGCTCGAAGGTCTCACCCTCCGCCGCGCCGTCTTCGCAAGACATGGCGATGACGCTGGTACCGGTGGCGGCTGGATGCGTCCTCGTTGTAGGTCTCGGCATGGGCGTTTGGTCCCTGAGGAACAGATTTTGCGGCAGTCGCAAATCCAAGACGGACACGGTACTCAAATTAAAATTTATTAAAAAAAAAAAAAAAATAGAAGATGTAACTTCTTCAACTGGATCCTCTATTATGAAATAAAATTTTAATTTTTTAATAAAAAACACAAACTTTTTCCATCTAAACAAGATAATTAAGACAAAATGTGATTTTCAGAAGGAACAGGCGACAGTCAGTGTTTCTAATCTATCCGACGATCCTTCTCTCGTCCTGAAGAGGTGGCGAGGTCCAAAGGCTCACAATAATCGTTACCAGCCGTGGGAGAAAGAATTCCAAGCAGGCATTCAGAATAAACAGGAAGATAAATGGGAATTTCCCAGGCATAGATTGAAGGTATGATCATTAATTTATACTTAACCATTAATTAAACACAGAACCAATAATTATTTGCTAAGTATTATTACACTGTTAAAGTGGTCAAACGTAAGAAAAATTAACTAGCTAATTAAATTTAATAATTTCATAAATTTATACATTTGTTAAATAAATTTCAAGTTTCGATAAATTTATAGTTCCAAGTAATTAACTAAGTAATTAAATAAGCAATTCCATATTAATTAATTAATTAATTATTGCTAGGTCTTCAACATCCTCGGCGAGGGTTGTTTCGGTCAGGTGTGGAAGTGTGAGGCTCTAGATATCGACGGCAAATCCGGCCCCACGATCGTGGCGGTGAAGACCCTAAAAGAGAATGCCACCGAGCGAGAACGATTGGATCTCGCGCAGGAGCTACGCGTCATGAAGAATCTAGATCCCCATCCCAACGTAGTGCGGCTTCTGGGATGTTGCACCGAACGGGAACCCATGTTTGTCATTCTGGAGTACGTGAGCGGCGGCAAGCTGCAGAGTTTCCTCAGAGCCTCCAGAGAGGAGAGGAATCATGGAGGGGCAGGGTTGACCTCCAGAGATCTTACTGGATTTGTGTATCAGGTAAGTGATCGAGTTTTGAATCTTCAATTAGAATCTACGGTTAATTGATTAAATAAATTCGATTTTGTTGCTTATAGATCGCCAAAGGTATGGAATACCTGGCGTCAAAGGGTATTATCCACAGGGACTTAGCTGCCAGGAACATCCTGATCGACGAGAACCGTGCGTGCAAAGTGGCGGACTTTGGCTTTGCCAGAGACGTAGCGGCTAATCAGATTTACGAGAGAAAATCCGAAGGTAGACTGCCAATCAGGTGGATGGCACCTGAAAGTTTATATGATAACATATTTTCCGTTAAATCGGATATCTGGAGCTTCGGCGTCCTGATCTGGGAGATCGTGACACTGGGATCGACACCGTATCCTGGTCTCGCTGCCGCAGAGGTATGGATATATATAATCGTCTGTTTTGATCAATTTTGTTAATTTAATTTATAACTTAATTAAATAAATTCAATTTTTTATTTTATTGTAATTTAATCGATTCAATTTAAAATAATGGGAAATTTTACCTAAATTATATAGATATATAATTAAATTCATAAAAAAATGGATTTATAAAATTAAATTAATAAAATTAAAGATAAAGTAAATTAAATCAGCGAAATTGAACCATTGAAAAAAATAATTGCGCAACAAATGATTTTAAATATATTACATCAAAATATTTTTTCAGGTAATGCGGAAGATCAAAGAAGGCTACAGACTGGACAGGCCTGAGCACTGTAAAAGAGAACTTTACAATATTATGTACTATTGCTGGGACAAGGATCCAGCATGTAGACCGTCCTTTGCCGAGCTCGTTAACTTGACCGAAGGCTTGCTGCTTGACGAGACAGACTATATTGAGCTCGACAGGTTTCCAGATCACTCATATTACAATGTGCTCAATCTCAGCGGAGAGAAACTGTAAAAACTCACGTGATGATCGTTAATGTTATGTCATCCGATTTTCGCATAGATAAGCTGCCACACGTTTCTGCAATAGCATTATCTCTCTCTCATTTAATTGAATGCATTTTCACATGATTACGCGAGTAAACCTTTTGGACTAAATTATCAAGCTGGCAATTTTTTTATCCTTTTAACCGAAAAGGATTATTAAATTATATACGACTGATCAAAAAATAATATTGCATTTTTGTAATAATGTTTAATGTTTGCTCGAGAATGATTTGATCCTTTTGTGCTCCTCATAGCATAAGACTGTTCGATCGTTCTGTTAAATACTCACGTGTGCGTACATACGATAAATACACGATTTGTAATAATTAAGAACGGAAAAAGCAATTAAATTTAAACGTGACGTCATACTTACAAGTCGAAGAAAAGTATTCCTAATACTTTAGTCGCTACTCATTCATGTCTAAACATGAACTTGTATATATGTATTGAGTTAAACATTGTTGTAAGTTATTGTACAATAGTGTGTTATAAGACTAAATAAATCTACATACATTATACATTTGCCAATACATATTATGTTTCCTATTTTATATATCATACGTATTATCGATTAAAATTTGTTATGTATTTCATATCAATGTTTAAAAGTTTCTTTTTGTATCTAGTAAACATATACCTAATGTTTTCTTTATATAAAGTTCTTTTGCATAATGTAAACGTACAGACCAACGATTAATAAAAAGAATGACTTCATGCCAAGGATAAAAAAAAAATTTACATTTGCATTTGTATGTAAAGATGTCAATTCCTGAAAGCATTTGCTTAATATTAAACTTCTGTAGTTTGTACATGCAAAATAATTCTTCACATCATTCGGACTACATGAAAGAGCCACTATTAAATTCTTAGAACTTAGTGTAAAAATTCAGAATAAAAGATTAGCGTGCATAAAAAATTTAGAATCAACACGACTAATGTGCTTTTGTAATCGTAGGATGTCGGTTCTCTCTCGGTACAACGCTCAACCAAAAACCGCCTTCAATCCGCATTTGAAATCCGCCTTTCTTCAACTTCACAGTTGTCGAAGTCTTCTCGCACGGCTTTAATTGACAACGAGCCAGAAGGTGAAATAATAAAGTCCTCGTCTCCAGCAATGCGAATCTATTGCCGATACACATTCTCGGGCCTAATCCAAATGGATGATAAGCGTCAAAATTACACTGATCTCCCTCGTCGAGGAATCTCTCGGGTTTAAATTTTTCCGGTTCTGGAAAGTACTGCGGATCGCGTTGAAGCGAGTAAAGCGGGATCCAGACATTCGTATCTTTTTTCACAAGAAACGGCTTTGCGTCCGGCAGTGTGGGGGGCAGCTCGAAATCTTTCGTACATAATCTCTCCGTCATTACTTGCACCGGATATTTTCTGAGAGCCTCATTGATAACTGCACTCAGATACTTCATTCCGTTGATTGCCTCGTAAGACGGATGACCGTTCGTGTCTTCCAAAACCTTGTCGATCTCATTTCGCAGCTTCTCTTGGACGTCTGGATTAACAGCAATTTCATGCGCCGCGAAGCTCATCAGCGTCGAGCTAGTCTCGAACCCAGCGACAAAAAAGATAAACGCCTGCGATGTCATGTTCAAAATGGACAATTCTTTACCGGGTTCCCTTTTATCTTTACTGTCCATCAGCAGCTGAATCATATCCGGACGAGTAATACCTTTTTCTTCTCTGGTCCTTATAGTATCGGCTACGAGGTTTACAAAGAAATCCTTAGTACGGTCATCCATTAACTTTATATTAAACAGACGTACGAGTGTCGGCATATGTTGATGCATCATGATTTTTATAATGTTAATTAGACCAAAATCTACCGATTTTGAACCGTAAATATAAAAATCGTTCTCCCGATCTCTCATCGAATCCACATTAATACCAAAGGCGCATGAGGCAATTACGTCATTAGCGTACCTCATGCTAACGTCTTTCATTTCCATAACGCGTTTGTCTGACGGTACGTTCATCAAGTACTCCGAAAAATTCACAGCGCACTCGGATATCAACTGAAACATGGTTTTCATCTTGCTAGCTGTAAAAGCGGGACTCAAAAGCACTCTCATTTCGCGCCACTTATCGCCGCGAAGGGCGAATAGATTTGTTCCGAATAGTGGATCTTGAGTGTCATTGCCAAAAAATTGATGATCTTGGAACGAGTCGAAATTTTTGATACCAATAGACTTAATCAGTTCAAGATCACGGAGCACTATGATTAATTGTGAGAAATTAAAAGCGCCAACGTACTTAGCATCGGGATGCACTTCATAAATGTTTTGAACAGCTTCGGCGAAGCTTCTTGGTCGGATTATAACTCTCCAAATCCATTCTAAGACAGATATTTGTTTTACGTGTGGAACTCCATGTTGTTGAAACGCATTCGTGTTTTTGCGGAACGAGTAATAATAAATGGCCAATACGCTAACTAATATTGATAAGATTATCGTACAGCACTCCATGATAGACGGTTTAATCGGAATATGCGATTAAACCTTCTTTCGTTCGAGATAAAGAACACCGGTGAAAGTTTATTGTCGATATCACTGTTTGCAGTTGTGTGAGGCACCTTTAGGTTATAATCCAATGTAATATGTTGAACGTGATCAAGTCAAAGCGATCTGCTCGTTTGGAATTCTCGCGCACGACTGCTGGTACTGACAATGAGTTGTTTGTTAAATGATTCGTCGCAATTTCATGACGTCATCACTTAAGAGAATTAGATAAGAGAGAAAGCAAGAAAAATAGTACTTTGTTTAATGTACAAAGGTAATGTCAATAACAAGCCGCGATCAGATGTTCACATAAATAATTTGCGTAATAAAATTATAAAAATTATAAAAATATAATTTTATTATTCGATAAAAATTAGCATTAAAGATGTTTCGGTCTTATAGTTTGGATCATCAGTATAATTAAAAACATATATTAATAATTAATGATAATAATATTATTGATAATTATTATCGAATAATAAAATTATATTTTACATCTGGTGTTGGTTTTTTATTGGCATTACCTTTGTACATTTGACTTAATTCTCTAAGCTCAATACTATTAGTTACTTATTTAATACTTTGTTACTTTATATAATGAGATATAGATAAGATTTAAATAAATTTAGATAAGAATATTTAATTAAAAAAAAAAAAAAAAATATATATATATATATATATAAGATGTTACATTTAATAAATCATTATTATTGTTACATTTACTGTATTTATTAATTTAAATTTGATTTGAAGTACTTTATAAACATTTCATCTATCAAAAACATGTCTACGTAAAGTATTTGAAATTAAAATTAAATTAATAAATAAATGAAATAAATGTAACAATAATACAATTTATTAAATGGAAAATCTTATTTAATCATTAATCAGTAGTACACAGTTGATGTTTTTTTATTATATGCAATGGTCTTGATAATTTCACGAGCAGGAAACTCTTATAACAACGAATTATATCAAATGTCATTTATCGTATGTCGTATAATTTGTTGCTGTGAGAATTACACCGAATGTTTACCGTGCGAATATTACGACAAATTAAACTCACCAATTTTATTTGTGCCAGCGTATGACCGATTGAGCATTACTAACGTATCACGCATCTGATTCAGATGGCGTAAATTCTTCGAGACGCATTATTTATTCGTGATAATTCATTTGTAGTTTTCAATATTAATAATACAAATTCGAAAATTCTTTTCGCTCCTAATTAATCCAAGCGACAAATGTTCCATATAAATTAACATTGTAAAAACAATATACTTATATATCAGAATTATATAAATTTACCTTCATACGGTAAGACGTATAAGATCAACACATGATATCATAATCATGCCATGATGGAAACTGTCTTACCGCATTTGTATATATACACATTATAACGTGTTATAAAAGCTTTTCGATTTAATTTAAAGATAATTTCCCCTTTGTCAGTCAACCGCGCGACCGATATTTAAGTTCGAGCACAAGCGAAATGGAACAAGCATTTAATTCAGCGACTTGATATTTTTGAATAATATTAAAAAAGGAATTTTTTGGTACAAAATTTACAAGAGCATCCAATTTTTTAAAATCACTTCTTTTGTAAACCAACCGCGCGACTCTTACAAATTTATAATTTTAAAATTCAGGGAATTTTATAACTCACCGGACCGATGCGCAGCAGCGGAGTTGTAACACAGCTACATTAATCTGTAAAGTACATATAAACCCAAATTAGAATTGCATCCACAATAATACATACTTCAAAAAATATTAAAAAAGTTATGAAAAAATTTACTTCAAGGAAGTTGAAAAATCTCTCTTAATTTATTTATAACTTTTTTTTTAAGAGATGTTATTTCTTAAAACTTTATACACATCTTATGAGTAACATTAGGAAAATATCTAAAAAGTTTCAAAAAATAATTCCTTTTAAAACGTAGTTATAAAAAAATTAAAAATTAAGAACTAAGTAGGGGTAATGTAAGAAATAATCTTACCCACAGGGTTGCTCCGCCGTTGCCCGATGCTCCTCCCGAGCCTTGGCCTCCTCTCAGGTTAATGCACGACACAACACTCGCGAGATCAATTACGATTGCACGCTAATTAGCAAAGCAACGCGCGACACTTTGTTGACAAAATTCCCGGCGAAGCGACATCATCACGTAACGAAATACGCGGACACACGACCACGCGAGGATGCGATCCACATCGATATTCCATCGGAACATTTCACCGTCGCGTCGCACACGAAACCTCGAAAATATCTGTGAATACAAAAAAAATTTGTTCGACCTCGATGATAACAGCGAGCTGAGCTGCGACGTGTTGACCGGGTGGAGTTTGCAGCAATTCGCGCGGGCCGAATTAACATTGACCGTCCCGCAAGAACAACAACGCGTGCGTCTTCGAGCGACTTCGCTGTCTCGTCCGAACGTTTATCTTATTGTTACTCTCGAAAACTCGTACGTGCAAAGAAAACTTCATCGACATCGATGACGTCACGCGAGGGAGTACGCGTACGATCCGTGTGAACGTTGCGGCGAGAGAGGCTCGCCCGCTAACTTCATGCATCTTGCAAGATGGAAGGGGGGAAAAGAGAGAGAAAGAGAGTAGATCACCGTTTCGTCCAAGCGTTTCACTGTACATATTGTTATACCCAAGAAGTCAGATATACAAAACGAATCCGCTCGACATCGACGATGATACGCGAAGGGACAGGCGTAAGTACGAATGCCGCGAAACGTCGCCCGCCGCACGGCGAAGAGTCAGCACACACGTCTCAGGACGATCGTCACACAACACTCATTCCACTCCACACTGCACATTAACACTCGAACTGTATGTACCGAGAAACACACGGCGAGAGCGGAGCACGCGCTATGCAGTCCGTGCCAGCCGGTCGCCGTAACCGAACTGCGTAGCAGGTATAGTCGTTGCGTCGCGTCGCCGCCATGTCGCCGCGGCTAGCCCGTCGACTGCGTACTTGCACGCCACAGATTTCCACGAATTTAACTATCTCTCGCGAAATGCGCGTATCGCGGCGACTCCTCGTCGCACTTCTATCACACGTGTGTCGGAATCGAGCTACCTGCGACTGTACTTACAGCGAGGAAACGCGTCGCGACGGCCGTCGACACGGGACCGATTAGCCGCACGTTCGTTACACCGCCGGCCGCCACTCCACTGACTCCACTCCGCTACTGCTGTCAGTGGCGTCCTCTATTAGCGGAATGCGGAATGCCGAATCTGCGCTTTCCTGAAAAGTGCATACGTTACCGATCGTAACGCTTCGGAATTATTTAAAGCAAATTCGGCATGTCGCATTCCGTTAATAGGGGGCGCCACTGACAGCGGTAGTGGACTAGTGGAGTGGAGTCAGTGGAGTGGTGGCCGACGGTGTAATGGACGTGCAGCTTAATCGGTCTCGTGTCGATGGTCGTCGCGACGCGTTTCCTCGCTGTAAGTACAGTCGCAGGTAGCTCGATTTCGACACACGTGTGGTAGGAGTGCGACGAGGAGTCGCCGCGATACGCGTATTTCGCGAGAGATAGTTAAATTCGCGGAAATCTGTCGCGAGCAAGTACGCAGTCGACGGGCTAGCCGCGGCGACATGGCGGCGACGCGACGCAACGACTATACCTGCTACGCAGTTCGGTTACGGCGGCCGGCCGGCACGGACTGCGCAGCGCGTGCTCCGCTCTCGCCGTGTGTTTCTCGGTACATACAGTTCGAGTGTTAATGTGCAGTGTGGAGTGGAATGAGTGTTGTGTGACGATCGTCCTGAGACGTGTGTGCCGACTCTTCGCCGTGCGACGGGCGACGTTTCGCGGCATTCGTACACACGCCTGTCCCTTCGCGTGTCATCGTCGATGTCGAGCGGATTCGTTTTGTATATCTGACTTCTTGGGTATAACAATATGTACCGTGAAGCGCTTGGACGAAACGGCGATCTTTCTCTCTGTCTCTATTCTCCCCCTCTCTCTTGCAAGATGCATGAAGTTAGCGGGCGAGCCTCTCTCGCCGCAACGTTCACACGGATCGTACGCGTACTCCCTCGCGTGACGTCATCGATGTCGATGGAGTTTCTTTGCACGTACGAGTTTTCGAGAGTAACAATAAGATAAACATTCGGACGAGACAGCGAAGTCGCTCGAAGACGCGCGTGTTGTTGTTCTTGCGGGACGGTCGAGGTTAATTCGGCCCGCGCGTATTGCTGCAAACACCGCCCGGTCAACACGTCGCAGCCCCGCTCGCTGTTATCATCGAGGTCGAACAAATTTTTTTTGTATTCACAGATATTTTCGAGTTTTCGTGTGCGACGCGACGGTGAAATGTTCCGATGGAATATCGATGTGGATCGCATCCTCGCGTGGTCGTGTGTCCGCGTGTTTCGTTACGTGATGATGTCGCTTCGCCGGAAATTCCGTCAACAAAGTGTCGCGCGTTGCTTTGCTAATTAGCGCGCAATCGTAATTGATCTCGTGAGTGTTGTGTCGTGCATTAACCTGAGAGGAGGCCGAGGCTCGGGAGGAGCATCGGGCAACGGCGGAGCAACCCTGTGGGTAAGATTATTTCTTACATTACTCCTACTTAGTTTTTAATTTTTTTATAACTACGTTCCAAGAGGGATTATTTTTTGAAACTTTCTAGGTATTTTCCTAATGTTACTCATAAGGTGTGTATAAAGTTTCAAGAAATAACACCTCTTTGAAAAAAGTTATAATTAAATTAATTTTGAAGAGAGATTTTTCAACTTCTTCGAAGTGAATTTTTTCATAACTTTTTTAATATTTTTTGAAGTATTATTTTGGATGCAATTCTAATTTGGATTTATATGTACTTTACAGATTAATGTAGCTGTGTTACAACTCCGCTGCTGCGCATCGGTCTGGTGAGTTATAAAATTTCTTTAATTTTACAATAATGAATTCGTAAGAATCGCACGGTTGGTTTACAAGAGGACAAGTAATTTTAGAAAATTAGGTGTTCGCAAAAATTTTGTATCAAAAAAATTCCTTTTTTAATGTCATTTAAAGATACGAAATCGATGAATTAAATTCGTTTAACTAGTATTCAATTTTGAAAATAATCTCTCTCTTGTCAGTCAACGTTTAAAAGATAATTAAACAGTTTTTTATTTCACGTGCTATTCTACTTTTATCAGATGCTTATTTATTGTTATTAGATAGGCTACGTTTTGTTTAATATCCATGATATTTATTGAAAATAATTTATTGAAAAGAAAATTATATCAATAATTAACAACGTTAATAATTAATTGATGTTCGTCATTTAAATATTTTTGATTCCAAGATTGATGGTTACGAACATTTACCTAAAGTCGATGATCTTTAATCATACATCTCGTCGGTGTATGTGCTTACATATGGTACAAGTGCAGGAAAGGTACGGCAGTATAGTGGTTAATGAATATGGCGATAGAGGGCACTGTAATCTCTTTTGTTCATAAAATAATTTTTTAATACTGTAAGTTTACTTTAATTTTTATCTAATATGAAAAATAGACAGTGTCACTTATTTCTTTGTAATAGTTAATACAACACAATACATTATATTGAAATAAAGTTTATAACATGTTGTTCAGGTAAGATGAGCATAAATCCAATATCTTTTTTTTTATTTTTTTAATAAAAAAAAACAGAATTTTATACTGCCTTTGTCTCTTCTGGACAATGCCGTGAGAGCACATACCACTCAAAAATATTTTGTAGATTGAAAAATTCCTAATTTTCAAGTAAAGGAAGCTGAGTAATAAATTAAAAAGATATTAAAATATATTTTTTATTTACTAATGAGTTTTTCTTACTTGAAAATCCTTTCATTTGAAAACTAAGAATCTACAAAATATTTTTTAACGCTATTGTGTGTATATGTATGCACACACGCCATTAAATTGTTTACACGAATGCAGTCGCTGCAAAGATTAGGAGAAATAAACAGAAAGAATTATACTTATCCTTCTTTAATTGTTCTCATATGAAGCATGATAGCGATCGTTGTCGAATATCTGTATTACGTGTGTAATGTTCTATCTAGATAAAATACTTTGAGACCCATATTCAGAACAGGCTTATAAAGATGTTAGTGTGCTCCTTTATCATTCCATCTTTATTTATTAGACATAAAACAAGCATAGAGTGACAAAAAAGCGCATAAATAATGCATCTTTATAATTGGGATTTTTTGACGAAATTAAGAGGCAAGAATTAATTAATTAATTAATTAATTAATTAGTTTTTTATTTATGCATAGAATTACATTATTCATAACGATAAATATTACAATAAATTGAAAATAATACAGAGTTTTTACTAATAAACAATGAATTTTGACTAATTTGTAACTATAAATTGCGAATTGCGAATCACGCATTGTTTCGTGCGAACTTAGCAGACACTCGCTGTTCGTGAATTTTATACCTAATTACATGTATACCCAACATTACGAATTATATATAGCTTTAGAATTATGCGTACATTTTAATATCATAAAAATAATAGTAACAAAATAATTACTAGACTAATAAAATGTACAATTGATAAGATACGATACTTATTCCAAAATTACGTCGATCGCCATCTTTTTTCACAATTTTCCTAAAATCTCTGACTCGCCTTCGGGAAGTCGAGTAACTTACGTCGTCCTAAGACGTGTCTAACACGGTGGAGGAAGTAAAGGGACACGCGTGGCGCGTGTGTGCGCGGTACACGTGCGTTCCGCGCGCGTGCTTGAATATTGCGACGAGAGGGGAGGGAGGGTGAATAACGAGAAGAGAGAAAGAAAGTGTAAGAGACGGACGGGGGAAAGAAGGAAGAAAGAAATGCGCAGGCTCTCCGCCTGGAGTCCGCGAGAGGAGAATATTCAGTGCAACGTATAAAAGCCCGTTATGCACGGCGCCCAGCGTGGTTGCACACGTGCACGCGTGTGCATTAGTATACGGCGCACGCTATAAATAGATGTAGCAGACCGCAGAGATTCTAAGCACCCCGCCTCCTTTCATACGCGACCGTAGTCGATAGTGCGCAAGAGCGGAAAACTCGCCCATATCTGATCGGCGCGCTCGAAAAAACCGGAACTGGAGAAAATTATTGTTTTCGAATATCAATAGTCTTCTTTCTTTCCCTTCGTTTTTTATGATAATGATTGTAGACATTGGTAACACGAGAACAACGCCCAACTGTGTGTTAATAAAAATAACTATTTTAAATTTAAAATTTGCGTGAGAATTTAGGACAGAATTTTATTTATAATTTTATATATCTTGTACTTGTGTATGTTCTGATATGTATTTTATATATGTATATTCCAAATTTTTAAGATTCATGATAATTTATATCAAAATTCATGATAATTTAATTCAGAATAATTTTGATGTTTAATACGTAAAAAAATTTGAGAAGGCGCATAAATTATATATATTAAAATAGTATTGCCATTTTTTAAACTAAAAGCCATTTTGAAGAAATAGGCAAAATCTTGCGGGCCATATAAACGCACACACGCATGCATGCATGTACAGATTTTTATATACATAGATAAAGATAAAAAATTTATTTTGATATCAGTAAGGAAATAAAAATTGTCAAGATAATTTATAAAATTAAATATTTTACATATTTTTTTATGAAATAATTTACATTTTCAAATTTAAATTTTTTTAATTGAAAACTGAGCATTTATTTGTTTACATATTAATAAAAATAAAATTGTATGAATTATTTTCAAAATGATCACGAATTGCAAATCTCATTATGTTACTTTAGTTTTATAGTTTACATTAAATAAAAAATATGTGATTTTATATTTTTGACAAGTCTCATGCGCATCACTGTATTAAAAATATAATAAGATGTATATATAATATACGATATATAAAATTATAAATAAAATTTTTTCGTAAATTGTTTCAAAAAAATTACAAAAATTAAAAGAAAAAATGTTTAATGTAGTATGATGTTGAAGCTAGCAGCGGATTCGCAGCAGCAGATTCGTCAAAGCAGGGATTCTCATTCAAAATAAAATACATAAGAAACTTTGACATATAAAGGCAAACTAGCAAGTAACTGCACAAAATACACTTATACGCTTCTAAATAGATCAGACTATCCAGAACAATTAACAAAAATGCGCAGGTCTACTAAATTGTTTAAATTATATAACGAGTTATTGCAGAAACAAGGGAAGGAAGCCTCGGTAGGGGCTGCAAATTTTTTTAGAACATCTTTATAGCCTTCTAAATCAATCCCGACTAGCAAGAAAAATTAAAAAAAATGCGCACTCCTACGAAAAATTATTTAAACAATATAAAGTTTATTGCAAAAACAGGAAAACGAAGTCGCGGTCGGGGCTGCAAATTTTTTTAGAACATCATTATAACCTTCTAAATCAATCCCGACTAGCAAGAAAAATTAAAAAAAATGCGCACGCCTACGAAAAATTATTTAAACAATATAAAGTTTATTGCAAAAACAGGAAAACGAAGTCGCGGTCGGGGCTGCAAATTTTTTTAGAACATTATTGTAGGCTTCTAAATCAATCCCAACTAGCAAGAAAAATTAAAAAAAATGCGCACGCCTACGAAAAATTATTTAAACAATATAAAGTTTATTGCAAAAACAGGAAAACGAAGTCGCGGTCGGGGCTGCAAATTTTTTTAGAACATTATTGTAGGCTTCTAAATCAATCCCAACTAGCAAGAAAAATTAAAAAAAATGCGCACGCCTACGAAAAATTATTTAAACAATATAAAGTTTATTGCAAAAACAGGAAAACGAAGTCGCGGTCGGGGCTGCAAATTTTTTTAGAACATTATTGTAGGCTTCTAAATCAATCCCAACTAGCAAGAAAAATTAAAAAAAATGCGCACGCCTACGAAAAATTATTTAAACAATATAAAGTTTATTGCAAAAACAGGAAAACGAAGTCGCGGTCGGGGCTGCAATTTTTTTTAGAACATCATTATAACCTTCTAAATCAATCCCGACTAGCAAGAAAAATTAAAAAAAATGCGCACGCCTACGAAAAATTATTTAAACAATAAAGTTTATTGCAAAAACAGGAAAACGAAGTCGCGGTCGGGGCTGCAAATTTTTTTAGAACATCATTATAACCTTCTAAATCAATCCCGACTAGCAAGAAAAATTAAAAAAAATGCGCACGCCTACGAAAAATTATTTAAACAATAAAGTTTATTGCAAAAACAGGAAAACGAAGTCGCGGTCGGGGCTGCAAATTTTTTTAGAACATCATTATAACCTTCTAAATCAATCCCGACTAGCAAGAAAAATTAAAAAAAATGCGCACGCCTACGAAAAATTATTTAAACAATGTAAAGTTTATTGCAAAAACAGGAAAACGAAGTCGCGGTCGGGGCTGCAAATTTTTTTAGAACATTATTGTAGGCTTCTAAATAAATCCCGACTAGCAAGAAAAATTAAAAAAAATGCGCACGCCTACGAAAAATTATTTAAACAATATAAAGTTTATTGCAAAAACAGGAAAACGAAGTCGCGGTCGGGGCTGCAAATTTTTTTAGAACATCATTATAACCTTCTAAATCAATCCCGACTAGCAAGAAAAATTAAAAAAAATGCGCACGCCTACGAAAAATTATTTAAACAATAAAAGTTTATTGCAAAAACAGGAAAACGAAGTCGCGGTCGGGACTGCAAATTTTTTTAGAACATTATTGTAGGCTTCTAAATCAATCCCGACTAGCAAGAAAAATTAAAAAAAATGCGCACGCCTACGAAAAATTATTTAAACAATATAAAGTTTATTGCAAAAACAGGAAAACGAAGTCGCGGTCGGGGCTGCAAATTTTTTTAGAACATCATTATAACCTTCTAAATCAGTCCCGACTAGCAAGAAAAATTAAAAAAAATGCGCACGGCTACGAAAAATTATTTAAACAATATAAAATTTATTGCAAAAACTAAAAAAGAAAAAAAATTCTAATACCAAAAACGCAAATAAATTTTAATATAAAAAAGTCAAAAAAATTTTAACATTTACAAACAGTAAAAACAAAACAATAAAAGAGACCATATTCTCGCCACCCCCTCGTTGGTTGGTCTTGGGTAGCGCAAAGAGAGAGAACAATATGTATGTTTAGCAGTCAAATTATATTTCTGATCTATAATTTACATTCAAGTAGAAAATTGGGAAATCATACTATTTCTTTTCTATAATGACAATATTATATTCCTATACGGCGCAAGCAAGCAACCTTAATATGATTGCTAATAAATTTCCAGCGCCGACCAAGCCCTTGTTTCTGCAATAACTCGTTATATAATTAAAACAATTATTAGCCGTGCGCATTTTTTTTAATTTTTCTTACTAGTCGAGATTTATTTAGAAGGATATAATGATGTTCTAAAAAAATTTGCAGCCCCGACCGCGACTTCGTTTTCCTGTTTTTGCAATAAACTTTATATTGTTTAAATAATTTTTCGTAGGCGTGCGCATTTTTTTTAATTTTTCTTGCTAGTCGGGATTGATTTAGAAGGTTATAATGATGTTCTAAAAAAATTTGCAGCCCCGACCGCGACTTCGTTTTCCTGTTTTTGCAATAAACTTTATATTGCTTAAATAATTTTTCGTAGGCGTGCGCATTTTTTTTAATTGTTCTTGCTAGTCGGGATTGATTTAGAAGGTTATAATGATGTTCTAAAAAAATTTGCAGCCCCGACCGCGACTTCGTTTTCCTGTTTTTGCAATAAACTTTATATTGTTTAAATAATTTTTCGTAGGCGTGCGCATTTTTTTTAATTTTTCTTGCTAGTTGGGATTGATTTAGAAGGTTATAATGATGTTCTAAAAAAATTTGCAGCCCCGACCGCGACTTCGTTTTCCTGTTTTTGCAATAAACTTTATATTGTTTAAATAATTTTTCGTAGGCGTGCGCATTTTTTTTAATTTTTCTTGCTAGTTGGGATTGATTTAGAAGCCTACAATAATGTTCTAAAAAAATTTGCAGCCCCGACCGCGACTTCGTTTTCCTGTTTTTGCAATAAACTTTATATTGTTTAAATAATTTTTCGTAGGCGTGCGCATTTTTTTTAATTTTTCTTGCTAGTCGGGATTTATTTAGAAGCCTACAATAATGTTCTAAAAAAATTTGCAGCCGCGACCGCGACTTCGTTTTCCTGTTTTTGCAATAAACTTTATATTGTTTAAATAATTTTTCGTAGGCGTGCGCATTTTTTTTAATTTTTCTTGCTAGTTGGGATTTATTTAGAAGCCTACAATAATGTTCTAAAAAAATTTGCAGCCCCGACCGCGACTTCGTTTTCCTGTTTTTGCAATAAACTTTATATTGTTTAAATAATTTTTCGTAGGCGTGCGCATTTTTTTTAATTTTTCTTGCTAGTTGGGATTTATTTAGAAGCCTACAATAATGTTCTAAAAAAATTTGCAGCCCCGACCGCGACTTCGTTTTCCTGTTTTTGCAATAAACTTTATATTGTTTAAATAATTTTTCGTAGGCGTGCGCATTTTTTTTAATTTTTCTTGCTAGTCGGGATTGATTTAGAAGGTTATAATGATGTTCTAAAAAAATTTGCAGCCCCGACCGCGACTTCGTTTTCCTGTTTTTGCAATAAACTTTATATTGTTTAAATAATTTTTCGTAGGCGTGCGCATTTTTTTTAATTGTTCTTGCTAGTCGGGATTGATTTAGAAGGTTATAATGATGTTCTAAAAAAATTTGCAGCCCCGACCGCGACTTCGTTTTCCTGTTTTTGCAATAAACTTTATATTGTTTAAATAATTTTTCGTAGGCGTGCGCATTTTTTTAATTTTTCTTGCTAGTCGGGATTGATTTAGAAGGTTATAATGATGTTCTAAAAAAATTTGCAGCCCCGACCGCGACTTCGTTTTCCTGTTTTTGCAATAAACTTTATATTGTTTAAATAATTTTTCGTAGGCGTGCGCATTTTTTTTAATTTTTCTTGCTAGTTGGGATTGATTTAGAAGGTTATAATGATGTTCTAAAAAAAATTGCAGCCCCGACCGCGACTTCGTTTTCCTGTTTTTGCAATAAACTTTATATTGTTTAAATAATTTTTCGTAGGCGTGCGCATTTTTTTTAATTTTTCTTGCTAGTCGGGATTCATTTAGAAGGCTATAAAGATGTTCTAAAAAAATTTGCAGCCCCGACCGAGGCTTCCTTCCCTTGTTTCTGCAATAACTCGTTATATAATTTAAACAATTTAGTAGACCTGCGCATTTTTGTTAATTGTTCTGGATAGTCTGATCTATTTAGAAGCGTATAAGTGTATTTTGTGCAGTTACTTGCTAGTTTGCCTTTATATGTCAAAGTTTCTTATGTATTTTATTTTGAATGAGAATCCCTGCTTTGACGAATCTGCTGCTGCGAATCCGCTGCTAGCTTCAACATCATTAATGTAGTCACTGAAAATCACGGTGAAAATCGTTTTCGACGCAATCAATATTTTAATGTAACACTTCTATCCTTTGTTGTTAATAAAATCTTTACTGTCGTCGATTAAAAATAATTTGCGTCAAGCGAGCGGAATTTTACGAAGAGAGAAGTTTCAAGTATTAGAGATTGGTAATTGACTGACAAACTGATATCAATGAATTGGCGGAGAAGCGAAATGCTTTCCGAGAGGATGTCCTCCTTACAAACTTATACTCCCTGTGCCGCTTCCCAGAAACACGGAAGCGGAGTTCCAGGAATTGTCCCGAACTCATGTCCCGCCGTTAATAAGGCGTCGATATAACCATGCAATTTAAAACGCCGTTTTCGCGGCGCGGGCCGTTATGAAATACCGGTGCAATCGGCCAATTCTGGCTGGCGGCTTCTGTTTTCGGCCAATGAGGATGTCAGACGAGTTACAAGTACCGAGTGGCAGGTGTTGCAGGAAGCGAGGCCGCGCGGTCCGCCTACTTTCCTTCCTCTTTCTTTCTCCACATTGTCTACTTGATCTCTATCGATCCCTCTTTGACGCGAGGTTGCATCTGTCAGCGAGAAAGTTCCAAGTATTACTACCTTTAGATTCCCAAGTGTCCTGAAAAACCTTCGAGTTGGAGAAATTTTCTTGGAGCCAAAGGTATTTGATACCTCAATAATAAACGTCATAGGATTCCACGGAGATCCGTTTCATTAAGAGGAGAGTCCGAGGATCTACTCGCAATGTCAGAGATAACATTCCTCGAGGCTGGAACTAAGTTGTACTCGCGGTGCAACAATGTAAGCAACCGGCGGGCTCACGTTCCGAAGCCGAACGTGATCCGTGAGCAGCGAGCGAGCGAGCGAGCGAGTACGGCGCTGCTGGAAGCAGCAAGGCCGCGAGTTTGATCTCTTCAAGGGCTTCAAGGTCAGCGGTACAATCAACGACGCCCGAGGGCAATGCGAGAAGAGCAGGCGGAGGGCAGCCGCGATGGTAGGAGGAGCGAGAGGGACGGGAGGGAGGGTAGAGGTTGACCAGTTCGTTGCATAATTGCGTCACGTTGTCCGGGAATCACTGCCCGTACGTACGAGTACACACTGGCACGTTTTGCAAAAACTCGCAGCAAACTGGATTTCCCATACACGCGTGCGCTTTACACGTATTATACGTGCAAATATGCTCCACGCACTCGCGCGTAAAACGCGAAGAGACATCACCTTCTTGACTACATAAAAGATTGTTCGTAATGTTGGGTGTAATGATAACTGAATGCGCGTTTCAGCTTGTAAAAATCGGAACGTATTAAAATAATTGTATCGGTACACATGGCGTTTCTTGCAACTCAATCATTTCAAGATCTTTTTTTTTTTTTTTTTTAACGGAACAGAGTATGCTTTCATTAACGTAATAATGTAGCTCATAAAACACAAATTCAACCATGTAGAATGATGTTGATTTTAAACATGAAAAAAACACATTATATATGCATTTAATTTCTTTTATAAACTACATTATTATGTTAATGAAAATGTGCCATCCCATTTTGAAAAATGTTGTAAGGTATATAATAATAAGCATAAAAAAATGCTACTTATCATAATATTTGCTTCTTCAAAACGAACGACTTTTTTCTTTGGCATATCTTTTGGCATTCTTTTTCATATCATTAAAAAGAACAACAATTATTTTGAGTGATTTATTATTCTAAATGATGGAGAAAACACCCTATATAATCTAATGTAAATCTAGATATTTTTAAATATGTTATTAATAAAAAAAACAATATTAATAAAGTAATAAAACTTCGAAAAATTCATGGACAATTAAAAGAGACAACAACAAAACGTCGGTTAGACCTTTGAAGAAAAAAAAAATAAACGTATTATAAAGTATTAATTTCCAATTTTGCATTTGCATTTTTTAAAATCAATTACTCATCATAGATACGCTTCTCTATACTTACTTTTGCACCCTAACGAGCAATGATTATACAATTATATTTTTCTTGCCTAGTCAGACTTCAAAGAACTAAATCATTTAAATAATCTTTGATATATATTTTTTATTTAAAAAAAAAAGTGCCGCATATTTATCGTTAAATAACTTCGAGCTTCTTCGCGTAATGTGTAATCTAACGCGCACAGGTGTCTCGTAGCCGCGATTTTTCGCAGAACGTTCTCGCGTGTGCGTGCGAACGTAATTTGTGTCCGTCGCTCGCAGGCTGGAACGATTAAATGATATAAACGATTAGACGGTCGGCCGCAACGTGAAATTATTAACACTGGCGCCAGTTATCTCGCGCCCATACCCTTCGCCGCATCGCGCTTTTTCTTTCTACGTTATCTTCCCTTCCTTCGAACGCAAATCTCCCGCGAACCTACCGTCACTCATCGCATATTTTCAAGCAGTTCTTTTTGTTTGTTTTACGTGACGCGGCGATCTATCTGCGGTTTCATAGTTAGACAACGCAGATACGTAGCTTTTCCGCCAAGTCGACATTACACTATGGCAATCGTTCATAACGCGGAATTTATCGCTAAACATTAAACCGATAGTCATGTCAGGCTTAACGATCTTTGCGAAATTGCTTTTAATGCACTTGGGAAAAAAATAGTACCAGTGACTAGCGAATTGTGGAGAAACAGCACCTCAATTACACATTGTATGAAGTGTTGCGATAATAAAAGTAAGTTTAAAAAATGTTCATTTATAACAATTTGAATGAACTATAGAGAAATAATGTAAAATAGTTGTGTTAACCGAAAGTAGTACTAATATATTAATATTACATGTAAAAATATATTACGACGTATTAGTGAGTTAATAAAAAAATATATACACATATATATGTTGACTAAATTGAAGGAATAGAATTATCATAATTTGTTGTACATAAAAAGTATATCTTATTATGAATTATATATAATTTGTTTGCTGAAGTATGTAAACATTTTAATATTTCAAAATTTTAATGTTAGATTAAAATAATTATTTAAAACGCTTAAACTAGTCGCTAGAATGTCAATATTTTCTGCAGCATTGCTCATCATGCCTCAGCGTCCATAATTTATTATTTTGATGGTCCAACAAAATCTTTTTTAGATCTGTCTCTGCATTGAAAGAAATGAAAAATTTTGTTGAAATACAAATATGAAAATAATTATGTTGGATGTTGGATCATTAAAATAATTACGTCACACCGTTTGGTAATTTTATAACCAAATTTGGTACTAATTACTACAGTGCAATATAATTATTTTAATGATTCAACATAAATTATTTTCATATCTGCGTTTCAACAAAATCATTTCTTTAATGTAGCTAAATTTGTAGGTACTTCAGCAAAACTTGTCCTTTCCGAGTAACATCTAATTATTGACATAATTCGTGTAACGATTTCTATATTCATTGCTGTTACAGCTGCGAATATTACGTCATATTTATTGCCGTGGCTGTATTTTGATAACTGTTAGCACTACTTTCGTTCTCTACGGCTCTATGTAAAATTAGCCACGGATACTTAAATTTCAGAAAGTTGTCACATTATAATTCTCAAGAATATCTTGTTTTCTCTGAGTGCACGAGGTATTGCGAAACAATTTTTAATTGGCTCCATACTATCGGACATGGGCTTCATTATATATGATTAATAACCAGCAACCGTTGCGATACATTGATCGCCGTCCAATCGGTGGTAATTATAACAGTTCGTAGCGACGGGGCGCAACGTTCTGTCCAGTAATGTCGACATCTCTGCGCAATTCAGCCTCGCGAACCTTTTCCTCGGCTCAACGCGTCTCCCCCACTTCCTTCCGTGCGTTGATTATTTATCCATTCACGACCGCGTGCAAATAATCGATAATACGGACGGTCGAGCTTCGGGAAAACTGTTTTGTCAAAACGGTTTTGCAAGACGGCAGCGTCCATCTCTTCGCACGTGTTACGGGATGGATTTATTTATTCGCTCTCTTATTTATTACGCAGGTTTCTCCAGCCGTGGCTCACGATTAATCCGTTCTCGTCGTGGCGCCATTATTAAAACGTTGCGCCGCGTGTGTCTAGGATAAATTATCGCCGTGCATAAATTCATTCGTGACTTTAAGCACGTTGCGCACAGATACGTATGTGCACGCGTAAGCATAAGAGCGATCCGATCATTGCCGCGTGGAGTGCAAAAAATTCATTAGAATGCGCATGAGTTACGCACCAGCAATTAGACAACGTGAAATATCATGGTAAAATCCGTCTGTTGTGATCACCGTTCTCTTAATCATTACCGATCCTCCATCGCCAGCGAAAAATCAATGAATTCAATGAATAACGTGAGCCTACAAATTTTTGGAGTTATTTTTTTCTATAGAATCGCTTTTCAGCTTTGACAACCGATTCGTGTACAAACGAAATTTCATTTAAAAAATTGATGCCTCAAATCGTGCTCTGTTACAAAGCGTGATGGTAAAAGTAAATCCCTACAAAAAACTGTTTTTTTGTATGATGGTACAAGGATATTTTCTTAAAAAATAATTGTCGTACTATTTTTACAAAAACCAAGTGTTATTTTGTTTTTTCAAGTTTATTTTTTAGCATATTCATCTTAAATTCATATTAAATTACTAAATTTCCAAAAATTGACCATTTGATTGAGAAAACATGTGACATGTTAAATTTAACACAAATTTTTCACCTATGCATAAATATTTATTATTATTTTCTCCATTTTCAGTTTGGGAATGTGTATCAGTTTAATGAAAAATTATATCCACATTTTTTTTTTTCCTTGTTAATGGCTTTCTTAATATTCTCGGATTATTTCTTTAATATTTTCTTAAGTCGTTTTATTTATGCCACGATCGTGTGAAGCAATTACTTTAAATACGTTAAACATTTCATAGTAAATTTTACATTTCACTTCTGATTTAATGTGTCCAATACGAAATATATTCACAAACGTTTTTTTTCCGTATTTCTATATTACTAGCGGATGATTGATCATCAGATGTCTTTCTAAAGTGAGTTCATTATATCCAGTCAAAAATGATTTATCACAAATCATACATTTCATAGAGTTTTTTTTTCTTCTATGAAACATCGCTGTACCCAGCTGTTTAGGTCATTAAGTCTCGTCTTTGTCATTAAATAGTTTGTGACGAATTATGAGTACATACCAATTAGATATTACAAACACGAAATAAGTGTACTTTATAGTTTAGTGTAGTCATAAGTAGTCACTTTACTGACAAATGTTGCATTTTATTTTACTATTTTGTATCTAATTTTTTGTTTTATTGCAATATTTCTATATCCAACTATACTTCCTCGAAAAATAACTGTTGCGCGCTAGTTTAAAATAATAAATTTTATTTTTTATGTAAAAAAACTTGCTAGACCTTTCAGTATAATAAAGTAACATTCGCATACACGAGAGTAAATTCATTATTACTTATAAATCGTTTTCACTATTTTCCTTATTCGGTTTAACAACGTCAAGTTTGTTTGCATTAAATTATTTTATTTCAATTGAATTTTTTCATTGTATACTGTTATCCCTTTAATTCTTTGTAATCAAATCTTATAAGCAAAAAATGATTCACTTGCTGTCATTACGCGAATCCAAGATTTCGCTAGTTATCCTATTTGCGTACTTTCTTCGCTTTTCTTATTTTTTTTTAATATTTTTTTTCTTTCAATTTGACTTAATAGAAATTCGGAGAGACGGTAATGAATATAATAGTGACGTGATTGTTGGATTAGTGGAGAAAGTTTTTTGTTTGTATAAAACTCCGTCTATACCGTCATCACGAATGATTCCATCGAATTGCCGATTGTCCGTCAACAAGTGCGATAAATTCGCCGCGAGATTTGACGGTTCCCCGTCGATCAGATCCGTGCCAGGTCGGAGAAATTGAAACGTCATCAACTCGTTCACTCGCAAATCTAGCGGCAATGATTCTTAAATCGCGGCTAATCGCGATTGAGATTCTAGTTTGTGATTTACGTAATGCGCCTTGTGCAGTTGTTTGAACGGCACACAAGCGAGTCTAACAGCCTTCTTTCAGTCCCGACGGATGTATAAAGCGATCATAAAATATCGATGGTCTGCGAACGCGCGGCGAGGGAAAAATTGCGTTGCGCCGTAGGCGAGATTGTTGTAACTTTTTGCGCCGCGGAGATTTGTTGATCGGTAGGTATGTACGAGTATGTACGGCAGGTGGCGAGAAGTGCAGCGGTGAAATCGGGAGCAGAAACGCGTAGCAACTTCAATTAAAATTTGACAATTTAAGAGTTCGCCGGGCTCGTGCCAGGAAGCGGACAGCTCAGATTTATCAAAATCCATCAGATTAATAAGGTCGAAATAATGTAATCGACTTATCACGTTCCGCGTTGCTAAACCCGCTGCCGCATAAAACCACTAATGTAGGTACCCGTAGGATGTTCTGCTTTCACTAAACGATAGAATGTACGTTAAAGTGGAACCCAGATATATCCAGGAACTCAATACATCACAAAAAGTAGATAATAATAAAGTCGGTATTTTTCATCGGATTATTCGCACATCACGATGCGAAGATGGCTCACACGAGAAAATGCTTAAACGCCGTCGAAAAAGTTTTCCTCTCTTAAGATAAAACCTGTTCGCGCGCGCAGCTACTGTAAAATTTTAAGCGCCAATTAATAATTACGCCTTACAGATGTAAGGGAATCTCTCGATAGCCTTTTACCTTGTTACCGCTTAATATGATGTATCTCAGTTACGCGCGATTACAAGTCGTAATAAATTCTGACATACATCCGTAAAATAAATCGAGATAAAGCGGACGCGCCGCTTCACACACTGCGGCGCGCTGGCCGGCGCGCGCGCCGCGTCCCGCTTTTATTTAATTCACATCTTATTAAAATCGTTCGCTCTCGCGAACTGGGACGAGGGGAGATTTACGATCCCGATCAATTAGAGAAACGAGAGGCGCACCGTGAATTTTACGACGCACGAAACCAGAAACGTAATTTCGAAGTGCGCGAGCAAGTGTCGGCGCCGCGCCGTTGCGCGGGTTTACGGTTCATTAAATTATATTTCTGCGGGCGTGCGAGTACGCGCGCGACCGATGTTTAGTGTCTCTCTCTCTCTCTCTCTTTCTCTCTCTCGAAAACACCGACAGAGGAGTTTCACGCGCCATTTCCTCTCCGTTTCAGCCTCTAATTCTCATTCTAAAATTCGCGATTCGCGACGACGTGGCGAACGATATTTCGTAATAAAAAAAAGGGGGGAATTACGTTGCTCACGAGACAGAATTATTTAACGGCGAAAGTACGGAACGGAGTACTTCGCTGGGCTATCGCGGTGCGCGCGTATCGCGCGGAAGAGGACGTTTTTCACTGGGCCCATTGAATTACGGACTTCGCGCTCGGGCCTGAGGGTCCGACTTTCGGAACCAAGTGGCGGTTCGATCAGGCGGAAGTGATCGATGATCGCCAAATCGACTGGAGGGAAAAGCTAACTATACTCGCTTCGCGTTTATGTTCCATAGCGTGTAATTGGATAGAAATAAGCTGATTGATACTCAAGTAAGTTTAAGAAAAGTTCTCGAGACCGCGGTTGGTCCTCAACTTTCCAATCGGAGTAAATCCCGCTGCATGTAGCGCGCACAACATTGCACATAAAGGAGAGCTGCTAAATGTGTATCACTTAAGCTATTTTTTATTGTATTTTGCACTTAATGCTGTTTTGGATACAAATAAAAGTTCAAAGTTGTAGTTTGATACTTCAGTCATTCATTATTGCATCTTAAACCTTTCAATAATAACAAATTAATTTGTTATAACTTTTTATGCTGCAAAAGGTGTGATTTAGAAAACCGGTCGCCTAAAGCGTACCTGTGTTCTCTTAAATCGCATCGTTTTTGAAAAAATCGAATTTATGAATTAAAATAATTAAAAATATAAGGAAACTCTTTATTTAATATTTATTTTATTAATAATTTATCGAAAAAGCGATCAAATATTCAATAATTAATAGACATACACTGAGAAAAAAAATTGGTTGAAAAACTATTTAGTCCGATACGCACAACTAAACATTGGATTGATTCAACAATTATTTAGTTGCACGAAAAAAGATGTAATTCATTTATATTAACCATTCCAATTTTTTCAACTAAGAATTAATTAAATCAACTCAATATTTAGTCGTGCGTATCGGACTAAATATTTTAGTTTTTCAACCAATTTTTTTTCTCAGTGTAGCAATGACGATAAAATAAAAACGCCAAAATAAAATTGGCTTGAATTTATTTTTGTATTGATATATTTTTATTGATAGCAATTAATTTTACTATTATCACTTATCAATCTTACATTAAATATGATTTCTTTCTAGTGAAATTTGTGATGAATTAGAAAACTTGATAATTTATAAAAATATCAGTTTAAATTTTATAATAATTATAAACATGTATCATTGAATGCAAAATATTTTACAACAAACCTTCTTTTATAAAAAATGTAACAATTTAAAATAAAATTGCATAATTACGTTATTATCAGCTGTATAAGTTGATGAAGAATTTACATCGAATTTATACCTGATTTTTTTAAATGTTGATAGCATACATAAAACAAAGTTGAAACTTGTTAAATTTTCGTCTATATCATTTATTTCTCATTTACTTTTTATTTTGTCGCTAAATGTTGATTGTATACGCATTCAGCAACTTTCCCCTAACGATAACATCGCTTATAACGTCGATCAAATTTGAATGACTAAAATCACATCGTCCGGAAACTTTGTTGAATTCGCAGCTCGTGAAATGTCACGACTTCGTTATCTCGATGGCAGCGGACGTCGTCTCTCGCGCTGCACTCGGATTCACAATCAGTCGCCGCGCACTCCGGGCGTTCGACGTGCGCCGGTAATTGTTAATTGCGCAACGCAATCATCCATCATCGGCTAATGATACAATCCGGTGGCGCACGGTGGATCGTTATTACATTTCGGATGGTCTAATCGCTAATAAGGATTTATGGCCTTCGTGCGCGCCGTTGGCAGAATGTGAAAGTCTCGGGTGCACCGTAACGAGGGTGTACCGCGTGTCTCGCTCTTCCATCTGACGATACGTATACGTTATACGTATCGTCCTGTATGAAGTAACGGCCCGCCGATATATCCCGATGCAATTATTAATGAATCCGTTGCGATACCCGCGCGAAGACCTTTCTTCTGATCAGTACGCAACGCAGTCCGCATTCAGAGTGAGTCCGCTCGATTACGCGCCTCGCAATCCTATCGCGCTCGAATGAGAATCGCTGAAAAGCGCGTTCTAAATCTCGAATGATATAATCCCGTTGCACAGGAAAAAAATTAGTATCAAATCAACACTTCATTGTTTCATGTATAAGCAGGAGTGTATTACAAAATCTTCTTGAAAGAATTTGATAATTTTAAACAGACATAATATGCTTATATGTATGGAGAAACAAAATTTCTTTGTGTTAGCAAATTATGTCTGTTTTTTTCTGTTCAACCTAATTTAACGCTCGTTCTTTGACCTTAATCTCGTGCTTTTTACGTTATGCATACATCGAGCCTGTTCTTTTGAACATTATGTTCTTATTATGACTTTTTTTTATGTTTGACTGATGAGAATGCGTACCGAGAATATGTGACACTTATTCGTTTATGTGTACACGCATACACGCGCGTGCGTACGTATGCGCGTGTCCGGATTGCTAAAGGGTGATCGTTTAGGATAAAAGAAGATACTGGTTCCTTTCGAGCAACTAGTCAGAACTAGTCAGAACGACACTCGATGCCACGCGAATCGTTAGAAAGTACCGATATCTAAGAGATATCGTTAGGCATCGTCGTAATTTCCCTCGGCCGGTTAGACATAAAAAAAGAAAAGGCGCGTAACCGCACGTAATTTGATGCACGCATCCTGACCCACATGTGTCCGCACACGAGTCCCGTTTGCGAGAATGTTTGCGACTGCAAAAATCGCCGAATTACTGCGACGACGACATTAAGGTCTCGTACAAGAGTACCGTTTTACATATACAACGTCGCGGTGACGTAATTGTCACTCCATTATTCTAACGAGCACCAGATCTGCACTCGATGCCTTCCTGACCCAGAACGCAGCGAATATAATTGACTTTCGTTATAATACGAAATTCTAGTCGTTCCGGTATCGTTCGCAGGATTCAGAAGTCTTCTCGTTACCGAAATCTCGTAGCCGTGAATTTATGGTTGGGCCAAGACGTCAGCTTTGCGTTGTTAAAAGAAATCGTGATTTGCATGCACTTCAGCGAGACTTCTCTCCTCGCTAATCTCTATTTACAATTTCCCACAATTCTCCAAGTTTCTCCTCCTCCGGAGGTCAACATCGCTCGCGGGGAGGGTCAGTTACTCGATAGATTATCTTTCTCTCAAACGTCATGCTGCATAAAAAATTTTTAAAAAGGAAGAAATTAAAGTAAAGAAAAAAAATTTTTTTTTTAATTATTGCTTATCAGTGGAATATCTTGAAAACGAAACAATTGATTTCACATCGAAATATGCCAAAATAAAGTATAATATCTCGTGTAAACTATAATGATCTTTTGATAGCTCTACTTTAATACTTTTGCTTTAGACGAATTATATTGAAAAAAATATAATTAAATATAATTCTTTTTAAAGAATGGAACCTTTATGTAACTTTGAAAAATCGATTCTTTCAAGAATTGATTTTACCATTATCCCTCTTTATACAATTTTTTGTCAATCGCGTCGGTGCCAAGATATTTTACTGTTTCACAATAAAATTCCTGTTACCTCGTAATTAAACATTTCTAGACACATGTTTATATAAACTTTTTTTAATGTGTGATCGAGAATACGCACCATGAATATAAAACAGATATGAATATAAATGCGTTGTACACGTGATTAAATTTTCTCATCTACATACACATCATAATTATTTTTTCGGTTTACTTTGGGGAATTAGAGTTCTAAATTAGAGAGAGATTTTTATTTCTAGTTTTAGAACTCGAAATGGGTAAATAATAAATTAATATTTTTTTTATTTATTCTCAGAAGATGAATAATTAATTCACTTCTACCTGTACCGAGGGGGAATTCACAACCCAAAATTTTATACACCAATGCCGATTTTTGGCATTGCTGTAAAACACTGCCGACATTTTTGTACACTGCCGACAATGCTTATTGTTAGTCAATGCCTACAATGCCGTCAATCCTATATTAAAATTAAGGCAATGCCATGCAATTATGAACACTACCGCGTGCCCATTATCATACGCCAATGCCTGCACAAGAATTCTAAAGCTTTCCCGAAGTATTCAAAAATTTTTGTGCTCAACCCCATGATCGAAAAACCGACTCTGAAGTGAGCTCACCACTCCCCAACCACTGACGACAATGCCGTCAATATTATAGGTCACTGCTTACTTTTTTCGGCAGTCCACTGCCGAAATTTTGTACACCAATGCCGGCTGTGAATTTCCCCTCGACCTGTACTTATTAGTTTCTTGGTCTAATAATGGGTTTATTAGCAAATTATTATTGTCATCAAACAGTTGTGCATCAAAATAATTTCTGTTTATTAGTGAACATTTTTGTTCGGAATCCTAGAAAAAATGTGGCATATTGAAGAAAAAAAATCGAAATGTCCAAAAATAAATGTCACTCGTTTTCTTTGACATTTATTATTTATAAAAAAAAATTTGATTGCGATGACGGAATATATATTTCTGTGAAATATATCCCATTTTTCTTTCGTCGTATTTAATGAAGTAAAATAAACATTATATCTCACAAATCAATTTTCAAGTATCTTTTTCTCAGTACATGGAAAGTCGAATCAAAATTCAATAAAAATCGAATAAAAGTTGAATAAAAATCAGAAGAATCTAAGATCTCCTCGAAAGAGGGATTGAAAAATTTCTTTCTGGATAAAAAAAATAATATGCTGAAGCTCACAATCGCAATTTTGCTTCGCAATTCTGCTTTGAAATTTAAGCGAAATTATTTGACAAATACGACAAAGAATAAAAATTTCACATCTGGATACGTCGTCGTCTTCCTACATCCTTTAAATCTCTGAATGAATCTAGAATGAAAATCGAATTGGTTGGATCTTCAGACGCCTATCACATCGCGGTGATCCAACAAATGACCCGTCTCGACAGGCAAGTCGTGATTTCCAGCGCTTAGACTGATCGGAGCGATCGCTATCCGACTCGAGCGGCGGCGCCTTCGACGCGGCAGGCGCCGCGGCGCACGGCCTCGCTGGATAACTCCTAATTCCTTAGCGCTATAAGGCGCTCCTCAATTAACGTCACGGCGCTAACTTTCACCGCGAGGCAAAGCCGCCTCGGTTACGCCCCATTACCTTATTGCTCGCTTTGCACGCGTGCCTGCCTGCGTCAGCCCGTGAAAAGGCGCCCCCGGCGCCTGCCGCTCCACGCCGCGACGCACACGCGTGCGTGCGTACGAGCGTGCGTATGTACGTGCGTGCGTGCGTGCGTGCGGTACACGCTTGGCCGATTGCATTGCTCCGATCGGGCCGACCAGGAGAGGACGCGTAGGCGGAAGTGGATGCGACAGGGCCGAAGATGAACAGGCGCGAAAACGTACAGACGAAGAAAAAAGAATCACTCGAGAACGAAGATGTGTTAAGGCAAGACTTATCATTCTTCCATCAAGCTTTGTATTAAATAAAATCAGACAAATCGAAGGTCTCTTCGAAAGAGAGATTGAAAATTTTTTTTCTGGATAAAAAGAATAAAGATACCGAACTGGGTAAAAAGACTACTAAACTGAATGAAAAGAATAAATAAACGAATTTTTTGCGTGGAAACAATGAACTATTTTAAAAATTTTTCTGTTCAAATTTTTTAGATTAGGTCCGTTTTTTTATATTATTATTTCAAATTTATTTTAGATTTAAATTAAGGGTTTGTCGAACCTGTTTCAAACTCTGAAAATTACGCAGTATTTCATACCGCTCAAAACATTTTCGTAATGCGCGGACTTCTAGCAATCACAAACTGGTTTGGTAACCTGTAGAAACAAAGCTCTAAAATTTTCAGATTTACCCTTTATATTCTCTAAGAAAATGTGGTCATCGTATAACGATGTAATACATGTTATTATATCTTGTATTATAAATATAATCTACTGATTATTTTATTATTTTTTATGTATGCTCTATTAATCGAAAAGAAATGTACATATTTATATCACAGATTGGTGCAAACTTAACTTATTATTCAGATATTTTTCCACGGATATTTAAAACAATTTTTAATATGTTATTATTACATGCATTTCTGTCTTTCACAAAACTTTCCTTCTAAAAATAATTTAAAACTTTCGAATTTTTTTGTACACTACTTACACCTATAAGATCTTTATCGCTTTCGACTTTTAAGTGCAACATAATTTTTAAATTAAAAATTATGTCTTTAGTTATATATATTTTTTTAAGTCTCATATCCATATTATTTATATTATATTATTTTATATTATCTATATATTTTTGTATATTTTTATATAATGGCAATGTCCATTATTATTATATACTGTATAATCTTATATGCGCACGGTATTTATTCGCGTCCAGCTGCTCAGAAAGAATTCATTCTAAAAAGTAATACCGTCATCCAATTTGGTAATTGAAAAAAGCAATGCCTGTTAACGATACGATCGGTATACGAGTTAAAATAAGAAAGCACATACAAGATCAGTCTTGGATATTGATGATAATAATTTTTGTAACGATCCGCTGTTAGGGAGATTGCGCGTTAATGATGGCTGTTGCGCCGAGCAAGGGCGTGTCCGTGAAGTAACGCGGAGCCTCCGGTTCCTCGATTAGTAGCCGGTCACCTTAGACTAATCTTTCGGTGTAGCCCGAGTGCATCGCACCACTTTCACCGTATTTCCTCTTTCCAATCTTTCCTTTCCGCGTCGCGTCGCAGCACCTGCGAGACGCGCTCGCTTTTGCGCGCAGCGCGTCGAAACTGACGCGGTAGTGAAACCGGATTTACGAGAGGAGCTATCACAACAGGGTGTTTACTACCGAGAAAACCTGGAATTTTCCAGAAATTTATTTTTTATCCTTGAAAATCATGGGAATTGGGATTTTATCGGTACTCTGAGAAATTTTTAAGATAGTGTATTTTTAAGTTTAAATTATATCTATTTTTTTTAATAAAGTTGTTTCTTTTATGATTTTTTCTTAATATTACAAAATTGATTAGCAAGAAATGTGGCGTACACATTACAAATTATTTTCAAATCCAGCTAAATTTTTAGATATTTTAGATGTAGGTAGACAGCAAAATTCTTTCTATGTAAAATATTGCATGCTCGATTATACATTCGGATCATCAGTGAATTCTCCGCTTTCTAAAAAATTACAGCAACTTCTCACATTCAAAAATTCAACAAAAGATTCTTAAGCGTACTGCGAAATTGCTGCACTAAAAAAAAGTTGCTTAGTCCAAAAAGGTATAATTTATTCATGCCGAAAGTTCAAATCTTTTAACATTAGCATTAATTAAATTAACTCAATATTTAATCACACGCATCGGATTAATATTTTGTCAACAAACTTTTTTCTCAGTGTACTTTTACAGGATAATGAGAATTTTATTGCAATATTTTTCATAGACGGATCGAACGAACCTTTATTCCGCTGGCATTTATTCTTTCTGTACAACAAGATTAGCAGCTACTAACATTCTGTTGCTGTAATTCGTGTATCTTGGTTCAGGTATCTCGATTAATGTAAGTTCAAAGATCGAAAAGCAACGTGGGTTGCAAAAAGTACCGCATCATTGCGTTCATCGATCGATTGACCGATCACGCAAACATTCATAGGAAACAATAGAGACCTTCTCCAGGCTTTCTATCTTTCGCGTTTAGTCGAGGGCGCTCTTTACGGATCAATTACGCCGCAAATATCTTGGGCTCGCGCTCCGAATTGAACGAGCTCTTTACGAGAGTCGGCCATCGATAATAAAATTTATCTTCGTACTCGGATCTTCCTCATTCGATCGCGACATTAATCGCACATGGACGCACGCACGAAAGCAGCATTTAAAAGCGATTAAAGACAACGATGGAGGCAGCCTCACAATCGGTGTTTCTAATTAAATGTCACGACGAATAAAAAATATTTGATCGATTCGCAATTAAGATGAAATCAACGGCACGCATCGTTAAGCTTTTTATAGCCGTTTTCAATTTTTCAAGAGCTTAAATTGAGATTACCTTCCTTTTTCTTAAACGCGCCTTTAATTAGCCATTAATTAAAGTTACTTTTATCAAACGTCCGAAGTGACTTCGGAAAAAAATTAGATCCGTGTAATTGCAGTAATTTCAGGCGATGTCTCCATCTCCACGGGGGCTCGAGAACTTCACCGGGATGAGATTCTTGACAAGAATGGCCTTACAAATTTACATGCAAATAAATTTAACGGCGCGTCGCGCGAAAATAAACTGATAAGAATAACGGGGGATATGGAGACGATAATAAAGTCGGGACGGCGAGTTTGCGGAGGCGGCATGTCGCGTGTTGCCGATGTATCACTGTAATTGGAGGTGTACATAATCCCATCCTGGCGTGTCCGAATTAGGAAAACAATTAACGCTGCAGGCGACGAGCGAGAAAGAAAGAAGGACGGCGAGAGAGAAAGAGAGAGAGAGCAAGAGATAGAGAGAAGGAAAGAGCAACACGTCGATGATGTTCCGACGCTGTTGCCCGCTGGGATCGCATCAATCTCGTGTTCCGGACCATTCAAATGATACTATCTCGCGCGACTCACAGCAATAAACAATGACATGTTCGCGAAGGCGAACGACGAAGGGCGCCGTCGCGCGTTCGCGCCATTCTGCCCTTCGTCCTTTCGGTCTCTCGTTCTCCGCCCCGTCCGTCGGTCGCCCCCGAGGCTCCACGGGATTTCTTTCAGATTAACGCGGCAAGCGCGTGATTTATCCCTTTGCATTTTTTCTTTATCGGGATAAGCACGCTCCTCTTTCTCGCCCCCTTATCTCTCGCGAAAGACGAACGAAGAAATGGACGGCGAGAAAGAAGGCGTCACGAAGATGATTCGAACAATCACGATCGATAAAGTATCAGTGAATAATAATTCTCAAGCCGTGCTTTAAAATAATTTTGAAAATCAATTTTCACTTTTGCGGTTATTTATTAGCATTCAAGTTAATATTCTAAACCATAAAATAGAAAAGTTTATATAAATAATTAAAACAAATAGTAAAGCACGTTAAATTTGTCAACTTAGATTTAAGAAGATATTTTGATTTGAGAGATTGAAAAGGGTTCTTTGAAAAAAGTTTTTTAAGAAGCTTTAAAAATCAATTAATATTAAACTTGGCATACTCTTTTACCAGTTTAACAATATTTGAATATTTTTTAAATTTTAAAAATGTTACTTTCACGTGCGTTGTGCTTTGATGATTAATAGTTTGCAAAAAGATGCGTAGAGGCGATGGAATAAACAATAGCTCTTCTTGACATTAAAAAAAAACTAAAGTTTTTCTTACATTAGTTTAAAGAAATGATGCGGCTATGGCTGAAACTAAAATCAAATAAAAATTTGACAAAATGATATCCTTGGTAAACAATTTTTATTTTTCCCGCAAATTTTAATCTTTATTTTTTATAAACAGAAATAACAAGTAATAATAATTCCAGTCAAAGAGGAACATATGAACCGATATTCATAGAGTCTCATATTTAAAATCGTCTCGCGTACTGTCGAAATGTCGTCAATCAATCACGTATTAGCATATTATTTAAAACGGTTTCGAAATAAGAATTGACTATGAATACCGTCCATAATGTATTTGTAACGACACTGTTCGTGTCGAATTTTTATTTGCAAGTACATTATATTGCGAAAAAAAATATTGTGTCACAAAAAAAATTCCTATTAGTTTCCAAGATATTCATTTCACCAAATAAAAAAACAGTTTCGAGAAAAAGGATTTTAAAGTTTGAAGTACATTTTTTTAATGTAATATGCGATTTATAACTTCGTTAAGTTATCAAATCTCGATAAAATGCTTGGGCAATATATTTTAAAGACTTCAAATATTAAGAATATATATTTAAAAAAAAAACAATTTCTTTACTTTTCGAATCAGAATACACCCTTAAAAAATATATAAGCAATACTAATATGTAAAAAGAAGAGAAATAAAAACTAAAATAAATCTACGAATACCGATAAAAAAAAACGAAAGATTTTTTCCAATAATTACAAAAAACACCGGAGGCAAATCTATGAAGTGAAGAGACGCTCGCCTGTCGACTTTCTCGCCGAAAGACGAGCAAGTAAAATGTAGGTTGTGTCGTAAAACGCGCGGCGAGGGTGCCGCGCTGAGAGAAGCCGTGCAGACGTGCCGCCGCTCGTCTCTCCTGCTTCTCTTCTTCAGCCTCTTCGCGGCGGTATGGAAACGGCCTACAGTAAGGTCAGTCGTATAGACGCGCGGTGGATGATTTCACCTCTCCGGCCATATTTATTATCCTAATCTCGGTGCGGTGCAGTGCGCGCGCGTCTGTGTGGCCTACATTCACCGCAAATTGCCCGACCAACCGACCGACCGACCGACCGCCCCCGTTTTTCTTCGCATGCAGATCGCGTGCGATCGGGCAGCGTAGTCTCACCTCGCACCATATTACGGCCGTTTCCTCTTTTTTCCCTCCCTCTTAAGCTTCCCGTGCCGAATGCGCCACGAGACCGCGGTTGGCGATCTCATAACAATAATGAGTAGTGTAACGCGCGCGCGGCGGCGCGTGATGGTATGCACCGGTCGGATTACTTCCAAGAGGAATGCGAAGCTGTCTAAAAACTACGTCCCGCGGTAGACAGACAGTTTGTTTAACCTTCGATCTCGTGCTGCGATCCTCGAGAATCTTCGTGTTTTTGCGCATTATCCTTGCAATGAGGTGTCTGGTATGCAGAGGAAGCCTCCAAATCACGCCGCGTTTGTGAGCTTCATTGAGATAATAGATACGCTTAATTAAGGATTCATGGGTCATGTCTTAAAACATTGCCAAAAGTATAAAAATTTTATAAAATATTTTAGTATTACGTTTGAGTATCTGTGTAAAATTTGAGTATAAGTCACCTATTGGTTTAAAAAGTATTTAATTCTTGTTTTTTAAAATCGCGTTTTGCAGTACTTATTTGCAAATTTGAGGGGCAAATAGCATTATCAATTAAATCAAATTTTTTGCATATACTAATAGAACTCTAATAAATATTCGTACAAAAGTTTATTTAGATTCACTTACTTTAAAAGCTTTTTTTAATTACAGCAAAATATACTTATTTTTGCTGCAGAAATTATTATAAATTAAATTTTTTATTGTTTTCTCCTTTGCAACTAATTTTAGGAAAAAATTCGAGCATTTGCGACCAAAATTTTTTATTGTTGATTAGACGAAAAAAGAATAAACCTAGAAAATTTTTAAATTTCGATAAATTTTAGCTCGTGTATTGTACAACCAACATCCTTAAAAGAATTTCTTTTCGTGACGAAACTTTTCAGATTTACGAAATTTAGAATCTTGCTCGCATGAACAGCAATGAACATTTGAAACTCTCTTAGATTTCTGGGTAAGGCTTAAATATACAGATGATTTCACTGATTATTTTGAAACTTGATATATTTTATGTATTTCGAATAGAAACTGCATCTACTAAAAATATTGCTCATCTTTTATGTAACCGTATTCCGAAACGAAGACTCATCGCTTTATAGTTCGTAAAATGTACACAATTTATACTTTCCTTCAGAATTTATAAAGCAACGTTTCATTGCATTGGAATTTAAATTTGCTAGAACAAAACAGCGCTACGCGTGCGGCTTCTTTAACAAATTTAATAAATATTTATTTCAATTAAACAGTAATATGATTATTTAATAAAATAATTGTATTGATTAGCCATTTATGCAATTATTATATTTATATTAATTAAACAATTATTAAATTAATAAAACAACCAATCGGAAAAGAGGGAATCAAGCTTCAAATTAGAGGCTTCAAATTGGATAGCATGTGTCAATTTTTAAATAGAATCACATATTATGTCTTGATATTTAGACAGAAGCAAAGATTCTCTAAGGAATTTTGTTTTTGTGATCATTATTTTAATAATTTTAAAAATAATTTGTAAGATAATATTCACTAATTTTATTTTCAATTTATTTTTTATTCGGGTCTTATTAAACCTAATAATTTTCAAAAATTTATAAATTTATAATTAAAGGACGGAATTATACCGCTAGCAAAGCGGTGCTCAGGTAGCATAATTAACAGACCGTAATTAACGTTCCGAGCTCCGGCACTAACCAACTAATGACACAATTTGCGCCCACGCATCCGCGCTGAAGTATCGCGCTATCGCAGGCGTAATTACGTTCGCGACATTAGCGCGCAATGTTCCATTGTCGTCACCGGTTCGCTCGTCGAGCTGCTCGAGGAACGATCGCCTACCGTAACGAACGCCTTCTCGCGTTTTTCACCTGTGATCGCCACCCTCGCAAAATCCAGTGCTCTGCGTGCTGGTCTACTTCGATTATTTCCGGTACACCGTGAAAGATCACCGCCCAGTCCTAGACTTCTATGTCTTTGCTCGCTTACATGTCATATCTCGTTGAGTTTACAGTTATGTGTAACGTTACATTAAATGAGTCACCATCGTCCGTTGAATAGCGCTAATGAAGAATTGAATGTTGATCCCGTGCAATACGTTGTACAAGATTTATTATTCAAGTTCAGAGTATTTGTTATGGTCTGAAATAAACAGTTTAGCGACTAAAGGAACATATAAAATATATAATGTTATTGCGCGGATTATTATATAAAGAAGTGAAGAAAAATTATTAAAATCTTGCATATAAAAAAATAATTGTAAATATTATGAGAGTTGATAATAAAAAAATAAAATTCCAATATTTAACTAGCTTTTATAAAATAGTGTGACATGTCGGCACACAAGATATCGTAAGATATTAATTTTTGTATTTTTAGAGTTATGCAGATAAAAAATTCTTGAGATAAATTAACTTTAGCCAATGATATAATTAGTCTATCGATTGAGACACAAAGAAAAAACAGTTTTGCTAAAGTATTTAAAAGTTTAGCTAGATACAGATCTAAAAATAATTTTGTCAAATCATCAAAATAATGTAAGGTACTTGAGCCGAATAAGGGGAGCGGAAATTCTGTCGGAACCCGAAATCGAGACAAAATCCTAAAAATTTGTAAATCGGATCTAAAATCGAGTCAAGAAGCGATCATAGGTCTAAATATCTTATACACTGATGTGAGAAAAAAATTACTAAATTTTAATAATTATTTGTTTGAATATTACCCCAATAAAATGTTTTCCGAACGTAAATATATATTTATTTCAAAAAAGAATCAAAAACAGATTAAAAATAACAAAGAAACTAAACATCATTTTCCCAATCACTTTTAAAATAATTATTAATCGCAAAAATAAAATCCCTTATGGTTTACTCGATCATTAAACAATTAGCTTTAATTTGGTCTGTAATTAACTTTTTAATCACTTGGCAATTCTCTGATGATCCAACAAAGTTATTTCCAGTTCTATACATCTAGCTAAATTTCTACATACTTCAGCAAAGTCATTCTTCCCATATAAGATGTGTTGACACACAAATGAAACATAAATATTACATTGCTATAAAAAGCACCTGGTGCCGGAGTGCAACGACGTATATAGTCTCATGGTGTTAAATAACAACGGGATCACGGGTCATGGACGGATATCGCGGCGTCTTACTTTTGTCAGGTACGAACGAGACGAACGACTCAAAAACCGCGAACGAAGGTCACTGAGCTATTAAAACCAGTTCCCTCTTGGCAGCGGCGGCGCGGTGTGGCAATTATCGCGCTGCAGGGAGGGCGCGGGGAGCCTCCGGGGTTACCCCGGTCGGCACGCATCGCGTCAACCCTTCTCGCGCGAGTTTTACAGCCCGCGGAACGAAATGGAAGTGCCACTTGCTCGTTTCAGCCGCCGATTAACCATCGCCACCGATGCAACGCCCTGGCGGTTAGACAAGCACCGCCGCTGCCCTGACAACGTGCGTTGCCGAGATATATGTATCCAGGGGTGGGCACAATATATTTCAAAATTGTATTTAAATACATGATGCAAAATACTTTTAAAACAAATGTTTAAATATAAAATATATAATAGCTGTATAAGACATTCGTTACTGCGCCGTTATTTTGTCGCTTATTGTTGCGCGGTCGCGAGATCGCCGGAATTTCAAAGCACGCCCCATGAAACGCAGCCAAAGCTCCATCGTCACGCTTCCTTCGGGAAGTGACGTATTGCTCCTTATTGGATCCTCGCGGTCTCGCGATCTACGCGGCGATTCTGACGCGCCGAAATTCCTGTGCGCGCATTAGAGATTTAATAGTCAAGCAGTGAAGTTACGAACAATGGCATTTGGTAAGCACTTTTTCAAATGCAAAATACTTTTATCAACTTTATTTAAAATTATCTAATATTATTATACTTTTTATATATTCTTTACTTTTCTCGCGGGAACTTTGGTTTTTATTGCATTTTAATTTCAAAATTAAACTTACAATCCATATATTATAATGTTTACATTAGAAGTTTTTTAATTTAGTGTATTTATTATTGCCTTTGAAAAACAACGTCTCAAGAAATATCTAAGAGAGAACTACGATGTATTGTAGTGTATAATTGAATAGTTATCTAAACTCAATATGCTTTTATTTTTATTATTGAAAAATGGTATCAGCTATAGTTTAAAGCAGAATTCACGTTGATCAATCATACTGTTATTCAAGATAAAAAAAAGCTATCTTCTTCCTTGCTGGACATTGTGGACTTTCAAAATAATTTACTAATAATATTTACAAATAAAATTCAAAATACACAATATCTAAAAAAAATATATGTAACAAAATATTTAAATATATATTTCAAATACGTATTTCAAGTACTGACCACCCCTGTACACATCGTCGACGAGTGGCATTCGGGTTTCGGAGAAGCGACTTTGGTCCGGTCGGCTTCGGCTTTACAGCCTTCTCGCGCGAAATTAAACTGCCACCCTCAACCACCGCCGCTGAAGAAAGCCCCCGCGTGCGCGATCTTAGACCTCGTTTGCGTGTCTCGCTTCTTTTTTCTTCCTGTAACGCAACAAAAACTCGTCGTTTCGACTCTCCCGCTCCTCGTACCCGGGAATACGTCGGCGGGCGTAAATTTTTTTGCGCGCGAAAGGATGAAAGTACCGCGTAAATCCGATCACCATAAATCAAATCCCGTGTTTGTGTTCACAAGATCTTGCTGCTCTCACCTTAGAGATTTCTCGAGACGCGAAACTACATTTTCAGCGAGGTCTATTTGAAAACTCTTTTAGAGAGTCCGGGAAATGTTGACGGCAATTTTTATCTCTTTTCACATATACATATGTATTTCTCAATTACGTGCTACGATGCACTTTCAAAAAAGGTACTAGTTTCAACTTAACTTCACTCTTCTTCATAATTCAGTTAAACATCTGATTTCTTACATGATGTAGTAATCTATGATATATGAATATTAAAATTTGTCCCGTGATGATACATTGCTCTCTGTTGCTCGGTTCGTTACATCGAGATGATCAACACATAAATTAAAGTGCCCTTTAATAGATGATAGATGATCGACAAACTACCATCCATATAAAATTAAAATTTATTCCGGCAATAATTCTCGCGAGTTTTGTGAAAGAATTTCCTTTCACGTATAACAGACCAAATGATTATTATCTTTAATTTCGCTTTTAAATTTATTTATTTCACTTTTTAGATTTTTATTTCTATTCTCTGGCCGTTATCTTAAATTTATTATCTTAACTAATTATTAATGTAAATTTTTAATTTATTTTAATTAATTAATTATTTATCAATATTTTTTTATTCTTTTAATTTTACTGCCTTAGGGATCTCATGTATTACTTAAATTTCAGGACTTTTTAACTTGTACTAAAAGTACATACATACATGAATAACTGAACAATTGACAAACCTCTGCATAATAATAAAAGAAACAAAAACTTGACAATATCCATTTGATCACGGATCATCAGTTTTAATACAACGCTTTATTCCTTGAATATAAGTATGTATCGTTTTTATATACACGGCAGTTTGACGTTGTTATTTATTTCCATGACTAACTTTGATATACCTAACAAATTTGAACCTGTAATGGGAAATGTAATTTACCGTCATGATATTAATATTTGCATATCAAATTATATCACATTAAGAAATCAGATGTTTAACTGAATTATGTACGCGGCTGAAGAAGACTTAAGTTAAGTTGAAACTATTATAGTACTATATTTAAATGTACATCGTAGCACGTAATTGAGAAAATACATATGAACGAGCAAAAGATTCATATTATACGATATCCTAACAAGACCGGAAAGTGTAACAAATTTAAATAATGAGAAGACTATACAGGTCGAAAGCGGATCGTTGTGCTCAATCATTTTCTAGGTAAATTTACAAACATAATTCACTTACAACACCCGCTCGGAGAGTGAGGGATCCAGGTTCAAATCCTGGTCGAGGTAATATTTTTTGCAATAAATTCTTTGCAGTTTTTTAGGGTAAATGGGGAGATAATAAATATGCTTGTAAGCATCAAAAATTACTAAATTAATCTGCAATTTAATTTTCGTGATATTACATTTCTGAATTCTTTTTAAAAACTCTGTTTTAAATCCGGCGAGTATGCGGCGCGTAGTTGGGAAAGTTTTATAAATGTCTGTAAATTCACTTAGAAAATTATTGAGAACAAAGATCCGCTTTCAATCGGTATAGCATTCTCGTTATCCAAAGAGCCATTTATTATTTTACTCGATTTTTGGCCCTCGTATCATTACCTTATTTAATTTTATTGTCATTACAATTAACGAGCCATACTCTAAAGAATTTTTGTTTATCCCTTTATTTTCCTGTGTGAAAAATGCGTCGTGGCATTGTCTTCGTTAGAGTGACGGCAATTTAACTCATCGCGAGTAGCAAGTTCTTCTCCTCCTCGAGAGAGCCATGCAGTTTCAATAAACCCATGCAAAAATTCACTGCGTGCTTCACTCGCGATCCACGAGAAACGTTCGCGAGAATCACTACTCTGTGTCTTTTCAGGAATGCCAGAGTAACGTCATAGTAACGTCTTCCTTGAGAGACGCAGAAATTGAAATCGTCGCGAGAGTATACCCCCCGGGAGCACTTGGTCGTCTCTCGCGAGAGAGGGCTCGCGTTATGAAATGCGCGGTACGATCTAGGAAGAGTTGGCCGTTGAGGAAAACGACGTTGCCGGGACATAATAATAAAGAAATGGTTGCGAGGTGAGTTACGAGACAGGATAAGTGATATGGTAATGAGGTAGTACCTTAAACGAGCTAAACTGCAGGCCGAGCAAAGTGAAGCGACGCTCGCTGCCGCGGCCGTAAGCGGAAAAAGCGCGCGCGCGCGCGGACGGCGCTCTATCTCTAATAATACGGCGAATAAAACGCAGGGGTAATCGAAGTATCAGTGAAAGCCGATCGGTCGTTCATCCGTTCGATTCACAGGGGGAAACGAGCGAGGGGAGTACGAGCGAAGTACGGAACAATATCGAGCACGCCGCGCCGTGTTGGACCCATTGTTTTCGAGGGCGACGGCGTGTCCGTGTAATGGCGGAAGTGAAAAACTCGCCTTCGAAAGTGTGCCGATCGCGCTCGAACGGACTCGCGAGATCGGCGAGAACGCCTCGCATCCGCCGAGGGATTATCGAGAGAGGTATCCCGCTGCGTGATTTTTCGTTCGTTCGAGGACGGGGGGCGATCGGCCGAGACGAGTGTGACGCGACTTGCATTCATATCGCTGCCGGAAACGTTGAAGATCTGTTCCGATCGAACAGTTCTTCGCGCTTCTACTTAAACGCGGCCCCTCTCGCGGAAGGCTGGAGGATCGATCGTTTTACTCGCCGATCGCGGAACATGGCTCTCGGCGGTCGGCCGTTTGAGCGAAGACCGATGGGCGGATCCTGAAACATAAATGTGAAAAACAACATTTATAAGCACGATCACTTCTAAAGCCGGGAGTAATGGCTTTAACAAATCAGAAATAAGTTTCTCTTAATTTAAAAAGATTTTAATTTAATCAAATCTATAAAAAAAGACTCGTAGAAAAATTAATAAGAGATTTATTAGAGGAAAGAAGGGAGGTAACATTGAATGATTTTGTTACTAATCAATATTTTATATTGAAATTCGAAGGATTATAGTATAAGTAACAAAAAGAAATAGAATTCGTCACCTAATAATGGAGATAATAGGGATAGCTGTAATATTCACAGTAGCAATAATACCTTTCCTTCTACTAATAATTTCCAAGTTGTATCGTTAAGAATGGTAGATTTTTACATTACGCGCGTTACTGCCGAGTAATATAGTACCGCGGAGAGTTAAATGGCAAATCTAATTTCAATCCTACTTGACGTATCAATTCATAGAGTGAATTTACAATTAGAATCGGTCACGTTTATCTCCAGCGTGAAGCGATTATCGACCGGTCCCGCGCGCGGCCGCGCCGAGCGGACGCGAGTGAATTTTCGTCCTTTTGACAGCCGCTAAACTGATCTCGACTGTAAGCCGTAAACTACAATGTTGGATTCTCCGGCACGCCCGTTGTTAAATCCATTCGCTACGGACGTGTAAAACGACGACAAGGCCGATAGCTCCGTACGTGAGACTCCGTCCTTTCGGTCGGACAGCTGTAAAATTGACGTTGGAATAGGCGCAAATATATTCTGCCAGTTCCGATTGCCATAATGACGTACGTGATATATCACGACGTATCGCGACATGGCGTACGGAAATATCAATACGTATATGGAAAGATCAAGATCGCATACCATCGCGGAATGGCTTTGCGATTTTTCGATCTACGATAATATCAATCTTAATGAACGGTATAAGTGACTCAATGGGCACACTATATGCATACAAATGGCACTTTTTTTTATCAATTTCTAGATATACGGTTTATACCGTTTTATCGTTACATGCGTTACTGCCGTCGCAATTTTATTTATTGTAAATTTCGAGTGATTGTTCAGAGAAATTTTATCCAGTCTTTCGTAAGAGAAAGGACCTCTGGTATTCTCTTTTTGTTGCCCGAAAGAGTCGAGACGAGAGATGTGTATCTTGGATTAAGAATGTAATCTGTGACAAGAAGAGGAACGCGGGTCAAGATATTCGGAAAACGCCGAGTAAATCAATGCGAAGTAACGTAACGTGGACACGAGCATTTCGTGCCAAGCCGGGATCCTGATTAATGCGATTCGTGACGCGTCCGCGCACGTATAAACTCGATCCTGATTAATACTGTTTACAGCCCCGCGTGATACCAGGGGCCATTAATCAGGATCGAGTGACGACCTCTCTTAAGCTACTCCTCCGTCCTCGGTCAGACGGTGCCGTATTATTCGCACTAATGTTAATCTCGCTGATTATACGCACTACTTTTCAGCCCGGCTATTTTTTGTCGAATATTACAAAATTTGTTCTTTTTGTCGAAAATATAATTTTGTATAAACGGATTAACCCAGGAAGATGAAAAAAGTTGATTGAAGACACGCGATCTGTGCGTTCTGTTTAATCTTTCAAATGTAAAAAATAGCTTCGTTAATTAATTTGTAAGCTCTTAAAATTCAATATTGCAGTTTTATGATCGTATATTTCTATCGCACAATGGAAAGATAAATTATTATTAAGTCTCGGTAATATTTTAATTTAAGAGTAGTTTAACGCTTGGTACGAGAGAATTTTGTTAACATATTTCAAAAAAAGAATTTAATGATGTATAGGACGTTTTTTAAAATATTAAGAAAATTATGAAAAAATTACAGATTGTATTGCACTTGAAAAAATTTAGCGGCAATTTTCTATTTCTGGATAAAAAGTTATTTTAATAAAAAGTAGACATGTGTGCTTTAATGCAGATATAATTAAATAATTTTGAAATAATGAAAAAAATATCTGAATTTTTTAATTTAAGTATTTTAAATATTTAAGATAGTTTACGTAAAGTTTCATTGTGATGTAAAGATCACTTTTCGTAAAATAAACAAAATTCATTTATTTACAAAATAACTGAACAGACAATCACGATAAAAATTTTATGAATCATCTTGGATCTTAAAGTATTTATACAAAAAATTGAGATTTTTCTTAACGTCGTAAAAATAATTTAATTTTTTGTAACAGAGTTAATAAACTATAAATATATATAAAAATATGTTCTTAAATAAAAATATAATCTTATTCGCACAATGTTCATATGTATAGTTTATTTGAAGTGTTAATATTAAACACATTTCCAAATTTTATTCACTTTGCAAGGATTATAAGTCCGAGACATCCTTAAATTATAATACCTCACGCACAAGAAACTTATCACATTTAATACAAATGTTCAAGATAAACTACGGATTCAATATTAAATAGTCTACACGTGATTTTAACGATTCGGAACTCGATCCTTGCTTAACGGATGGTATCGAGGCACCTGGACGGGCTCATAAGCTTGATCTCGAAAACCATTAATCAGAATCGAGCTCGATGACCTCTTCTCAACGCTACTCCCAACGCCGGTGTGCATCAGCCTTGACCTTGGATCTATAGCTCGAGACCGCGAATCTAAGCATGCATAGGCGCGGGCAGGTGCAAGCCGAGGGAGATGATCGGGTGACAAACGAGGATATCGTATCGGAAAACCGACTTAAATGTACTTAAGCGCGGCAGTCCCCGGGCCCTTGCGATCTCTCTCTCTCTCTCTCTCTCTCTCTCTCTCTCTCTCTCTCTTTCGTTTAACGATTTTTCTGCCGCGCCGTGGACGATCCGCGGATTCGCGTAAATCAGCATTACTCGCGGGCTCCTTATCGCAGCCGCGACAGATGGTTTTCGCCGTAATTATGACAAAGAGCGGATAATGAGTATATTTTACGTACGACGATTATATTCCAAGGCACGGATAAATTACGGTGCGCGACTCGCGAACTATGAGTTATTTCGATAAATAAATTATTATTCCTGCACACACATACGCGCACGTGTGTGTGTGTGTGTGTGAGTGTATAGATTGCACGTACTAGTATCCTATGTTTTCCAAAAGGTTGGGAAAATTACTTTGTAAAAGTAACCAGTTACAAATTATTGACTTTGAAAAGTAACTCGTTAAAGTTACTGAAATAGTAACGGAGCAATTACTTTTTGGTTAATTTCTTGTAAAATAGTTTAACGCATTGCTTTTGTAAATCTTATACTTCTAACATTACTAAATTATTTTATTTATATTAAAAACATATTCTCGAATTTATGGACGTTGTGATGCTGAGCGTATGCGGCTTTGGTTCCTATATCACATTCCACTTAACGCTCGCAACGTTCGCGAACATTATTTGTCCTTATTTAATTTTCGATAAAAAACGAGGATGAAATGATTCAAAGAGTGTTACGAGTGTAAAATGGTACGCACCCTATGCGGCTTTTCTTAACGAGTAATTTTGCAGCGGCCGATTTCTGGCAACTTTGCACAGAGGGTGCATTTGATACACAGCAATGTACACTCGCTCACTACCAACAAGCAGTCGATTATTATGATTGATTCTTACCTTAAGATCTAAACAAATGCATTAAATTGATAATAACTTTCAAATATGTAAAGTAACTATAAAAGTAACTATTGTTTTCGTTATTAGTTACTAAAAAAATCGTAATTATTTAAGTTATAATTACAGATGGTAAAAAAAGCAATGAAGTTAAGTTACAGTTACAAAGAAAAGTAACTCTAATTGTAACTTCGTTACGTGTAACGAGTTACTTCCTATCCCTGGTTTTCCTCCGTTTCCATCAAACGCGCCCGTCTTTATTCGACGTGTACATAAAATTCGATGTGCATAAAAGCGCACCGTTACGGGAACAAGCGGCTCCGGAGATAGATCGGTGATAATATCGGTTGTTCCAACGTCGGGAGTACCGTAATGAACGTGTCAAGCTGGAACGGGCTTGAAATCTCGAGGTGTGAAACTGAAATTCTTCCGCCGTGTCCAATCGTCTGCGGGCCGTCACTCGTGGGTCTATGAGTTATTGCATTCTTCTCGTTTTTCTTTTTTTTTCGGAGCGCGACGAGAGAGAGCGAAAGTGCAATGTCGAAAGAATCCGTCGGCCGGTGTGTGCTGCGCAATGATAGGCGCTCGGCACCGAGGCTGACTTTCGGTGCTTTATTATTACCGTCTGAGAAACAACACACGCCGGATATACGTCGCCTTACAAATTACGTTGTTCGCGCGAACGATCGATCTTCGGCTGCACGTGAGCGCGTTTTGCTCGTTTCTTGAATTTCGTAGATTGAAATGTAAATTGGCTATCCCGCCGTCTCCGAGCGAGAGAGTGTCAGGGATTAGTCGAGTGCGGAGTAACACGCTTTTAAGCGTTTCGATTATGCGAACGAAGCGGAGGAAAATAGATCGAATCGGTTATTCGCAAAATCAATTCGCTTCAATGCGCTTCTTCAAAATCTTGTTATTGTACGGCACCTTAAATTGCAAAATTTTTCTTTTAAAAAGTAGTTTTAAAAAATGTTTTGCACAATTTATCGTTATGGTAATTTCATCACCTACTGTGGATTTATTGATTTACAATATTAATATATATCACTGATCGACAAAAAAAATTATTTTTACGAATCTGTAAGTAAAAATGTTTCACATCAGATTGTTGAGAAAAATAAAATCGCGTTTTTGAAGATGAAGAAACATAATGTAATAGAACATTTTCACTTACGGATTTGGATTCAGCGCGTCACTTTAAAAAAACTTAAAAAAAACACCTATTTTGATTAGAGTTACTCGATAAAAAATTTTTTTTGAACAGTTTAATTCTCTTACGCCCATTTCTACAATGTAGATTAACTTTGATCTCAGTTTGACTTACTCTTTATCTTTTTCTAATTCTTAAAACTAAAGAAAGATAAAGAGTAAGATCAGACTGAGATCAGAGTTAATCTGTGTTGGTGAAAATAGGCATTACTAATGATCCAAGCAATGGAAAATAATTATGTTGAGCCATTTAAAAAATTGTCGTATTTAACTTGGTTGCTACCTCAAAACTATTTGCAGCAACATTATCATAGTTTGGCGTCCTAGTACATAATTATTTTGATGGCCTAACATAAAATTATATTCTGACCTGTAACCAGTTAAATTTTTAAATGCTGCAGTAAAATTGTTCTTTCCGTAAAATAATATTAATGGTAATTATTGTATAATTATCGTACAGTCTGTTCCAAAAAAGTACACGGCATCATATCGAGAATATAAAACCTAGGAAAAAAAGGATTGTGAAAACAACAGATTCATAGATCCAGTTTTTTTATTAACTGGTTAACTTATGGTTAGACTTAACCTGATGTTTTACAGAGTAATGGACAGTATATTCCAACCGAGCGACTTACTCGATACTATTGGCGAGCGAGCAAGCGAGTACGCAATTTCTGCACACAGACGCGGTTTTAAATATAGTCGTCACTCAGAATTCGAGCGACAGTCGCACAGAAGTTCTTTTACGCGACGGAAAGGGCGAGGGGGGAGAGGGGGAAGCGGCGAAGAGATGAGGAAAGAGGCAACTTCGCGAAGTGCACCTAAGAGAGCAACGCGCGCGGATCTCGCGAAGCTCGAGCTAAGTCGAGAGCGAAATTAATAGCCCACTTGTCATAACAGCCAACGATAGGAGCGAACGAACGTGGCAGTCCGAGAGAGAACCGGACTCGCGGTGATCTTAACGGCGGATATAACGTCCAGCCGCGAGCAATTCGCCGTGACGAATTTCCTGCGTCAGCTCTCTGCTCTCTAGAGGCTCCCTCGACTCGAGTGACGTATGCAAATCGCGCGTCTAGGAAGCTAGGAAGCTTCTTTTCGCCGGATATTCACGTCCACACGCGTGCTGAGGAAAAGGTCAAGTCGAGCGTCGAGCGAGCGGCTAAGGGACGCTCGACCGCCGATATTAGGGATGCTAGGGATAAGATTCGAGATTGGGACGACACCTTTGTGCTAAGTTTCAAGACGAAACGAAAAAATCTCGAGTCTCGAAAAATCGTAAATTGTTCTATTCTTTTGTAAAATATTTCCGACGTGATAGAAATTGTGGAAATGATAGAAGATAACAAATTTTAAATAACGCACAGAAAAAAAATAGTATCAAATTAACAATTTATTGTTTCATATATAAGCAAGAATATAAAATTTTCCTAGTAGAATTTATAATCTTAAACAGACATAATTTGCTTACACGAAGAAAAGAATTTTCTTTATGTAAGCAAAATTATGTCTGTTTAAGATTATAAATTCTTCCAAGAAGATTTTATATTCTTGCTTATACATGAAACGATGAATTGTTAATTTAATACTATTTTTTTCTGTGCGTTATTTACAATTTGTTATCTTCTATCATTTTCACAATTTCTACCAGTTCGGAAATATTTTACAAAAGAATATTCTTCCAAGAAGATTTTATATTCTTGCTTATATATAAAACAATGAATTGTTGATTTAATAATAATTTTTTTTCTATGCGAGAACGGCTGTACCGGTCGAAAGTGGATCATAATGCAAGTAGCGAGCGCAACGGAGAATACGTCCTAATTTGGAAAATACGCCAGCGAGTATAATTTTTTTTCAGTATCCCCTTGGGAACTGTCCGTTGAGACTCGGAGATCGTTTCAAAGTCGTCTCCTGGAGCCTTCGTTATTAACTGCAACGACGCGTACTGCGGCGCAGTGTGCGCTCCATCGGTCCTCAAAGGGGATGAGAAAGAAGGATCGGGCCGGGTACGGGCCTATAACTCGAGCGTGTTCGCGGCTACGCAATATCACGCGGTAACGACGTTAGCGGTAACGGCGCCTCCCATTACCGCGCACTCTTTTACGCAAAGTGGCCGGTCGAGCCGCGCCGCGTCGAGCGGCAAAACAAAAGTGGAAAGCGGGACGGATTTTAAGAGCGGCCACGGCCGCTTCAAGTGCCGCGCCGGCGCGATTTTCCGCCGACGAAGGTAGCACCGACGCGCGCGAAATTATGCAAAATTGTCGACGCGCCGATAAAACGCCGCCGTAAAATAACTCATTGCTGACGTAACGCGGCCAATTCGTCAAGCAGCAGCGCAGCGGCAAACGGCGCTCTCTCTCTCTCTCTCTCTCTCTCTCTACATATAGACGCGAGAGACGCTACCTTCCTTCTTAACGCCGACGTCGTTACGAGATCACCTGCTATCCGGCCGATAATATATCTCCTCGATAATATTTCATCGACAATTCCCGGCTATTGAGAGGACGAGCGATCTCTTCGTTCGCCGCGCGTATCCCCGTCTAACGTTTCGATATTCATGTCGTTACTTAACACTGCGGAACACCGCGAATTGACGCGCGACATGTGGTAGACAGGTACTCGAAGGATTAATACGCGCAATACGCAGGACTCCACGAGGGCATATTATTCTCCCCCCGTAGAAAATCACATCGACGTCCGGGCGCGCGCTCCGAGGCGAGAGAGAAAGAGGAGTGTATCTCTCCACCCGGATGCCCCGTGCGATCATAAAAATGCCGCACGCGGTTCCGGGTGATACCGGAAATACCGCTCGCGACGCCCCCGATAAACAACGCGACGCGTTGAAATTTAAGGCGCTGGCTGGTCCGCGCCGCTCGGCCCATCGGCGCGCGTACCATCGGCGCGCGTAAAAGCGCGTATAAATGCGAAAACGCATTCCTTCGGTCCCTCGCGCGATTTCAATTTCACCTGGGGAGGACACACGACGACACGTCCCCGTTACGTTTCGCATCGTACGGCACGGCCTTCGTAAAGATAAGAGCCCGGCTCTGGCTTCTTGCGGGTGAAAGTTATTAAAAACTGGACTGCGCGACATACGCGAGATACACCCGGATCGACGAAAGAACGTTAGATTAAGAGCAAGTCGTCGTTGTTGTCAAACGAAAGCGACGATATCGCGACGTTTCTACCGATCGGCATCGAATGGACGGCGTTTCATTTTACTCGCACAGCTGCATGCCTCTCGCATCGCGGTCACGCACTTGCATCACTCTGTGATGTTGCGCTCGCGATCGATAGACAAGGGAAACTTTCTCAAGACCTCGATACTCGCGAGACATTACGAATCCTCCCGTTGTCGTTATTATTAATTCCATCTGAAATTTATTTGTCCAACGCTGACCTTTATTTTACTGACCTTTTTATATTTTAAAATTCTCGAAATTTTTCCACGCAATAAACGATTGTTTGTAATTGTCACAGGGAGAGATCAGAGAAATCGTCTTTCTTATTTTGCACAGTGGATTAATAATATGACAATTTCGCGAAGCGTCTCGTGACAGCTCAATAATAACGATTGAATCGGAGTAAATAATTACAGTGATTACAAGTTGTGACGGGGGGCCGAGGTCGTCGGGACGAGAATGACGGAAGTTCCCTCGTCATTGCCGCGATAATTAATACGGCGAGCATCGGCTGTTAACCCGCTTTTACACACCAACGTATCTCCGACCTTGCCTTACTCTTATCAGTCTTTTAAATCCACGCGATCGGAAGCCACCATATAAGTGCGCCGATGATCGATGGTTCTCGCGACTGACAGCGAGGTTTTCGATATTACATCAGCGGCTAAAAATACGTTCGCGCCGATCATCATGAAATACGACGTTTTATTGACATTGCACATTTGCCCTAGCACAAGAGTTTAAATTAAATGACGAGAGAGCTGCTTATTGAATTACTTATACGTATTATTCATTTACTGCACAGTAATTTAAATTAATAATAGCTCAGATAAACATTAGTTTATAAAGAGTCTCGAAAGACGAAGTTTACTTTATAACAACTTTTATAGTTATATATAATATACTAGATAATATATATATATAACGAATAAATTAGATCAGTAAATATCAATAATAATCACTAGATAAGAAAATAATTATTTCGTATTTTATTATAAAAATTAAAGCAAACCTTCCCTAAAATATTCAATATTAAACCCAGAAACTAATTCAGAAACTCTTCTGCAAAGTTTATAGGATTTCGATTTGATTCTGCTAAAATTTTAGTAAAATATACTATGAATAAGATTATTAATATAAATTAAATGTTGAATATAAATTTGTTATTTCATAAAATTAATAAGTGAACATCTTTCTCTCAAAATTATTAAAATTAAAATAATTGTAATAAACTAACTTTATAAGATTCCTACACAATAACATGTATAGATCTAATTAAAGAGTATACTGAATTACTGAGAGAGGACACATCATGCATTTAATTATTAAGAATCTGTTAACAAAAACATATATCTTATAACTATTAAAATTATAATAATAACTAACAAGGAATGATTTACAAAATAAAAATATTAGTAATAGTCCCTTTATTAATCAATTTCAAATCATAAAAAAATAATAGGTCTAATATGATATAAATAATACCTTGATTAAAAAATGCTTTATCACAATACGAACGGTGTCAAAGCAGAGATTATAACCGCCACTAAATTCGGGATCGACGTTGTCCCGACATGACGATAGTATGGTATTTTTATTAACTTCGTCTCTCTCTCTCTCTCTCTCTCCCTCCCTCCCATTCGGCGAAATATAACACGTGCGAGTTCAGTTGAACGCGAGTTGCCGTCGTCGTCGCGACGGCGATCGGCCACGGCGCCACCTTATCATAATCGGCTTTCGACTTCCTGGTACGCCACGGAGATCGCATAAGGACGAATTCGACGAATTCTCAGAATGTTCCGTAAGCGATTCTTCTTCTTTCGCTGTATACGTGAGCTAACATGCCTGCGCGAGTACGATATAAATCGTCTCTTGCGCCATCGTTATGTGAAGCCGTAAAATTGGCACGTACGAGAAATAAAAAAAAAAGAAAGAACAATAAGATTCCCCATAATTAGAATCTCGTGACTCCTTCAGAGAGAGAGCTGATTTTATTTCTCGGGATAATCTTGATTTGAGAACTAAGGTTGCGAACAAAAAGACTTAAGAATTTAAATAGGGTAACCAATTACTGCCACTTTTTTTTAAATGTATTATTAAAATAAAAAATATGAGCGTTATCGTTATGTATGTATTAAAAGTATTTTTATGTTAAACTAAGGTTATCGTATAAACAATAAATAAATTCATGTAACAATAAATAGGGAGGCAATGCTAGATACGTGCGGCAGTAATCGATAGGATTCAGGACATTGATAATATATAGGTTCAATGTACTTAATATATGTTTATTCTTTTATTGGATTTAAATGATCAATCACTTCTCAAGTTGATTATATTTTATTTTTTTATATTAAAGTGTTTACTTGAATAGTGATAAAAAAAAGTTATATATTTATTAAATATTTAACTCTTCATGGTCTGTCGTCTTCTTCGTTTTTTTCTTAGTCCAACCAAATCATTGGCGCCCTAACTGTGTTTTTTAAAGGATTTTTAGGCTTTAAAAAAATCTGAAGAAAATTCTGATACACTCTTCCAACATTCCAGAATACGGTTTCACGATGTTTGACCCCAAGTGCTTTTTTTTGTACGTGTTTAAGTTTGAGGTAGAATAATTCAAAATTAAAAATTTACTTGGATCTCTAAATTCCCGGTTGGACCACGAAAGATTGAAAAACTACAAAAGAACCATATCAACTGCTACTGTGCTTAAAGTGGCAGTAATTAACGACAATGTTAAGGAAGTTATCCAATTCAAAGGCTAAAAGGGAAGATCAAACTTCAGTTTCAATCGTGAGCGACTTCGCTCACGAACGGAAAGAGATCACAGCTTTGATTTAAAATTACCAAGTATTCCTTTACCCCTTCTCCCTCATCCCCCAGCTTCGTCTAATGTCCATGCCGGTACCTGGCGTTTCTCCGGGGATGAAATTTAATTCTCGTCTTCTCCCTTCTTCTCCCCCTTAATTGACACAGCCTGGACGATGAAATCGTCGATTCCCCCCCCCCCTTTTCCCCTTTCTGTAATTGCGTTTTCGTAGATTGGACTTCGGGCCATCGGGTCTGAGATTGCCGCGCGAACGTGGACTCGGCCGCCTAGGAATCTCGCTTTCTCAATTATTCGGCCGCGCGCTGCGCCGCGTCGGTGCGCCGGGATGAAAGGATCACGTGTTTCATTACGGCACGATATCCGCCCCCCCGTGGGAAGAGAATCTTATTACGCGAGCGTGAACACGCGCATTTACGACGAAGCGCGTTGTAGATCTCTCGCTTCCCCGCGCCTCCGTGTAATCCCGGACTTTTCCTCTACGGACCTCCGAATTTTCTCCGCTCCGCTGAGATTCCGACGGTCTCGCAATACGCATCTTAATCTTATATTTATTTATACGTCGCGATAAGCGCTAATTAGGACCCGCCCGTCGGACGCGTCAATAATATCGCGATGTTATTATCGCGCTACCATCGCGACAGCAACATCGGCTTCCGTCGAAAGAGCCGAACGCGACGGACGCGATTTAACGTGCAATTATCGCGCGAGGCAATTTTGGCGAATTCTCGATGTTGGCGCGCGCGTGAGACTCCCGCAAGGCCTCGCGGCCTGTAATTTACATATTTGGCGAGTGCTAATTAGGGATTCGAGGCTGGTCGACGGTCGCGCGGCACTTTCAGCCACATATCCGCAACTCGTTGACTCTCGTGCGCCGCGACTCTCGTCTCACGTCGTCACGAGAGTCTCTCTCTTTCTCTCTCTCTCTCTCGCGCGCGCTAGCGCGGCGAAAGGGACGAGCGGAGGAGCGCGGCGGCGGCGACGGGAGGATGATCGCTGCCGCGTCCCTCTGCCTCGCGGGCGCACGTACATCACCCGCGGATGATTTACACGGCCTTACATTAGCACAAAAGAGGCGGCCGGTAACGTCGCAGTTTGAATTATGTAAATCCATTTCGTTCGCGTTTTCACCGCGCCAATGACACCGCGCTCGCGCTCGCGCGCGCGCGCGCGATGGACACCGGTTTCACTTGGAAAGTCAAAGCGATTTCCACCGCGTAATCGACGCGAAAATAAACGTGTCGTCTAATACGATGCCGACCAATTTAGAAATTAGGACGTCGCGTCCCACTTGCCGCGCCGCGAACACGGCCGCGTGCAATTCTCGCGCGAGCACGGCGCGGCGGCGCGACGACGCGAGACATTCGCGACGAGAGACAATCGGACAATGGAGTGTATCACGCACGTGGCCCGGCTGCCCCGCCTCCTCCTTCGCCTCCTTCTCCGCCCGTCCGTCATATTTAGCGTCAAACGCGTCGCGTTTATCGGCCGTCCGATTCGCGGTTTTACGAGCCAGGCGGTTCGCGCCTAGCGGGCTCCCACGCGCTTCAACGCTAAACGATCTACTTGGGAATTCAATTTCACCGCGCGTACGCGTCGCGTCTCGCGTCTCGCGTCTCGCGTCGCGCGTCGCGCGGCGAGCACGCGCGTATCTCATCGGCGAGCGGATGCCACGATCGCCGAGCGACAGTTTATCGCGTTTTATCGCGTCTTATCGCGTCGCTCTATTACTCTCCCACGAACCTGTCGAAGCGCCTCGCCGCGCGGCTCGCAGCGGTTAATTAATTGTTCGCGACCGGGGCTCGTATGTCTTGCGCGCGGCGCGTAGGAGGAAGGTCGGCGGAATTCCAATGTGCACGTTAATCATCCTATTCATCGATCCCGATGAGATCGATGGCGACCAGGCGGCTCTTTGCGTATATATAGGTTCCGCAAAGTCCCGTCCCGACCTCTCGACTTTCCAAAGAGGCTTGGCAGCAGCGGCACAACGCGGCGCAACGAAATCGGCCCTGCCCCTTCGAAGCGCGCGCGCGCTGCCTCGTCGATCTGCTGCATTGTTGCGCGGACGTTTGTCAGGCGTGGCGACACCGATTTTCCCGTATCGATATTCCCGATTAATTTTTGAAAATTATTGTAATCACAACCGTTGATGTTATTTTCACCAGTGTAATGAAGAAGATAAACTTTTAACGTAACGATTTTAAATAATTGTTTAAAAAAAGAAATATGCAAAGGCAACTTAGTATCGAAAAAGCAAACGGCGTTATTTTATTTTCATATTTCCAAAATGTCAAATTTATTTCTGTTCAAAAATTACTTGTAATAAAAATTATTTAAAATTTTATAAGAAGTCAGTATTAAATTAATTAAATGTGTGATATTTTTTATAGAAACGAAATAATTGAAAAACGCATTAATTAGAAAACATTAATGAACATCCTTAATAAAAATGAATTAATTCATAAATGTATTAATTTTTGAAAATTACAGTAATAATTACCGATGCACAGCTCAATCCACAGAACATCCTCCAAATATCACGAAATTGAAATTGTGATGCCATATGACAGACGAAATTTCTGCGCACACTCGCGCGATCTTTGCATTTGTATCAACTGACACTAAATCACGCGCAATACAGAATTGTTGTCTAGTAATTAGCATAATAAAACAGATCTTATGAAATAAAGAACTATCGATAACTGTTTCAAAACTTATAATGATCCGATTCGCCTCGGTCTACACCTCACCCCGCTCTTCGGTTCACCAATTTGTAAATCTCGAACCGCGAGATTTGCGGTTTGCAAGAAAATAATTCGCAACTCACGTTTTACCTGTCGCTATATTTTACAAGATACTTTGTGTACGATGGAAATTTGTTTCACGCATGTGCCTCGCACGAGATGTTTATTGGAAAGGCGGGGTGAGGGTGATTAATCTAAACTTTCGATCGAGGCTGAGAGAAAATAGCGCGGCGCCTCGAATGCCTAATGATCTAATGGTCCTCGCGATTCGTAGCGCGGAAGAGTGATCGCGCGACGAAGCCGATTCGCGCACGCGGCGCGGATTCGCGTCTGTTGCCTTTCGCCGCGACCCGCTCCTTTCGCCATTTCGGATGCAATGTGCGCGCATCTCTTAATTGATTTCTTCCGGCACGCGGTAATCACGACGCGCGCTCCTCTCGGGGTCGCGAAGGACGGGGAATCAAATTGATTTCGCTATCTTTTCCGCAGTTCAATATAATCTCGCTATGACATGAACATTCAAATGAAAAAGACCGTCCGTCACGTTTAATAATCGTGCGACAAGCATAAAAATTCGAGATTCTCTTTTATTAACCGCGTTGTCGTTGAAGATGTATGTGTCACATTTCAAAGTATTATTAAAAATTTTTTTATTTTATAGATTGTGTAAAATTTAAACATATTTCTCTTCTAATTTAAAAGTTATTTAAATTTTTGTCTGCTCTTCATTCTTACGTAAAAACGTGTTTTGTAGCACTTATTTGGAAATTTGATAGGAAAGTAGCATTACAAAAAATCATTAAATCAAATTTTCCATGTGCATTAATAAAACTCTAATAAATATTTTAAAAAATTCATTTGGATCTACTTATTCGTTTAAAAGTTATTTAACCAATGCAAAGTAAAGCCATTTTTGCTGCAGAAATCATTATAAATTAAATTTTTCATTATTTTCTTTGTAATTGATTTTAGAGCCAAAATTTCAGCATTCGTACACACAAAATTTTTTTGTCGTTGGGTAGGAAAAAAAATAAACCTGAGAACCCTACAGTTTTTAAATTTTGATATCTGATATTGTATAGCCAAAATCTCCTTAATATATAAATAAGATTATTAAATAATTTTAACATTTGTTATACAACATTATTAGAATTTAACGAAAGAAAAAAGGTGTTGTGGTGTTTCATTTAATTCAACCTAATTCTACGTATCATTACCAAAGTATTATAATTAAAAATCCACTGATGTTAGTTTAAAAGAACAACTTTGCTGAAGTAATTTAGCATAATTATTACATAAATAAATTTGAAAATAATTGCGCTGGACTATCAAAATAATTAAGTAGGACACTTAAACGTGACAAAACTACAAAAAGTTTTAACATTTTAGCAATCAATTTTTTAGTATCCCATATAATTATTTTCATGAGTTCCAATAAAATTATTTTGAGATCTGTGTCTAACTCAATTCTTAGATCTCAACGGCAAAACCGTTCTTTCCGTGTATGCACGCGTTCGTAGAAAGGAATTTCAGGTCGAAATTAAGATTTTTCTTTCTGTCCACGGTCATCTCGATAAATTTCTCCGAAAGTGGCGCCATGCGGGGATTAAAGCCGAGGAGGCAAGGCTGACAGGACACTAAGCGGCCAGAAAAATGCGTGGCGCCGCGCCGTAAAGATCCTTTCTTCCTCTCGTTCAACGAGGATCGGCGGGTCCTCGATCAAGGCCGCTTGCCATGCGCCTGGCTTAATGCCGCTTCGTTCGTGACAATTAAATGCAATTGCCGAGGTCGTATAGCAGTTCAACGCGGACAAAGCGAGCGTTGAGCCGCTGACTCGCCGCGCTGAACAAAGAGGTCCTGCGGCTATTTTTAGCCCTCTCGTAGCCCCGTCGTTGTATCCGCGCGCGCCGATTCGCGCGCGTCTCGCTCGTACATACGTGTCGTCCCTTAACCCGGGCCTGTGCAGATGCGCCGGACGTTGCATCGGCGAAACGAGAATGCATCGGCGCTTGCTGTCCGCGTGTACCTTTACTACATCAAGAATTTTTATTGACGCGAGAACCTTTATTGGAGGCTCTGGGGAACGAAGGAATTTTGAATTGAAAAGAAAATTTAAAACATGTAAAGTGCAGCATACATGTGCGCGTTTAGCATGTGTGAATACAAATATATATATTAAACTGATAAAAAAGTCATGTCGTTCTTCTTCTATGTAAATGAAAGGTATTTTTTCTTACAAAGCAAAAACTTGCATTTACGTAGAAAACAAAATGACATGACTTTTTTGCCTACTTAATATAATGTATAAACATATTATGATATTATATTTATTTAACAATTTTATTAATATTCACCTAGATGCTAATTCAAGATAATAAGATATTAATAAGATATGTTTTATTATACAATTAAAATAGTTCAATTTTTCTAATACTTTGCATCTTATAAGGTAGAAAAAATTTAAAACAAAATTCTTAGTTATATGGATTACGTTTCATCCAGAATAGTAATAATGTCAGAAAAATATGATTAATAAAAAGTTACACACACACACACATTAAAAATAGAGTTTATTATTAACTACCAAATATTAAGTGAAATAGTGCGAATTAAATCTTGAAATAATATAAACAAAAATAATTTTACTCTGCTAAATATTCATTAAATATAACGAATTTAGTTATATTTACTAATTATTTAGAAAAATAAAATTATTTTTGGTTGTATTAATCAAATATTTAATTAGCATCATTTCACTCAACATTTGATAGCTATTATCAAACTCTTTTCAGTGCATATATATTTCTTCTTTTTTAGACAAAAGTGATTAATAATTCATATATTATAATAATTAATATTTTATTAACATTACTATTAATATTTTCAAATAATAAAATATTTATATATTACTTGTAACGATGGGGTAATCACTCAGAAAATAGGTGTATACTAGACTGCGGACTTCATCGGACTTTGTTGGAATTTATTACGATTGCTAAGAGATCTCTCTCTAAAAAAAAAAAAAAAAGCAAAAATTTTTCTAATAACTAATTTCAATCAAAAATTTATAGCATAACACATGGAATTCATCAGATCATATTGGTATTTAAGGAATTCAATGGACTTTAGAGAATTTAACAGACTTTTAATAGGTTGTACACCAGAATTTAAGAGTGGTTATCCCCTCGACTTGTGATTAAATAAATCATATAAAATGTATTTTTATCAATATTCTCATACTGATTATGAGTCATAATAAAATGGAAGTGATAGTATTTTTATTTTTTCAATAAAACCCAAGCAGTGATATCTTTAATTTCTTTTTGAATAAAATTTAAATAATACTATCTGTGTATTTCTAATGAAAAATCTGTTTAATCAAATTTAATTGGCATTATTTCGCTCAAGGGCTATTACCAAATTCTTTTTTCCAGTGTATGTCAGCGCGAAGGGTAGGAGAGATACCTAAATCACGCGGATATAGGTTCTCGCTCCCTCGTCGTCGGAAATATCGTGGAGATGAATATCGCGATGCTTTACACACGGCGGAACGGCCATTTTATCACAGCCTCCGCCGCGATTACTTCCGGGTTCTGGCGCATCCTCCAGATGCACGATGATTAGCGGTGGATGGGCGCTAAACCGCGGCACGAAGGCATCGCCGTTGAATGCCAAATGAGGGGGGAATCTGTTTTCCCAGCAACCGACAACAGGAAATTTATACCATCGATCATGCTCGATTCCTTCTCCACCTCCTTCTCCTCCCTTCCTCCATCTCTTATTTCCCGCAACCCTTTCTTTCGATTACCGTCCTACCACCACGATTGCGCAAACCATCTTCGTGCCTTCGGTATTGAAAAACGGCGGCTTTTAACGGACTTACGTAAACGCGTTGCTAAATCCGCGGATTTGCGCCTTTCGCGTTACAGCAGCGCGATTTCATCCGCTTGTTCGCGAGTTACGTTGTATTATAGTACCGAATGCCCGTTTGCAAGCTTTCAAGTACGAAATACGGCCGTGATCTTCCTCTCGCTAGGCTTCGTTATTCCCGAAGCTTTTTGCTCGTTACGAAGCGATATAGCTCGGCCGATGCGGATAATGAGCGTTCGGTAGCGCGCAGAGGGGCTCGTTTCTGCCATGCCGTACCTCCCTTCTCTCTTCTCTCTCTCTCTCTCGCGTACGTGTTGTGCACGCGTGTGCCTGTGTGTACCGGTGTGAGTACGCAGGTAATTCACGGAGCCTCTGCAAGCGAGCCTCTCCGTGCTCTCGATCGCGCACACGCGCGAAAAATGTGCGCGCGTGAACGCCTTTGTGGGTCACACACAGACGCAGTGAAAGCCGAGATTTGACACTGGTCTGACCACTTCTTCGCACCCTCGCGTCGTATAACTCACGACGGACACGCCGCCGCGCGCCTCCTCGGAAGCGTCCGCTCGTTACTCATCGTGCCGCGAAAGAAGAAGTACAGAAGTAAAAAAAGAAAAAAGAGAGAAAGGGGAAGGAAGAAAGCCGAACAAAAAAAAAGTTGAAATCTCTTCGTCACTTCCAAGAAAAACTCCGTCAGACGCCGCGCGACTATTTTCGCATTCCCAATTAGCTGCCATTTCGGGACGGCACGTGGCTCGAGTTTGACAGACGATGAATTATAAGCTGAATCGAAAATTGCTGCCTATCGGCGTGGCCGATGTTGTACTTGTTTTATTTTATTTTTAAAAACTAGGATAGAGACCTCTTTATTTCCGAATTGCGTCTACTTTTTAATTAGAAATATCAAAAAATTATTTTGTTTTTAACAAATTCTAACTGTGCAAGTAATTAAGTTTTACGCACGCTATTTATAGATAGATTTAAATCAATTTTTTTCTAATTAGAAATTGATGATTTTTTTAAATTTTATTTTTTACATTTATCTATATACGTAAAAAATAAAATAAAGAATCATCGATTTTATATATTATAAATAAATTATATATCTATACAAACTATAAATGCACAGTTTGCCTTTGCCAATTATTATATTTTATAAAACACACGTCTTAAGTGCATCTTAATTAACAATTTCGTAATTTAATTTTATGTTAATATTAATAAGGATATAATATATAATTTTGCTTATAATTTTACATATATTCTTTGTTCCCAGTATTTTGAAATGTGTAATATACTACAATTATTTATGTATGTACTTTAATTTTAAAAACAAAAAAGATGCACTAATAGGATTATGTAAATCAACATGGAAGTTAGCGCAAATAATTTAAATAGTATCAATGAATTTAATAAACAGCATTCTCATGTATATAATAGATAATTTAAAGAAATACGATACTTAAATTAAAAATTTGTTTAATTTTTATTTTATATGTTTACCCAGCAAGAAATGATAATCGAGGAATCTAATCGTCAAAACGATGATTTTGATTAGACATCGATTCCATTACCATTTCTCACTGGGTATTTTCAATAATTTTTCGTATTTTACTGTACATAAAATGAAATAGAATTATATTCTAGAGGGAATTCTAACACAAATTATAGATGGTCTAAAAAAGGATTAATACAAGTGGCTTCAATATGCCGCTGTCTTACACGTAAAATACAAAGTTTGACAACCCGCCTGAAACACGTTTTGTCGTTTGGCCACGGAGAAATTCTCCGTTTCCATTTTGCTCTTATCCTACCCGTAGGTAGGCGGATAAGTTAGTGCGAGGCCGTTCCGGAAAGAGGAGGCGATATCTCTCTGGGTTAGGTAAACCACGGGACAGCTAAACTGCGTTGAACCATATGAATTGCGACTTCTACGGTGTATCAATAAACTCCAGATCGAAGCGTGACAAATTTTCGACCGGTTCGCAACAAACGTCATTTTTTCGCTTTATATTGAAAACAAGCGAGTCAAAAAGAAAAAGAAACGCGGTTTTACCGCAATTTAATTTAATTCCCCAAACAGAATTTGCTTCGCAATTAAAGGTGGATTCCAGATATGTTGTTAACGCTGTATACTTTCTCTCTTAATATGCGGTTAATGCGTACATATATAATTGATGATTCCAAAATTTCTGACAGCTCGATCGCTCGAAAGGGAACCGAGGAAAGCCGGTGAAATCGACTGTAACGTCGACGATAACGAAAAGTAATTCTCTTAGTATTACTTGAGAAAACGGTATTATTTTTCGAATTGAGAAAAATTTTACGACTTCCTACGTTTCGCGCATGATTAATGGTCGACTATGTTCAGTAAACTTTTCCTATCGATATTGTTAGATGTAAGTACGCGACTTCGGCTGCTGAAAACACGTACGGCGAACGAAGTTCCGTCGAATAAGTCAGAAAACGGAAGAGGTACGCTTTCCTCCGTTCACGGATCAGCGACGATGCAACTTTGCGTATTACAATGCTTCCTCGAATCCGACAAGATTAACGGCCCGGTGTTCCGCGCGAGACTTTCGGAAGAAAGCCCCTTCCGCGTCGTGACAATTTATGAGCGGCGACTTTTCCGAGCGATCGCGCAACATTCGCCAAAGCGAGCGTTAATTCCTGCTGACGTGTCGAAAACAACGCATTCCGCGTTGGAAATACCGTAATTTTATTACGTGAATGTTCGGACAATGTTAATTTGACTTTCTTTCTAAATGTTGGCAGTTCCTTAAACAAAGTGTTTGAAACCCATATGTCATAAATTAGTAATAATCTGTAAGTAATTTAACCAATCTGCTGAAAATTTTTTTCAAAACTTTTATATAAATTAAGATGTTTTTCAGAAATATTATGAAAATACATCTTTTCTCAGAATTTTTTGTATATTATAATTCTGAAATATTTTAAGATAAAAAATCCAAGAAATTTTTTAAAAAGTTATAAAATTGTATGAAGATTTTGAAAAATACTGTAAATTACTTAAGAAAAGACACACTTAACACTTTATCATTTTAATGTCTTTTTCTTTAATTTTACTACCAACCCTGCGTCTGGACAATAAACATTACAATTTTTCTTAGAATTTTTATACAAATTGAATACTTTTCAGAAATATTGAGAAAATTTATATTTTTTCTTCGAATTTTTCATATATATATAATTTCATCAGAAAGTGATTGAGTTATTTACTAATTATGACATATGACCAGTTCGAAACACTTCTCGGTTTAATTAAAGGGCTGCCAACATTTAGAAAAAAAATAAGTTGAAGTAATATCATTCGGAATATCGGAATATACCCTTGTATTCGTATAGAAACCGATTTTTCCGAAGACGCAGAATCACTTAATTACAACTTTTAATAATTCTAACAATTTATCCCAGCTTTTTGCGAGAAAATAGCATTCTTAAATTATATAATTTAAAAGTTCTTGTTATTTTGATGAATATCGATTATGCGTGTAAATTCACGCTTATCAAAAACACAAAATATCCCAAAAATTCAAATTTATTTTGTCACTGAATTTTTTAACATTGAAAACGACCATCAAAGTAAAAACGGGTGTTTCCGGAAAGTTATTTGGCGCGCAGTTTCGTGAACTTGAAGAAGGTATTACGCTGGATCGCTGCGCGGGACTTGGCGCAGAGGCACGACCGTGCCTCTTGATCTTTTCGGGATTAGGTATTTTCAATCGATTGACAGGCTCATTTTAGAAGTTAATGACACGCTTAATGAAGCTTCAAAATGGCAACATTAAAATTGGCTTCGCAATATCGGTACGCGATTGATAAATAATAGGGAAGGTCGGTCGTTCCTGGGGGGAAAGGTATACGACTCTCCCGTCGATTGTGGGAAAGAGGGTTGGCGGGGGTGACGGGTGGGAAGCCGTCGGCTACAGGTGGCTCGGCGAACAATGCTCACGACGCGGTCGCCACAATGGAGATCATAATCAAACCCTCGACGTGTAATGACTTATGGGCGCTCTCGCTCGTCCGCGTGGCGAACAATAGATCGACGACGGTGAAACTTACGGCGGGAAACCGTCTCTGGACCACTGCTCCTCGCGCGATCTTACGCTGTCTCGTGGGACCGAGTCGATTGAGGTACCGCCGGAAAGTCTTATCGCGTGCCATTTGCACGATACGAGAGCTAACGAGTGACAATCGGAGTCATGTAGGATTGTGTCGTATATTTTAAGATTACACGGATTTTTTTACATAAACGATACGTGATGTTTGCACGAATCTTTTTCATGTAGATAATACAAACGTAAAATATGTAAATTATTATAAATTGGATAATACACACTGGAGAAAAAAGTAATTATTTTATATGCGTTATATTATTTAATATTAAATAATATTTCTGAAATGTTAATAAAAAATACTTATACGTCCACTCCTGATAAGATTATATCAAAAAGTAAATATCATTTAATATTTCAGTATTTCAATATTTTAAATTATCGGCAATATTATAACTTTAAATGTAATATAAAGTTCATGAATATTTTATGCATAATAATTCACATTAATTTTTTACCCCAATAATATTCATAAACATTTTCATAATATTTCATAATATTACCGCGAATATTAAAACATAGTAAGAACATATAACATATATAACATTAACACAATATTCCTATAATATTAAAATATTGAATATTCTCAAAATATCATTTTAATTTTTAATAATAATATTCGTATAATATTCTAAGAATATTTTGTGCTTATAGGAAAAATTTTAAAATTGTTAATATATCTGATTTTAATGTATCATTGATAAACATATACAATATTAAGTATACAATATTAAAAATTAAAAAGTTAAAAGCAATGATATTAATTTTCATTACGTTACATATCGTGTTTAATTTTCTATAATTCATAGATTATAGTTTACATAAATGATAATTTTATACATAGTTTATATAATTCACACACTTTACGTTGTTCACGCGTAATATAGACTATTTATATTTTACGCGTAAACACACAATCCAGAAACGACAGAGGTTTGTCAATGCGGAAATTTCAGGGACATTCGAAACACGCATCGATTCTTAATAAAACAACTACTGGTAATTAAGGAAGATATTAGCGCCGGGCGGTGTACCGTTTCCTGGAGGAAACATGTAGCAGATATCAAGAGTGGAAATCTGGTTTTGAGACTACGCTCACTGAATTCAACTTCTGTGTTCCGGCGACGGAACAAACTTCGTTCGTACAGGTCGGCGTTCCACCCCTAGCTGGACTTCAGTATTTCCGAGGTGTGTCGCCCGAACGAGCACGCGCGGATCGATTTCCTTCCTTCAGCGTTAATCATTCGCGGATCTACCTCTTTTTGCGCGCGTCGGTGTCGCCGGTGACTTTAATGCCGCGTTACGTGCGCGCGATGCATAAACATATAATGCTCAAGACTTTCCTTTCTTTCGCTATAAAACGGGAAATTAACATGGATTTTCGGTAAGGAACTCGCACGCGCATCCTCGATACACTCGCGAAGTGTCACGCAGGATTAAAGCGGATTCGGCGAGAATCGACGAATTTCTTTTTTTCTTTGTTTCTTTTTTTATTTGTGTCTTCGAGAGTGGCGCAGCGCGTAGCTCGCGTGACGAACGTCGCGTTCCCCTTTTCACCGGCCACGGGTGCGCATTTCCGCGTTCGTTTGTATAGAGCCACTGGTCGTGATGAATATAACGGTGTGCCGGTCTCATATTACCGAGACGCGGCGGAGCAGAAGCGCTGCGCGTATACGTTTGATTGGATCATTCGAAACCGACCGCGGCCGTCCGCCCGAAAGCGTTTCCCTCGCCTCGCCCGGGAGATGTGACGTGAACCTGCAATTTAAACCGCATTTTCGCGTGAGCCGTTATAATTGAGGACCGGTCGCGCGGCGCAACGCGAAACTACGCAACGGCGCGGCGGCGCGGCGGCGCGGGCCGAGGTCATGGTGCGCGGCCGATCGAGATTCATGCCAAATTGATCTCGCGCGATCGATGAAATTTCGCCGCCGCGCCCGCGTCGTGCCGCGCGGCACGCATCTCATCGCGACGACGGGTGTGCGAGGTCGAAGGGCGGCGCTGGCCCCATTCCGATTCGCATCCTTCGGCCTTTCTTCGATTACCATAGCGTGCCACAATTTCGTCGAAGATTCGCGAATAAAGAAACCAGACAATGTGGAATAAGGTAAGTGAAATTAAGAATGTTTTGACTCGTACCAGTTATAAGTCAGCGAAGTTTAAAAATTGCTGGCTTTTTAGATTTATTCATTTTTTTTTTTTTTTTTTTTTTTTTTTTCTTTATCATCGACAATAAATTCTGATCAATGATCATGAATATACGAATCATCGTCTGGAAACCAGCTGCAAAGAATAAAACATCGAAAGATTTAGCTTGTAACGGCTTATGCAACAAGTGATCATATTTTGATGCAGTTTTTAAACGAGTAAATGGATCTAAATAAATATAAACTTTTACATGGGTTTATTAGAGTTTTATGTATATGTACAAATTTTTATTTAATTCATAATAATACTTCCTTATCAAATTTGCAAAGACGTACTATGTGATTTATTAAGAATCAAGAATAAACAAAAATTTAAATAACTTTAAATCAATTAGGGAATTGTGCTCAAATTTTATACAGATACTCAAATGTAATAATAAAACAATTATGAAATTTTTATATTTTATATTTTTTAATTTTTGATTTAAAAGATACCTATATGTAGCAGTTTTCTTTAAAAAAAAATAAAAAAACAGACTACTTTTTTGCGCTCCAGACTAGAATATTCCCTTAATTCGATAAAATGTCAGAACACGTTGAACGTAAATGAAATCTGTAAGGATATCGTTTATGAACCTATAATCATCAGACATTCTAGCAAAATATAATTGTATTTTCCTTTTTGTATCTTTCTCTTTTCTGTTTTACATCTTTTAATCTTCGAAAATTCAGAACAAGATTATTAATTTGATCTCTACATCTTTGCGGTCTTAGGTTCCTATGCCTCTCGCGCCTCTAGATTTTTAAATACCTCGTATCAGATCGTAGCAGATCCTTAGGGTTTATAGGAAATTGCGTCGGTAATACAATTACAAATCACGTCCATCGAATGATACATTTACGCGATCGACGATTAACGGTGTTTAAATTGAATTCGTCTGCGAATGTGAAAAAAATCTCCCCCCCCTCTCAATCATCTGGACAAGAATTAGCTCGGCTCGAAATAGCTCGGCTCGAAATTGACGTTTCCGGCCGCACCTATTCCTACTGACCGCTGCTATTGCCTCAGCTACCAGCGGCACACTGACACTGACACCGTGAAAGCAATTCCACTTGCCTATCAATAGTGTCGAATACAAAATTAAAAATAATTTTCACGGGTAATATTTTCTATTCGATAGCCGCGCGACTTCCGCCAAGTATAGATCTAAGAAATAAAGATTCATCATAAGAGATTACGATTAAGTGGCACATCAGAAATGCAGGAAGCTATATATTTCAAAAATTTACGTACCCCGTTAATCTGACATGTATATATATATTTTCAAGTTGCTAACTTATTCCTTCGCTTTTCCATCTACCGACAAACGCCTTAATTTAATTGCGTAAAAGCGACATGCTGGAACGATCGTAAAAAGAGGAGAGAAAAAGGAGAGAAAGAGATAGATAGGTAAGCAGACAGGCAGTGAAAAGAATTGCGCTGAATTTCAAGTTTATTACCTTATTACTTCCTCAATTAAGTTTCGCTGGGAGCACATTAGACTGGATAAAATGCTCGAAATGAGAAACGCATGGGACGGATAATGTTATAGGACTTCGCGGGACTGGTTTTGCAATTCTGGTCCCGCCAACAGCCTCGCGCGCGCCTCGGTATTGACACAACGTGTTCGATTCGCCGTGTAGGATTCGAAAATTGGAGAATAGATCGTTATCGTGTGCCTCGCCTTTTCCTATCCGGACGGTGTAATAGAGCAGGATCCCGCGCGAGTTGGAGTCTCAAGAATTTCCTGTGCGAAATTATGAAAGGCCGAGATTTTCCCAATAACGATTCTATCGTCTTTTTTTCCAAGAGAATATATTCCACCTTTAACTATGATCGGCACTATATAAAATATAACCGGGAAGTGTTGTCGACACATTTAAATAATAAGAACGGCTATACCGGTCGATAGCAGATCTTATTGTTAGTTATGGTGTCTAGCGATCCAAATTTTTTCATTCATTCGGCGAATACAATTCTAACTTGAATACAAGACATAACATAAATAAAAATTAATCGACCTGGAAAAACAGGCGATTTTTATCCAGGAATTTTCTTGGAAACTTTCTTGAATTTAGATATTCAGGCTAGTCAGACATCGCTGGACACCATGTTGGCGCTCAATAATTTTCTAGGTGAATTTACACAAATGTTTACAAACGATGTTTAAAAACTGCGCGCCACATACTTGCCGGACTTGAAACGCGGCTTTTACGATGGACAAACTTCTGAGAAATGAAAGACGTGATTCTATTTTCACATCTTTTGATTATTACATTATCGTATTCCAAGAAAGCGTATCATTGGATTATTACATTCTTGCGTTGTTATACCCTTAAGTGATTACATCCTCGGGTCGTTAAATCCCCAAATGATCGCATCCCCGGGTCGTTACGTCTACGGGCAATTGCGTTCTTAAATTATTGTAATCTCGCGTTCTTACACCCTCGAGAGCGCGCCTCTCGAAACCTTCGCGGCAACGAATCGCTCGTTCGCGAGTACATTTCGCGGTTAAGGCGAAGGACCTTACAGATTGCCCCGCGACGCCGCGCGGTGTTATTCCGACAAATTACAAAGTAAGAGAAGGAGAATGAGAGAAAGGGTGAGAGAGGGGAGGATAAGAGGGAGCGAGAGAGGAAATTTCCTCGAATCAACGCCAAGAAACCCCGGACGCTTTAAACGCGGTCGTGTCACCGCAAAATTCAATATTTGCGGTAGGGCAGCGCGACTTTGTCTTCATGGCGCCAATGAATTCGCCGTCGTCGCGTCGTCGCCGTCGGCACGATTTCTGCAATATGCCGGGATTTCACGTGCGTAAACGTGTTCTTGAACGTAAGTGCTATCAGGCCAATGGCAGTTTCTCCAAATTAGCTTCGCGACCTTCGCTATCGTCCAATCGGCACCTCAGGTATCGCGAATTAATGTCAAGTGAGCTCCATCGAAGGCGAGATTTTTCTCTCTCGGATTTTTACTACGAAATGTTATTCCGAGAAACGTTGCTATTCTAATTGTAAGAGGAACTCAATATATACCTTCCGCCTGATTTTCGTAGAACTTGTCGTTCTTAATGAGTCTTAACGACTAATTCTTAGATTTTTTGATCCTGTACGTAACATGCAAATCCATATTTTCATTACAATGATCTCTAATACGTTGTCCGGTGAGTCCACAAGGAAGATGTCTCCTGACTCCGCGATTTGTGTTCCCCTTCGCGCTGATTCAATATTTGTGCACTCCGGGTTTGCCGTCAGGAAGACCGACTTGTCATCCATCAGCCACCGCCGAGTGACCTTGGACCAAGTTTTCACCGTGAAGCTGAGAAACACGCAGAAGAAACACGAGGACACTGAACTCGTTCTACACATCAGCCACTATTCACATATTTGTTTCGCTAAGTGAAGTGCCATGTTCTCTGCTTTATATTATACTTCGCGTTCTCAATGTATTGCTTTAATCAAATTACAAATCAAGTACGACGCACGGTAAGTTGTTTTGAAGAAAAACCTGACGAACAATCGCAGTCCGTAACAAAGATGACAAAATTATATTATCAGGTTTAAATAAGATTAATACTTTATTTGCGCGAGGTATCTAAGACACCCAGGCCTTACAAATTCGCCTTAAAATTTCGCATTTATCTCTATCTAAAGTTATATAGAACAACATCAATCTTTATTTAATTGTACCCCGATAGACGCATTGTGCGAATATTGTATAATATTATATGAGAGAAAAATCACGCGAGAAAAGCGGGGTTAAGAGAGTATTGAGTGGAAGTAGATTGTAAATCTGTGAAGAGAAGAAAGGGGTACAAGTTCCTATTACAGACGCGATTTAATTTCCCTTATTGGAAAAAATTCATATTCGCGTTGATATTCGAGAAGTTTCGCGATGGGCGAAGATGAGGCGTTAAAAAGATATCGGGGTATCCGGCGTTTTGTTTCGCATATCATCCCGGCCGAGCGGGATGAGGATTCGTTTCGTCGACCTTATAATTCCACGGGGTATAATACTCTTGAGTGGTGAGATAATCATGAGCATTAAAGGAGAATCCTCATGAGAGGGGGAGATGGGGAAACTCACGATGCGATCTCTTCACGTTCAATGTACGCCGCGCTAAAATATTATTTTCGATGATCAAAAGCCGCCTCGCGAGCGGAACGATAAAAATATCCCGAGATAAGCCTCGCGATTCGTATTGTGTGTAAATATATATCCGATGGAGCGTGTAACGTGCCGAGTGAGTTTATTACATGTGATCGCACTTAATTATCTTAATTTATAATTTAATTATTAACAAGATGTGAAAGAGAGATTTAGAGATTAAACGTTTGTATATGTTAGTAAAATTTCTTTTCCTATAGGCACATTGTGTGCGAATATTATACAATAATGACATCACGAATTGACGAAATATTTGTTGTAAATACGCTAAGATGATACATCGTGACGCATAAAATTTATTGAATTAAAATTTCTAAATAATTAGCAAAAATTAGATAAATCTAAGTTTCAGATACAAATATCTTGCAATTATTTCAAAAACTGATTGATTTTTTATTTAAGTGTTACCATGCTGAATGTGTAATATTTCATACTGCAATATTTCTGCATTATAGATTAGGAATAATTATCTACATTTTTATAAATATGTATATAAATTATTCTAAATGTTTCATGTATAATACAATTAAAATTTTTTTTCAATTATTACACAATTTTATTTTAAATTTAATTTTGCAAATATCCCATTAAGATGAATCGTCATACTTTTGCCGAAGTATTATTTCGAAATTATATGCGCACTTATCAATATTTTATAAAAGGTCAATACTTCTACATCTGTTTTCGTAAATGATCTACGTGATTGTAAATTATAACTTTTTGCATGATTTCGTCATATAATTTAATAAATGTTATCCTATCTGGATAAATAACGTAACAATCCAACTTTTGAAATGGAAGATATATTTAAATCTGACGCATCTGTTGTATCTCGAAGAAACAGTTCTTTGATGCCAACGTTATTGTGTGCATAACTCGCTTTTCCATAAAATTTCAGCGGCGTGCGTAACGATCGCGGTAACGTAACGGTATCTCCCGTGAACGGCGATTGTCCGGGGATTCGAATGCGCATGGCGTTGCTACTTTGCCAAATAAAATGCTGTCCCGCGTAGAGGAGAAACTCTCGCGCGCCGGCGATCGTTGCCGGCTGTCTAACGCAGAAACTCGCGTTTCTCACGCGGCGCCGCCGCCGCCGCCGCGATAGGATCGCCTTTACAATTTGTCTCGCGCTCGAAATGTCAGCAGGTACTGACGGCTTTACGATTCGCGAGGACTTATTTTCAACTGTCTCGCAAGGGGAGCATGGGTCTTAAAGACGTCAGGCAGGATACCACGGTCGTAAGGATATAATTAAATTTATACGCATCTCAGGATCGTTAGCCCGGGGCTAATACGAGAATATATATAGTGTGACATGATATAATTATACTACCTCTCCTATTGAGGAATATAACAATTCTCGAGGATGCTAACGAAACCTACGTTCTATATAATTATCTAAAAATATAATTCTATGAATCGTTCTTGAATGAAATGGCAACAAAAATAATTCACGGTCACGGGAGATGAAGATACAAAAGAGTCGATCTATTTTCATGAGAAATAATCAAAAATATTGTTTTCAAATTATAAATTTAATGTAAAAAAAAGTAATAAAATATGTAACAATAAAAACCTCGATAGGACAACGTTTATAAAATTATATAACGAAATCTTGCATAACAATTATAATTGTAACTATGTATTTTGAAATATTATTAATTCATGCATGTACATGTTTACAAAAATATATAATTATTCTTAAATTATAACGTAGAAATATTGCTACGTGAAATATTACACATTCAGCACGGCAACATTTTCAATAAAAAAATCAAACGGTAATTGAAATAATTACAAAATACATAATATTATTTAGAAAGAGATGAATACGTTTTATTTATTTCAATAAAATTTCTATGTTTCGACGTATCATCTTAGCGCAATAAAATTATTGCAAAATTTTCGTCAATTCATCATGCCATTATTGTGCATTATTCGCACAATGTATCTATCTAGGAAATGTAATGTAAGAATATAACTTAGTGTATAAAGTGTTTTTTATTTTTTATTTTTTTTTTTTAATGGAGAGGAGACTGTGAGACTGAAAGAATTATATCTGATGATGGGAGCTTTTAGAATAGGAACTATTATGCTTTCGCATAAGCGCGACCACCCAGAAAAGGGCCGAGTCGCGAGATTAATCCGATGTTTGTAATGACTATTAAAGGCGCGCGACGACTCGGAGGCAAAGGTGCATTCTCCTTAGAGCGAGAAGAAGGAGCCTTTGTCGTGGATGTGCTCGCGCGACGAAACTTCGTGGATCGCATGAATGGGCGCCGGGATTAGCCCCGTGACATTATAATGAAGATGAGAGCCAAGACTAATGGCGGCAAAGTGAGCCGACGTAGCATTAATCAATGTCCCTTACGTGGCGCGCTTTGCCGTGCAACAAAGAACGCCGGTTCCGTGGAAAAACCGTCGGAGAACGTCACTCGCCTGCGCGATCACAAGAGAATCCTTGATTGCCTGAAACAATGTGTCCCTCCATTGATACCCTCACGATATTGAACTTTCTTATACCCTTTTAAATTATTCCTCGTGTCTCACCTTTCGGTTTACCTAGATCCTTTTTTTTAAAAATCTCTCATAGAGACACGCGAATTCTGCATCTTTATGTAAATGAAAACTTTCATGCGAATAAACTTTAATATAAATATTTACGTAAATAGAATGACGTTTGGATTACGTAGATTGTTGTCGTATAGTAGAGCGTGGCATATGCTCGTTAATGTATGTACCTAAAAGCATGTTAGACCACCCAAAAGCCGTACGAGGAAGCAGGCCACTGGCTGGACACGACGACGACGACGACGCTGTCTGCTGCTGCAATTGCAGTAGCCGATGATCGATCGGTTCAGCCGCATCATTACAACGGAACAACGTGCCAATCAGGGTTAACGGGCAAGGCGCATAATTATCAATGATACTTTCTCGAACAGAAGCCCCAACGAGGATGAATGATCGACCCGAAACCCGCGGCAATATCTTGGAACGACAAAGTTGTTTTTTTTTTCCCCCTCCTCTAATAAACACGCGACCTATATTCGCTCTTGTGATACTACATTTCATATAATTAGCATAATCAATAAATCTGAAGTCGTGATAATATATGGTATCTAAGTAAACTCGTTTCCTGTATAATTTTCTGGATTATCCGTGCTTGGTCTGTGTGCTAGGTAGGTTGTTTGAAAAAGAGAAAAATGTTTCTCGGAGCCCACACGCGCCAGAGACCGAGCAGAGAGACTCCAACCAGTACATATACAAGCTCTTCTGTACCTCTCGCACTTGATAATGGTTAATGGACTGGAATCGAGCTTTCACTGCGCTTGAAAAAGCCAATCGGAATCGCGCGAAGGCGCGACAAAAGCCGCGCCGGCTAGAAAACGGAACGCGGCAGGCACTTACAATGAATTCATCCGCGACCCACACCCGCCACGACGACGGTGCAAAGTCGCTGCAATAAACTTTACGACACTTAATAACAATATCTACGGCAGATAGCCTGGCCGAACGGAGCGAGCGAGCGAGCGACGCGTATCTTTATCACCCGGTTTTACGGCACCACCTTCGTGCCGTCATAACCGCGTCTCCTCGTCGTCGTCGTCGTCGTTCCTTATTAAAATCGACGACGGGGAAGAAAACAGCGCCCACGTCGTCGTCCCTCCGATCAAACGTTTTAAGGTCTCTGCACACGTGAGCCGCACGATTAGAAATTCAATCTTCTACACCCAGAAAAAAGTTGTTTAAATTGAAGAAATCATTTCGTAACTTTTTTTTTTAAGTCGAAGTGAAAATATCTTTGAGGAAAATAAAAATTTACTTGATTTAAAAAATCGACATTATTAACCTTTTTTTTTAGAGCAAATAAATTATTTCTTTAAATTAAATTTTAATTCAAAGAAAGTGCTGACAGAAATGTAAGAAATAATTTAGTTGTGCTGGTTTTAAAAATATATATATTTTTTTTATTGTAATAAAAGGAACAATGAAAAAATTTCTATAAATCAAAGAAACTTCTTTTACATTAATGGACAAATTTTTTTTTACTTCAAAAAACTTTTTTCTTTGGATGTAAGAAGTATAAGAGAAAAAAAAAGAAAATTTGTAAGAATAAAAAAATTAATTAAATTTTCAATGATATAAGAATTTAAAGAAGAAATTATTTAAAATATATTAAATGGCTTGTTATTAGAAATAGATTATATTATGGAACGAAAAATCCAAAGCAAATAAATCTTTATACGGTCGAATTGCGTGAATCTAGTATTCATAGTCAGTTCTTATATTTAACATTGATGATGTATTAAGATATCATAAACCAATCACATAGTGGTATTTATATTAGCATCTTAAGATGTTACTTAAGACGTAATAAGACTCGCTATGAATACCGGCTTATAAATAAGGAGCTAAACTCCTATACAGCATAGCATAGCAAAGCCATTCCTACAAAGTTTCAGCAACATTACAGCAATAAATACGTTAATGTAATATTATATATTGCTGCAACATTACGTATCAATATATTTCTGAAACGGACAGTTTACCATTCCAGCAATATTTTGCAATGTTTTTGCGATGCTGAGCTGATACGCAGAGTTATTTGCTAATCAGATGTGAACACAGAACAGGATAATAAAAAAAAACCGGAAAAGTAATTACACATAAGTTCGTAAAATAAATTTGATTATGTAAGGATGAAATCGTAAGCTCAAGAGCAGTCAATAATTTATTATCAAGTAATTTATATCATTCAGTACGTGGTTTGGTGATACAGTCGTTTTTTTAAATATATTTCATACTACTGCACGTGAATATGATTTATGTTATTTTAACAAGTCTGATCGCGTGTCTGTTTCACTAAATGATAATTTTTCGTCCCGAATTTAATATGAATCAACGTTCTTCTTAAGTTGATGTAATAGCGAAATAGACGCGAACAGGAGGAAAAAGGAGAGAGAGTAAACTTTAGACGCGGATGTGCATGGCCCTTTACGCTGCACCCGTACGCGGAAGTCACGTCGTGGAAGGTTGAACGACGTTTTTTTTATTTTTTTACATCCTGCGGAGAGCCAAGGATCCTCGTGGCAGCGCGAAAGCGAGAGTGGCCGAGCGGTAAGGCAGAGCGCATGAAAAGGAGCCGTGCGCGATGCCGGGGCCCTCAATTAAAACGCGTGGCAGCAAATCATCGCCCGCATCCGCGACGCCACGCGATCGAGAGATCGTGAGAGGTGCGACAACAGGAGGAGGAGGAGGAGGAGGAGGAGGTAGCAGTCGAAGAAGGGAGAAGAAACCCCCTCGGTACATATCCGCGATAATTCATCTTCGCAGAACTTTCCAGCGCGGTCGCACGTCAGGAGCCAATTACACACGAAATTAATCGTGTCCCGTCTCGGAGGAACGCGCGTTTTCAATTAGCTTCCGATTACACACGACGACGCGACGCGACGGTCGGCTCTCTCGGGGTCGCCACGCTCGGGACCGCCCGTCCCGAGTGGCCCTTTCCTTCGTAGGGAGGTGACGTAATGTCCGAAATACGACGATTCGCGCGCGAATAAAAGGGAAGAGCGATATGAAACAAGCGGCCGAGGAAGAAGGAACGAGATCGTTCCTGCGGCAGCGGTAAGTGCCGGGTTTGTTATCGGACATCGGGCTTGGGTGCACCGTCCTCATCACGCCTTGGCCCTCACCTGGGTCCCGACTCGCGCCGTCGCCCTCCCCACGCCTCCCCATCCACCCCGCCGCGCATCGCGGACCGGTGCATCGCGATCTCGCTCGCGCGGTCGCTCGCCTTCGAGAGCATCGATACTCAGCTTCAAGTTATGCAACTATGTAGATCGCGATAGAACCAGCTCTTTCAAGGCCCTGGGATGGCACCCAATGCACTTGGGATAACGTCCCACGAGGGGGGCCCGGAGTATCGCAAGTGCCGCGATAAACAGCAAACGTTCCCTCTTCTTCGACTCTCTTTCTCGGCACTTCGTATTTTGCTATTAATTGAATTGCAAAGCGCGTCAATCGATGGAAACAGTCTGACTCTAAATTGATGTATACGATGCATCTAACGTCACCGTTTTCGAGTTTCAAGTATTTGCAACGCGGAATCTGCGAATGGTATAGATAAGTTAAATTCAAGAAAATATACGAGAGGTTGCAAATGTATATTCAAGAAAATCCATTATCATTTTGTAAACCGCCTTGAGAAAGTCCAACTCTATACTGTAAATTGTAGATATAAACTTTTTCATAACCGAAATGCAAGAATGTTTTTAAGGATGTATATGGGTCATCTCAAAACATTATTAAAAATTTCATAGAATATTCTAGTATTACGTCTGAGTATCTCTGTAAAATTTAAGCACAATTCACTTATTGGTTTAAAAGTTATTTCATTTTTTGTTTACTCTTGATTTTTATGTAAAATCGCGTTTGCAAATTTGATGGTGAAGTAGCATTATCAATTAAATCAAAATTTTTACATACACTAATAAAACTTTAATAAATATTCATTTACACACAAAAATTTCATTTAGATGCACTTATTCGTTTAAAAGTTATTTATTCAAAACTGTAACAAAATATAGTAATTTTTGCTTGCAAAAACCATTAAAAATCAAATTTTTCACTGTTTTCTTCTTTGCAGCTAGTTTCAAAACTAAAATGCGGACATTCGTCACCAAAATTTTTTGTTATTAATTAGAAAAAGTAGAATAAGCCTAGAAGCCTTCAATTTTTAAATTTCGATGACTTTTTGCTCGTATTGTACAACCAAAACATCCTTAGATGACAAAGGCTGACGAAACAAATTTTAGGGATTTTGATTAATTTATCATACCTATCACGCATTAATGTAGTTATTTAATTTGACGTGACGCATTAAAAAACCGAGATGTCGAAAAAACCGTAAACTATCGTACTTTTCATCCATGAAAGTACCGGTTCGATATCGAACACACGCGAAACTAATTGGCATTCTGCAAGCTTGTTGGCACGGCGACGACGCCGATCTTTTTTCAGCGTCGTATATATCAGCGTTAAATTAAATCGAACGATAAAAGCGGCGTTACCCCGAAGGAGGGAGCACACGCTGGTCAGATTCATTACCGATACGGCCGCGTGGGAACTATGTAACGAATCTCGAGTCGAAGCGCACGAGTTATTCTCCGATAAATAAGATTTTTGCATATGTGATAGGGACATAAATCTAACAATTTGATCCTGAAAGGGCACGAGATGATGCAAAACTTGTGAAAATCGTTTAACGCATTACTACCTGAATCCAAAGCATAATGTCGATCTGTTCGATTTTAAATCACGAATCTGAATCAAGATGAAATAAAACCGTATTGCAGATAAATACGAAACGCCAGATGAACAACTGGAAACGCATCCCATATTCGCACATCCCTTCGGAGCTGGTCTCTTCTCGGCGAAAACATCGAGGCGCGCGTTTCAACAGGTTTCGATATTTTTAGCCGTTGTTAGTCGACAAGAATAGAGTCTTGTTTTGTAACCGCGGCGTGCACGAGAAAATTCACGTGACTTATAGAATGGACCACGCGAACAATGCGGAAAGAGGGCAGGGACTTCGCGAGCGAACGAGACATCGCGCGCGACGATCTGTTGAAATCATACTTAATAAGATACCCGATAGCACCGCGCCCGATAATCCAGGATAACCTCGTCGTCGAGGCCCGGGCTCGATCCTTGTCTCGCGATCGATTTAATGTATGCAAATTGCCACGGCGCGAGATATTACTGGGATTAGATCAGCGAAATGTAGATTACGATAATACCATGCAGGCGTGTAAATCGATCTCTTGAAATCTGAGACATTCCCCTAACTCGTAAAATGGGCTGTCCAAAAAGCGATCTCGGAGAATCTTGCCTTTCACGTCGTAGATTCTTTATTTCACGCCTGCTCGAAGCGAAGCGCAATTAAGCGCTCTTTATATAAGTACATGCATCATTTTTTAACGAAGCCCTTGACATAATCGTTTCTCACGGAGAACAATAATTAGCTTACTCACTTCTCTACTCGATCTTCTTTTTCTACAGAAATCCTTAAGGATGTATGGGACATTTCTCGAAAAACATTTAAGGAAATTGTGAAAAAATTGCAGATTTTTTTTTATACTGCATTTGAAAGTAGTAAAAAAAATTTGGCGGCAATTTTCTATCTGGATAAAAAATTATTCTAATAAGAAGTAGACATGTGCTCTAATGAAAATTAAATAATTAGTGATCGTGCGCTAATTATGCGCTCTATCTATTTGTACATCTCCTTGTCCGTAACGATTTTTGAATCCTTCGATCCTCGGACTCTGGAATTCAAAGTCAAATGTAAAAGTTCTGGAACATTTGTCAGAACCCAATAACACCTATTCGACGAACGAGCCTTCCTGTTCCACCTTCTCCGGACACCTATTTCGCCGGAGACATTTCCCGGTGCACATCCCGAGTGCACGGTCTGGATGGCGTAGGTTCCTGCATTACAGGGATTACGTGCTCGCTACGTACTCGTACCTGTGTGTCCCAGCCTCCCTCCCTTTCCCTCTTCCTCTTTCACCGTCTCTTTCCCTCGTTCGAGCGAGCCCGGGCGACGTCTCTCCTCTCTCACCCGTTCGCCGGAGCTCGCCTCGTGCGCTCTGCCTAAGGCATGTCTTCAATGGCGAACACGCTGTTAAATATAGCCGGGGCATTCATAAATCAGGCGAATACCGACGATGTTAAAGGGGCGGTCGCCTCGCGTGGGCGAACGCGAATGCGCGCGAGAGGAACGTTAAAGTAGGCAACACCGAGTGCCGAGGAGGAAAGGAGGAAGAGATAGGGAGACCATAACTAAATTCTTCCTCTCCTCTCAGCCTCACCTGGACCTTTTCTATCTCCCCTCGACTTCCCGCCACTTCTACCAGGGCTTCTTCCCTTCTGGGCCGGCCTCTGTGTCGCCGGAGGGCGACCACTTACATGTCCGCTAATTGCTACCGTGCGATACTTTTCTTGCTCTCTTTTACCGAGTATGCTGAAGCTATTATTTATTTTGGATGTTTATTTCGACGTATAAAGCGAAACAGAGATGTAAAAAATGAGAAAAACGTGCTTTCAAAATAACGAAGATTTTGATTATAAAAAGAGACAACATTTATTAAATTATATGACGAAATCTTGCATAAAAATTATAATTTGCAGTTATGTAAGTGTATTTACAAAAATGGATGTAAAAGTATTGACCTTTTATAAAATATCAATGACTGTTCGTGCATATAATTTAAAAAAATTGTTTAATGGTTGAAAAAATGTTTATATCGTGTATAAAACAATTTAGAAATATATTATAATTAATCCATGTATATGTTTACAAAAATGCATAATTATTCCTAAATTATAATGCAGCATGAAATATTCCACATTTAGGACGATAACATTTTAAATAAAGAGTTAAATGGTTTTTTAAATAATTGTAGAGTATTTATATCTCAAACTTAGATTTTGCCTAATATTCTTGACAAATATTATTTAGAATTTTTATTTCGTTAAAATTCTTGCGTTGTGACGGTATCATTTTAGCACAATTATTGCAAAATTTTTATCAATTTCGGGATGACATTATTGTGCAGTGTTTGCGCAATGTACCTATCAAGGTAGAAAATAAATAGGAGCGTATGATGAAAAATATAATTCAAAATATTGTATAATGCAACATAAATTACAACGTAATTTCAACACATAAATTTCTTTACTCGATTGATTAATTACGAAATGCATACCTTCACTTTCACTATTCGTATTTTGTAAAGAAAAAAGATGAGTGCGCGAGTATTGCGTAACTCGCGAAGTGTTTCGAGTGATGTCACCGGTAATGCGCCATTCAGATGGCACTCGGCGAAAGAAAGAAGAAAAATAAAATGTATAAAGATGAGAGACACTGTACGGGGATAAACGCTACCGTGTCTCGGACTCGCGAGAGTAATCGTCTTTACGAGCCGACTACGCGGGACTAAAAGGTAAATAGAGGCAGGATGAATGAGAGGATGGCCCACTTCCTGACAGCGCCTTATATGAGCATCTATTACAATGCCGGCAGCGTGCAGAGATCCTGCCGAGGATCGAAGGCGAAACCGGTCGCGAGCGCCTCTTCTTTCGTCTACTTCCTGCTTTTTAAAGTCGGGAGTGAAAGTGAATGCCGCGAAAAGAAAAATGCCTACCGCAGCGCGGTTATTAATAAGCCGTTATCGAATCTAGAGAACCGGGCGATCTCCTTCGCGGAGATCCGTGCTTCAAAACTGAGTCGATGGTAGAGACTGATGCATCGCGGCAACCACATCCGTGTAACGATGACAAAGTAAAAAGACAAAATGAAAAATTTACGTATATATGAATGTTTCGTAGAACGCAATAAAGACTTTTCTTCGTTCTACATTATTTTTACTAGTCTCATTTCAAAGATTAACTTACAAAAAGGTTGCAAATGCGTCTATAGATGTATTTTGTTGATGATATAGTTGATGTTAAAATGAAAACGAAAGGTTAAAATCCAGTGAGTCATCAGCTCGGAGAGTGCACTTTGTACGTAACATAATTTTAACAGGGGGACAATAAAATAAATGATTGGGATAGGTTCGCGATTTTACGCGCTTGACTCTTGCAGCTCTTTCGCGAAGTCGACGGGATTTTCCGCCGAGCAATTATTTCGGCAACGCGCAATTATTTTCGGAAGAGTCACTGGCGTAACCGCGCTTGATATAGAGTTTGATATTATAATCGTCGCGGATCGGGCCGAATTTATCCCATTTATTTGTTTAAACGCAACGAACGTCAGCACTTAAGAGTCCATCGGCCGACAATACGACGAAATCCTATTTTGAGCTCGTGATTTCCCCGGAATAGATGAGACGCAAAATATTATCCTTCCTCTAAAAGCAAGTAACGCCTGTACTAGCAACGATATACGTACGCTACGAAATTACCGTTTGAGAATGTATGTTGCGGTATAACGCACAAAGGAAATATATAATATAATTAAAGTTTGGAAATATTTGAGAATTCAACGATTTATAAATTTAATTGAGGAGAAAAAAATGAATTCCAAAAGAATTAAAAATAATAAATAATGGAGCCTGAGGAATTCTGTTGAACAGAATCGCACGGTGTAATATCTCGGATTACGTCCATAAAAAGAATTTTTTAATCAAAGATGAAATACACTAAAACTAAAATTTCCAAGTGCGTAATTGCAAAAGCAATTCATACACGGAAAGAACCATTTTGTTGAAATAATTACGTAGAATCATTTAAAAAATTGTATTGGACGTTTAACTTGGTTGCTAGAATATCAAAACAGTTGCATCATGCTCGAGCGTCCTACACAATTATTTTGATAACTTATTTTAAATTTATTTTCTGATCTGTATCTAGTTAAACTTTTAGATGCTATAGTAAAATTATTCTTTCCATGTGCGCTTGTGCACGAGACGCACAAGAATTACATATTCGTGCTGGATGGAATGTAACGATTGCGGAGATAACGGTCGTAATAATTATCGCTGCATAAATCTCTCAACACCGCGTTTCGAACAATTTTTAATAGGGAAGATTGATAACGTTCGATTCCGCCAGCTGCACGCGGCGGCTTATCAGCGACACTCTTATTCGCGATCGGCGATCGTAACGCTTGCATTCATATATGAGCTTAATAACAAGGTACTTTTTTTCGAATCCTTACACGACGTTAATTAACATCGGACATGCAAATGGGATTCCTAAAGATCAAACCGCAACACGCCGCCATTTTTACGTGGTAGCAAGCTAGTAAAACCACAGTACGCTCGCCGGACCCTCGTGCCAGGCGATCCTTGTAAGGGACGAGCCATCCTTAACGATTTTAATTAACTCCGTTAGTCGGCGAGGCCCTCCCGTACGCAAATGCAATGGTCGGTTGCTTTACCGTTAGAGGACTGATAGGGAGAAGATGCGGTCACCCGCGTTCGTGTCCGGGGAAGCAGGACGAATCCTGGGAAAAATCTGCGTGCAGGTCGCGAGAAACGGTTCTCTTCAAAACCACGTTTCTTCATGACCACTGTGACCTGGCTTAATCTTCTCTACTTCTATAAATGTATTAATCATTCTAAGATTAAAATACAAATTATCAAAAATCAATTTTTGATTAGGCAATTAATTTTTTGTACTTATGTCATTTGTCTGTGGCATCATGTAAACATATTGGGCAACCGAGCCTTAAGGCACTTTTAGCACACGTGTCAGAAATGTAAACGGAACGTCAAGAAAATTGTAAATCAATTTCTCGTTTGTTGATTCATAAAATGCATACAGCAACGAGATAAATTTGAAGGATCGGTGATGTTTTGTTCTTTCTTCATCTCGCGTATACTTGTCAAAACGATCGCGGGGCAAAGTAACAACAACCCGCGGCGCTTAATTATTCCCACCGTGCGTTTCTCTTATAAACAAATTATACGCTTCCCGGGAGTCCCAGTGGAAGGTACACTAGAGGGTTAAAAGTAGGCCGTATGATATAACGTTAATTATAGGTGATGACATAGAAAGAACTTGAGGCGAGTTGACGACGTTGATGGTGATGATGATGATGATGATGATGGTGATGATGATGATGATGACGACGACGTTCGAGACGGGTGTCGATGATAATGGCGAGCGAGCGAGCGAGCAACGCATCGTTCCGGATTGCCGGGCGTGTAACGTGAGTGAGTGGGTCGCTGGGCACAACGCGTGTCGCGATAATGTGTTTCTGGGTCACTCACCGCTTGCGTATATACAGAGTAACAATCGGGAAGAGTTACTGAAATTAAATAGCTGTTATTTTGTAACGAATGGAGAGAGTGAAGTGAATTAAACGCTATTCTGTAGAAAAAGAAATCCGTCACTCTCCCTTCTCTGCATTGGCACGCAACGCAAAAGGGATATAAATTTGTAAAAAAATTAACGCGTCGAAAACTTGACTGGTTGGCTCGGTGATATATGTCCACAAAATCTCGACATGGGTGGTCACATTCGTAAAAGGAGTTTACCAGAAATTCTTCAAAGGTACAGTTACAGTTATTAATGCTAGAAAGTGTATTTTAACAGTTTTCAGAAACGCCTCGATTATTGTCCAAGTTCAGATGATCATTTCGAAAGCACCGCAATCAATTGAATTGTTGGACTTTTCTTCTAATATTTATTTTTCAGTTTTTATTTATTATTCATGTATGTGTTTTTTTACATTACATATACCAATAACAATTGGGGAGTTTTTTTATAACATATTTAATTCACTTGTTTCAACATCAAGATCTTGCTAATGATCATCTATGGGCACTTTAATTGTATTAATTCATTTAATTCTATCCATTCTTTAACTATTTCATTTCAGTAACTTAATTGTCACCCTGTACATGTCTCACATAAATATGCGGCGTGTGTCTAAGACGATTTCACGCGGTGCAAGTAGTCGGTGATTAACCCTTCTGTTTGCGACACTTCAGTGGGTCCGGCTGGAAAACGAGGATTATTTTTTATAAGATAAATTTAACTTGGAAAGAACTGCATGAGTCTCTTTAAAACCACGATTCTTCACGATTATTATGATTTAAATCAACGGTAATTTATCTTTTTATAAATTTTTATAAATAATCACTGTAAATAAATATTAAGATCTAAATTATTTATTAAAGAATGTATTAAAACGTATTTAGAAGACATTTAAGCTATCACGGCGGTTTTTGACAGTGGATTCAGCTGAAAAACGTTATTTTTAAGCGACGTGCGATAATCGTGCAATTCTTACGCAGAATTCTCTGTAAAATGCAGAATTGATCTATTTCGTCGGTGCGAGCGCTAGAAAAATGAAAATTTATTCTAAACGTAAACACAAAATAAATATGAACGAAGAATTTACCGTACAGCGAAGAGAGAGAGCCCTATTCCTGAATTAATTTTCTATGAGCTGCTGGTAGCAGCGTGTATCGATGAATTCTCGATTGGCGACAAGTGACGCCAAAAGATGCGCGCGAATTGTCCACGGTAATATGTAGCAAAGGGGGTATTGGGGTAAGCGACACGAAGTTGCATTAACCGCTCCGAAAACAGGTTTACACCCGAAGAGGATCGGCAATGCGCTGCGACGGAACTGGAAAGGAAACCTGTATTATGAGGCCCGCGATCTCGATATACAACATATAATTCCGGAATTCTCGCGATTAGACTAGGCCAGGCACAGCTATCTAGAAAATTAACGAGCGGAGGAAGAGCCACCGGGCGTTTTTAGCTGGGACAGTTGCGGACCACGTGCGTCTCGCGGCGCGATCTCCTCTTTTTCCCCCCGTCGATTCGGCCGGGGGAGTTCGTTCTCGTAGATCCGTTCCGGTGGATCCATTTGAACCGTTAGAATCGAGTTGGAGAACGACTCCTCACCGTTCACTCCTTCATACAGCTACATTATATTCCGGCCCATCTCGCGACGTAGCGACCGTGTCATCGTTTAGTAGAGTTAATTACCTAACGGAACGATTCGGCTATTGTATGGCGCCTCTTGTAAGAAGAATGAACGTTTCCGTCGAGAGGTCCGAAAGTTCCTACACAATTCTAATCTCGGTTGATCGTTATCTTGCCTGAGATTTTTAGATTGCATGTAGCATCGAGCGAGGCGTGGCGAAGTCTTTAACTTTCAATACGAAGAAAATTAAAATAGACTGAACTATAATCCCGAGTCGAAATTTTACTTCTACTTTCGATCTGAATTAGACCATTTAGGCTCCTGTCTTGAGTCTTAGAATAATAGTTATCAGAAAGCTTTTCACTTTGAGATTAAAAAGAGATTTTCTTAAAACCTCTTAAAACTCTTTTTAAAAATCTTATTGTAATCAATAAATACAAAAGATATTTATTTGATGGTTTAATGTCCATTTTCACTAATGTAGATCAACTTTGATCTCTCAGTTTAATTTACTCTATCTTTTTTCCAATTCTTAAAACTAAAGGAAGATAAAGAATAAATTAAATTGAGATCAAAGTCTAATCTGCGTTGATTAAAATAAGCACAAGTAAGCTAAATTCAACTCGAGATACAATTAATTCCTTCGTGAATTTTGTTTACCAGCATGTGTATCTTGCCTGGAGAATTTTATTCTCGAACTCGGAAACGAGACAATGGCTACTTAGTGGCTTTCACTACACGATAAAACGGCACTGTGTCATCTATTCACAGATACACAACTCGCCGCGCTTATAAGGACAACACATCTCTATTTTCTCCGGATATAATTGGATAGTTTGCTCTCGCAACGTACGTACATAAATACGACTACGGTATAACAATATAATCCCGATTCTATACCGATCTCATATGGCGGTGTGCTCGCGCTGGTTTTTGCGAGAAACGGACAATCACTCGCGCGCGCACACACACGAGAGACAATATGCGGAAATCGCATTAACGCGCGCGCGGCCGCGGGGTAGAAACCGCCACCGCGCGCGTTTCAGCCCGGGACAATAAGATCGGCATCGACGAAAGGGCGGTGCCGAAAACCTTTTTGCGTGTCCACTCATGCGAATCGCTCCAGCGTCAGTTTCTACCTCGTATAATATTCTGTACACGCTCGAATGTGTGTTGTTAGTACCGTTCGTTTTGAATTTTCTCTTGTTTCATAATTATCTCGAGCTCGCTTGTTTCATAATTTTCTCCGCACAAATAATGTAATTCGCGCGATTAGACTGCACTGCTGCGCACTAGTGACCATTAAAGCTGTACATTAATCTAAACCCAAGTGTAAAAGTGACATATCACATGTCACATATCTTGACGTCAATTTGTGTACGGCGGCTTTAGTGTGCACCAGTGCGTACAATCGAATTCGCTATAAGATTCATATTATATGTATCGTACCTACTTTTTATTTGTCCTTCTATTTAGTTTATTTCGTTAACGTTTATTCTCTAATTTTATTTTAATTTGAATGAGGACTTATTTCATTTATACGATTTTAAAATATGTACATAATTTCGGTATTTTCTATAATGCGATGATATTTAAATGTCAAAATTTTTATATATTGAGAAATAGAATTTCTATAATTATATCAATTAAATTTTCTGTATAAACAAATTTTTATTTCATTTTTAACCATATTATCCTTTTTCGATTTTTATTTCACAAACATTTATATAGTTTTATTTTATGTTTATTTTATTAAGAATTTGTTTTATTTGACATTTAATATGTATTTTCGAATATAAAAAAATTAATGTCTCATTTAAAATAAATTTAATTTGATATTCTGTATAGTAAAATAATTCATATGAAAATTGCACGTCTGGCAAAGATCCCGATTCAAATTCATCCAGAATATATCAGATTTTTAATTGGTCATCACGTTTTGAAAGACAGTGCCAACCAGCGAGAGTATCCTTGCCAAGACAGTAAGAGTCATGGCACGTAGAAAAACTTGAGCAATAAAACTTGGACAGTAAACGAAGCAGCCAATCATAATCAAGGACTCAAGACATAACGTAGGTAACAGCAAATTCAAATTGTTGATTTCTTTACTTATGTTATCTAATTGCTCAAGTTCTTTTTACTATGGTCATTATGAATCATGCATGAGCATGTATCAAATGGATCAAGAGATAATGTAATAAAACGTAAAAATAGAAAAAAAATTATGCAACAATTATGAATATTATAAGAATATTTTAACGCGTTTCTGAGATTTTTCTAATATCTTCAAAATAGAGCTAATAACGTGTATAAAAATTATTATTTTATCGAAGATAAAATCCTAGCTCTCAAGCAGATACATTTCCAAGATACATTACAATACAATTAGCACGATCTTTCGAAACAAAGACATCTCCGGTGCATTCGACAATGCACCTGTTGCGTAATCTACCGTCTACCAAGCGCGTCGAGAGAGAAGAAACTTCTCCGATGAGAGAACCGTTCGTATTCTTAGATGTCTAACGACTTGGCACCATCGAAAGAAGAAGCCTCGTTTCGAAACGAGTCTCAAAACCATATATATATGATTGAGTGCGCCTGTATCGCCTACACCGCACCTAAAACGTCCACTCATTCGATTCTTATCGTTGTTAGACCGTTCCTCGCCTATTCGGAGGCTACAATAAAAGTACACGTCGCGTCCGTCCAAAATGGAAACGGTACCCTCGTGTTACCCCGACATTCCGACATCATTTTTTCTAACTGTGCGCTACACGCCATAAAAGTACATTTCCCAGCTTACAAGGTGGGCGTTACTTCTGATCGGGTCTGTGGGTGACACCGACTAATCATTTCTTCTTTTGGTAATAAATCAATTTTAATTTGATCTACGAAATGCGATAAAGTGGGAAAAGAAGAGACAGGGGGAGAAATAAGGAGTAGAAAATATATTATTAGGAACACATAATAAAATAGAAGCTGCAAGAAGTAACGTATCCGATAAGATTTATATCCGTGTTTCTTCCTCTTTTATCTTTCTCTTCAAGCTTTTTTAATTTAAAAGATAATGTCCCATAAGCGGCATTCGTGCGTACAAATCTGGACGTTACGTTCCATCTGCACTTTGTGCACGGTATCTTTGCGGTCGTTTTTCCGAGTTGGGATTTGCCGTAAATGCACCGCGTAAGCAAGAAATTTATAGGATTAGAAAAGCAGGTCGCGCGAGACGTAAAATTAAACGGACGACTTTTTCGCTAACGCTCCAATTAACGTCTTTAATCCCGCGAGTTGTCGCGACAAGCGAATCGTATTTCCGGATTATCGACGCCCGCCGATTCTTTAGCGCCGCTATTGAATTCGTAAATCTCACAATTAATCGGCTTTGATAAACAATCCGATTTCCAAAGTCCATAAAATTGAATTGCAGAGAAAAAAAGACAGGGAAGCGAGGTGTGTCGAACAATTTAAGGTACAAGCACAGAATTCTTTTATGAATTTAAGGTCATGTTCAGGTTAACTTTAAGTCTGTATTTCACGTTAGAATTTAGGATGTAGAAAATAATTTGAAGTGCAACGTAAAAACATTTAAAAATATGAATAAAATACTTTTAATTTTTAATTTACCTTAAGTTAATTTAATTTTAACATAACTTTTAACTAATTGGTTTTTTATTCGTGTAACTTTTAACGTAATTAAATTAATTTTATAAACCATTAATTTTAACTTAATTTAATTTAAAAAAATTTATTAACTCATCCAACTCTGATTAAAAGTAAAATTTAAGTAGCGATATATTATTCCAAATACAATTTTTGAATATAATATTTTTCAAAAAGTTTACATATTATTTTTTAAATATTATACTTACTAATGTTAATTTAATTATTATTACTAAATTGTAAATTTTTTATTTATTTTTTATTTTTTATATTCTTATTATTAAATCACCAGAATATTATGCTATTACTTATGTTATATCAGATTACGATATTTTAATTTTACATTTATAATTATGCAGTCGCATACACCGAATCACCACTTCTCGCTTCGGCCGAACAGCAGCTAGAAAAATAGCGTCAAATATAAAACGTAATAATCTGGCAGTCACACGCAGGAAAATTGCGCTGCGCCGGTCTCTCTAATGATGCGAATTTATTTCGCTCGCAATAAATACGCCGGTCGACTATAAGCGCGCGCCTAATTACGATCGCGCGGCGGTCTCGCGTTTGCCTTTTTCCATTTTGCCACGCGAATGATTTGCATTTCGCCGCGATTATAGCCAAATCACCTCGCCTCATTTCGCTCCGGCTCCGAGGTATTACGAGGAATTTGCACTTTCGACGTTCATGCTTATCAATAGTGCCTGTTATGGCAGCAACGCGATCTTAAACGTCATCGTGGCGTCCGTCGCGCGGATATCGTGTGAACACATCGTTTTCATTCGACGACGAGAATTAAAAGAAATTGGGTTGAACGCGCCTTTTTCTACCGAAAGCGATTAAATCGATTACGTCATCGCCCGCTCGCTACTTATTTCCCCGTGCAAAGCGGCCTTCATTATAATTACTTTGCGATAATTGATACGTTGAGATAGCCGGCGCCAGTGGTAATTTCTAAGTTCTCGGTCCGCTGCGCAATTATTTTACGACTGACGGAAAAAGACACGAGGCATTTTGAATTTCAGTCTTCGAGCTTAAAAAGTCTCGTTGATCTAAAATCAAGGACAAAAGTCGCTTTGAAACTTTTCGAAGAATAAAAATAACGATTCAAAATTTATAGCAAAACAATCACGATGATGATCCCACTTTAATTAATCATATTGAAAAATTGTTACTATCAATGTAAACAGTAAATATAGTTTCAAAAAGGAAAGTTATATATTCAATAAATTATGAATTTAAAAAAAAAATTGAGAATGCAATGAAAGATTAACAGTAATGATCCGATAACGAATCACTTTTCATTATTACATACATGTTCTATAAATAATTTTTTTTTTTTTTTTTCAAATACAAAGGATTAGAAGATTCATATATCTATGCAATTGATTGTACATTTCTCTTTTGTAACGCATTAAATTTTCACGCTCGTGAAACATACGTTCGAAGTGGATCGAACAGTTACTTCAGCGGCGATTAATTAATTCGGATAAAAATATAGTAATTTACGCATTAGCTCCTTTGTCAGGGGGAAAAAGCTAGCGTGGAAGGCATCGTCACTTATCTGGAGAACCGTAATCTCGGCGCTTATTTAACCCGATTTAAGTCGGCGGCCGCTATTTATTGGCCCCCATTGTTCGTCGTATAGAAAGTCCCGGCGGCAAGATAATCGCCTCTAATTATCACTAGCCCAGAAGCACACGCGGTCGCGATAATCATGCGTTTCGCGGAGAATAAAGCAAAAGGACACGCATCTTCGTGCTTCGTCCGATAAATCGATCTGCTTCGGACTCGCGTATCAAGGATAGGACGTATACGAGTATACCGCGAACGAGGAGGGCGTTTGTAATGCACGGTGTGTGTACGAACACCGTTGCATCGATCTGTAACGACACGTTTCTCGAGACGAGGATCCCTCCGAGGAGCCGATTTCGCTTTAAAATGCAGGGCATTAACTGCTGATGCATCGCCGGCGTTCCCGCGTGGCTGCACATCTTTAAATAGTTACAATGTTGGATTTCGATATTCTCGGTTTGTTAATCCACAGATTATTACGTCCCGGGGATTATACAGCCGTGATTGTATCTCCCGGCAATTACATCTCGTTGCTGCGCTACACGTCTCGCTTCTCAGAGTCCCGCGCGACTGTCGATACTCTCTCGAGATACACGCGCGACTCGTTCCGAGTCGTTCCCATACGAATATAGATCGAGAAGGCGCAGGCGGCGCGGCGGCGGGAGGGCAAAGCGTGTAAGCGCGCGCGAGTGCGTTTAAGACAATGAGCAGTTGGCGCGCGGAGTTAGGTGAAAGCACGCCAATCATCTTCGATGAGGAATCTCCCGGCGTACTCCCTCAGCCATGAACAAACAATGGTGCGGCCAATTACCCGCAATCAGACCCGCCGCGTTTGATCTCGCGAATCGCCCGGCCGGCCGGCCGGCCGCTCTCTCGACGGGCATCTGATAAAGCCGCGCGGCCACGCGCGATTAAACGGCGGACTTCGACGAGCGAGTTTGCGAACGAGCGGTGCGAGGTGGAGTTTAGGTGAAAGCACACAGCTTCCCGCGGCCGGAAAGCGTTGCGAGGATGTTAACGTAATCTCCGTGCCGCGAACAAACAGGCCAACCAATTATCCGAGTGTAATGCGATGATCTACCACCGCGCGCGTGGTAGAACCGGGACGCCACGCCGCGCCGCGCGCTGCGGTCCGTCGTTCGCCGCTTCCTGGGCGTCGATATTACGACGTTTAGGATTTCGAAATGACAGCGCTGCGGGAATTTAAACGCGTAGATCCCCGAGAGAAATTACATGTCTGGGCAGATCATCGAATCGTCTCTGCATCTCCGAGATATGACGTGAGACATGCTCGGATTGCGCTGTTAAATTTCTCAGATCCTTCAACTGTGATAGCAACGCTAAGTTCTCAAATCGCAACTGCTCGATAAGTTTTATATCCTTGACACTTGAGCAGGCGCTGGATTTTTTTTATGACGTAAATGGGAGTCAATTCGACTTGCACTTTGATTTATTTCTATTTTATGCATAAACGAAATTGTTTTATTTTTATTAATAAATAATAAACTGACACATATTTTAAACACGAAATAATAATTTGCAATTATTAGAAATTTAAAAGATCTGTATTTTCAAAATTATTTCCCTATGTAACGTTTTGACTAATAAATTTGTAGCTTTCAAGTTAATTAATAAATACAGGCACTTGAAATAATCAAATGAATTTCAATTATTATTTGTTATTAGAAATTAAATTATTTTTTACAACATTAGGAAAAATCTCAATTTTTTCTAAATACTTTAAATATTCAAGATGATTTATACAAAGTTCTATTGTGATTGTCTGTTTAGTTACTTTGTTATAATAAATAAATAAATTTTGTTTATTTTACAGAACTGATCTCTGCATCTCGCAATAAAACTTTATACATAAAACATCTTGAATTAAAGTATTTAAATTAACAAATTCAAATTTTTTTCATTATTTTATTATTAATTGTATTTTCATTAGATCATGTCTACTTCTTATTGAAATAACTCTTTATCCAAGCAAAAAATCGACGCCAAATGTTTTCTACTACTTTCAAATGCAATGTAAAAACGATCTGTAATTTTTTCACAATTTTCTTAACGTTTTGAGGAATATATGTTTTATACATCCTTAATATACTTCGAATATGATAATCGTAAATTCAGAAAATCAAGCAAGCTTCGCTCGAACGTAAGTAAACTGCAATGTTCTCCCGCGATGAGTCTCCTCGCACTTTTGCTCCTTTTCACTTCTTCAAAAATAAAAAGTTCAATTCTTGCGTCGTCTCGAGGCTCGGATGAAGGAACGATCGTTGCATCGAGCCAGCCACGACGATTCGTTTCGAGCGGCCAAGAGATCGAGGCGAAGGGACAGCGATGCGTTACACTTACCGCGTGACGTTAATTATCCGCCAAGATCGCATCGCGCGGCGAGAAATCTCAAGGCGGCGCGGCGCGCGATTAAGCGACGCGCGTTCATTGCGACATTACGCCGGGGAGTACCTGTACGCGTATTTATCGCGAAACGCGAGCGATAAGCCTTTCCGATGCGACGTAGTAACGCCTCACGTTAATTAGAAATATTCGTATCCCTCTCGTTTTTCCGCCCGCTGATTTAGCGCAATATTTATCTCTCTTGTCGCGCGCCGCCGCCGTTCTATTGGCTCTCGCTCTCGCTCGCGCGTCGCAAGTTTCTTTTCTTTTTTTTTCTTTTTTTTTATTTTAATCTCGGGATTTCTCGAGGGTCGTTACCGCGTCTCGCACCCGGCGAAAAGATACTCTCGCGCCGCGGAACATCTATTTATATTGTGGAGAGCCACTACTTATGCTGTATATATATACCGCGGAGATTATGCCCCGATGCCTTCCAGTGGCGAATATTCACGTCGAAAAGATGGCGAAATAACAAGACTGCTCGGGACGATAATCGTAATGGCAATGTAGAACATTTCAGACAAAAATCTGCGAGACTTCGCAAACTGCGACGCTGACAATTTTAAGCAGAGATCGCAGGCGTGCTCGTAAATTTCGTCGGTTATGAAGACGTAAGGGAATAAATTGCATAATAATCGTGTTACTGTCAGTTTCCGCCGTTTGATATTAATCATCCTTCAACGTAATATTACGTGAGATAAAATGCTTCGAAGCAGCTTTATGCAAGCAGACGCATGCAACACACAAGCAAGCGCACCTTAACGCGCGAGTGAACCCTTTGTGTGGTAGATCATCGAGAGAGACAGAGAAAGAGCAAACCTCGTGACCTCTCGGTGATCTCTCGGATCTCCCTTTTGAGGGATAATCTACTGAAGGGCTGGTCTAGGTAGGTCTTCGCGATCGAGGCCACGGGGGAGAATCCGGTGTGCGCGCGCGCCTATTAAATTTCAAACTCTCGCTCGAGGTCAGACACGCCGCGCCGTGGCAGGCTGGGCTCTCCTAGCCTTCCTCCGAAGGCGGAGGTGCAAGGTGCAGCGCGGGCCGACCTACGACCTTGGCAGTCACGACGCCGAGCGAGCATCGCCGACGCGTAGCGCACGTACACGCTGGAACACTGTTTTTCCGCAACGTCGCCGATGCGGGGCATCTGATGTCTCTTGATCGCAGAATCGGATCTCCCGCAGCTTCGAGAGCAGTCCGCCGAAACTTATAGGCGCTTCAAATTTCGAGGTTTGCGAATTCTCTTCTTGGAAAGAATTCCGAAAATACTTTTGATTAATGAGGAAGATAAAATATTTCATTGCGATATTAGGGATGTATCGGACGTACGGTTTCTACAAAGTAACGTACACACGAAAGTTGTGTGAATAAGATTGTATTTTTATTTTAGAAAATATTTTTATAGTTTGTTCGCTTTATTTGTTGTTAAAAAAAATTAAGTTGTCTTTTACGACATCATCTCAATATAAAATTTTATTGTAACATAATCCAATGGTGAATGATGCAGGAATCAGAAATAAAGTTAGTTTCTAATGCAATTAGAGACGAAATAAGTCTAGGTACGATCATAGCAGAGTCTTGGCGCTGAAATAATATTCTTTTGATTTCTGTGACTTTACATACACTTCTGATTCCTTTCGAACTGTGTTCCGTTACTTACTTTCAGTTATAAACATTGTTCTTAAATTGAATCAGAATAAGCAATATCACTGAATTAAATTGATAAGTCAATTTTATATTACTGATGCTAACATAGCATCTTTCGAGATCCTCCCTCACCTCGGAACAAAATTGCCTTGTCAATTTAATTCTGTGATATTGCTTATTCTGATTCAGTCTGACAATGAGAGCTGTGTTTGAAAGTAATTACACACGTTAGAAATAATAAAAATCTAGATTTTATAATTTAAAAAAATGTTCTATTAGACTTATTATAATATTATATTTAGGCCATTGGAGGATCTTGAAAATGATATTTTGATACCTTGAAATACGTTATACGCACATTATTATTAATTATACTTATTTTATGCATTCTCAATAAGACTTTTGATGCCGAAACTGTGCCTGAAAAGATGAGTAAAGTTAAAAATATCAAAGGTATTCGAAAAAAATCAGAAATGTATTTACAAAAATCAAAAAAATATATTATTTTAGCGTCAAGATTCTGCTATGATCGTATATAGGCATGTATATAGGCCTGTCTCGTTTTTAACTGTATTATATACAAAACGCAGTCTATGTTCCATTGCGAAATATGTTTCCTCTACGAGGAACTTCTTCAGCGTGTTAAATGTTTTTGCGAGGGAAAAATGATCGCGACTTTTCCTGTCGAAGAGTACTCGTGCCTGAGAATGTCTATCGGCAAATGTGGGGGAGGTATCCTTTATAAAGATGGATTTACGTAAGGGATTGCGGAGTCGTAGGCTTACGTAAAAGGGACCAGCGACATTTACCGCTGAATGGTGGTCATCTAATTCTCGCGTTACACACGTTTTCACAATCACCCGGTGTGCATAACTAGACAGACATAATTCGCGCATAATCTGATATAAGTCTCCGATTCCGCATTGATTTCGCAGCGAGCAGAAACACACTCGAGGCCGACACCTCAACCTCGATATCTTTCGGCGAAAGCAGCTTTATCTCCCAGGGTTCACCGGCACCGGGCGAAACAAGAGCCGAACGTCAGCATCCACGCAAACGGATTTATTCCCGACGACACACGACGGGGCCCGCGAGCAAGGGGGAGGAAAAGGGGAAGAGGGAAGGAGGAACCGAGTTGCAGCGCAACGACTAAGCATCACCGTTTTCACCGTTCGCGACTCGGATAACACACCAGTGGAAACCGTCGCTTTCGCCTTTTGCCGATAGCGAGTCGCGATTCTCTCTTCTGTTTCTCTTTTCTGTCGATGCCCCTGCATCTCCTCCGGTCCCCCCCTTGGCCGCCCCTCTTTCCAACGTGTGTCCCCCGATCACGAAGCTCGCTCCCTGTTATCGTTCCCTGTCGAAAGTCGGCCTGCGGGATCGCGATCGGCAGGTGGTCATTGTCGGCCTCGCGGGCGCGCGCGCGCGCGCGAGCGTGTGCACAGATGAATCTGAATTTCTAATTGTCGCCGATGGCATCATTAATTAAGTCGGAGCCGGGCGAAATGGGACGAAAGCGAGCGAGGCGGGCTGATTAAGGCGATAAAAAGCCATGCGCTCGCGCACGACCCGCCGATTTTTCGCGTGCGCGTACGCGCGAGAGCTGTGAATTGCGCTACCGGTAGGCAGTTCCCTGGCGTGGCGCGAGATAAGCCCGGGATATCGTTATCGGCGATATCGCGCGCCACGCCGGATTAAATTGCGCTCGTTAGCGAGTAATAACGCCACCCACTCGGTTAATACGGTGCGCGCGCGACGGCGTTCTAATCGAAGTTTAATTTGGTACTTTCTTAATGCGCTCCTACATCTTGTTAATATCGACGGTATCTCCTTTCAGCAAAGTCATTTTAAAATTCACTCTTCAGAGCTACCACCCAGTTCAAATCGAATCAAAAGAAGCCAAACAACGACTGCTTTTTAACAGAAAAAAATGACAAAGAGTAACCTTTCAGTCAGTAAAACAGTAACCAAGCAGTTTTTTTACCAAATGTTTGGAATAGTTAAGGCAAATTTAAGCCAAAAAAATGCTTTTATTTTCATCGAGTCTATTTTTGGATAATTAACATATAGCAAATTTTTTTCATGAAAAGTTTAAAATTTTAAGAACAGCTAGGGGCTTGAGCAATATATAGACTATACATGAAAAAAAATTATTATCAAGTTAACAATTATATTCTCATATATGAGTAAGAATTTAAAATCTTGAAAACTTGACTAATCTTAATTTGAATAATCTTAAACACTTACATAAAGAAATTGTTTCTTACATGAAGAATTTTGTTTCTTCATGTAATCAAGTTATATCTGCTTAAGATTGTCAAATTCTTTCAGAAAGATTTTATAATCTTGTTTATATGTAAGAATATGATTATTGAGTTGATGTTTATTTTTTTTTTATGTACAGAAAGAGAAATTAAAGATACGCTTGAAGATATCTTAATAGCAGGCCCGCGATTAGCGACAGTGCCATGTATGTTTAGTAATTCTCTTCATTTTTGCATTTTTTTATGGCAGCGAGATTTTTTTATCAGCCACACCGCTTGTCAAGCATTCGATTTGCAATGCAAAGTGGGCAGATGCTGAGACACCGGATCAGTATCTAGTGAGCGACTAGTTGTAATTGTAATAAGAGCCACAGAAATATGAATAGAACGTTTATATTTTACGAATGTCAGATCAAGAAAAAAGTGATTATAGTGCACTCATTCTGGATAATGACTGTTTAATAACTTGTTAACAAGAAACGGCAAAAAAGTGACTCGAGTGACTGGATGGCAGAGCTGACATCTTAACATTCAAGATGTAGAAAATTTCGCTACTCTATTTTTGGAATTAAAGAACTCTGCATAAACTGATCTATCAGATTAATGCAAGATCGCAGTTAGTGAAAGTTCCAATTAATATTAAAATTAAGTCGCAGCAGTCGGGAGGGAGAGAAAAGCAACACGTACAAAACATTTCGATAGTTTGGTATTCACCTTAAAACACAAAGATCGCAAAGTGTATTGCGTAATCGACGCAAGATTAAGATTTGAAAGTTTCGAGGCAGTATTGATATGTAAGCATAAAATATGATCAATTTAAATAGCAAATTTTTGCCTTTTTAAATAGCAAATTTCTAAAAAACCGAAAAAGAAAATACCGTGTCACGTAATATTGTAAATGAGAAAAGCTACGATGTTTCCTCTAGCTTTTTAAACGTAGGATTGGATTGGTCCCAGCTCGGGGCGCCGAGAAAGAGAGAGTTCCTGGACTTCGGCCTGAGGTTTCGATTTCCCGGGTGAAATACGCAAATTGGAATTATCCGGGCTCGGGGCGAACCAATATAGTCCTCGAGCGACACGGTCTCCACGCGTCGCGACACCGCCGGGGCGATAAATCGACGACATCGGGGCATCGTTCTACCTGTGCAACCGGATCGTTTGTCTCCGGGGAAGACGGCGAAAGAGGATCGTAGACGAGGGGACGTGGCGGCGAGAGTGTTCCGGAGGAACGGATGTAAAGGACGCGAGGTAATATGAGAGGCGCGCACAGCCCACAGGGAATTCTCTAGCGCTTAGGCTTAGATGACTCGCGACTCGGAAATCTTAAACCTGACCAGGTTTTGAACCCTTGTACCTGCTTATCACCTCGTAATGTCGCTTCACGCCGGTGTACGCGAAAAGGACCCCGCGTGGTCCTCTCGCTTATGATATACGGACGGTTCAAAGGTCGATGTAGATTCCTAGTTTGGATAGTGAATAGAGATATGGCGAACGAAATCGAGCGTTTCAAGAAATTTCGTAAAATGGAGATATTTGTATTATATTTTAAAGGAAAAAAAGGAAAAGAGAAAAATATACTGTTTTTATTTTTTTAGGAAAAAAATGAAAATATATGAATTCTTTCGAAAATATATTCTTTTTTATACTTTTGATAACACATTTAATATACTTGCGTAAAAGTTCAAAATATTGAAAACATGTTTGCAGGATTTTTAAAATATCATTAAATTAATTAATTTTTAAAGAAACCGTATTTTGTGTTTCATTGTTACGGTTATTATTCTTTCAAAAATATGTATAAACAATAAAAGTTTATAATCTGCTCTCTTTTTCCACTTTCCCATATCTCTCATACGAGAAACACTTTGAAAAATTTGTAAATAAGTATTCTTCGAAGATTAGATTCTCACGCGAATTAATACGTTTTACGTTCTACTGTTGCAGTTACATATTACACTACTCTAATGATTTGGCTTGTAATTATTGCCGTCATTAAAGAATCTCTCTCTTATGTAAGATTCTTATCACTGAAAGTTTAAGATTTATCATTTCTCTCTCGTCGACTCCCTATTTCCGTTGACTCGCCTCTCTCTCTCTCTCCCCCCCCTCTCTCCTGCATCGCCGCCCTTTCTTTTTGCATTTTTCCGTCGAAGGCGCGAGCGATCGTGCCGTCATTGCAAGGGAATGCATACATCGGAGGCCCCCGAGAGAGCCGTATTTTATTTTTGTATTGCAACCCGAGAGAGACGGGCAAACACGTGCTGCATCTGAAACCTTGGCCCGAATCGCTAGTTATTCGGCCAAGCGACGGCTCGCTTAACAAAATTCGCTAAATTCGCTTGTGAGATTGCCCGGTCGAATTTTCGCAAAGTCTATGATCGTGAGGCCTCTCGAGCCAATCTGGTGGTTGGCTCACAGGAAACAATACGATAACAAGCTAATTTCAAATCTAATATCCATCAATTTCAAATGTACGGAAATACTGAGATATTTGAAAAAAATCAGAGATATTTCGGTAGGTTAACTCAATCAGGGATTTTAAGACTTTATAGGCGAATTTTTAATTTTGAATTATTCTGCCTCACGTTCGAACGGACACGTATAAAAAAAAAAAAGTGAAAAACATTTTGAGTCAAATAATTGTGAAATCATATTCTGGAATATTGGACGAGTGTATCAAAACTTTTTCAGATTTGTTAAAGCCTACAAAATCCTTTAAAAAATACAGTTAGGCATCAGTGACCCGGTTGGAGTAGAAAAGCAGCAAAAGAGGAAAACTGCTACTCATTGAATTTGTAAAAATGTGTAAAGTTTCCGTCATTTAAAAAAATGACCTATCTTGGGATGTCTTAGGTAGTCATTGATGATTCATATAGCTAAGGAAACAGGCGATGGGAACGACGGAATTCGATTTGACAGGTCAGGGTTTAACAAAAGACGCTCCTTTATTATTATCCTCTCTCGATAACAAGTGACTAGCACTTCGAATACAGCGATCGACATCTGCCTGGAATCGAATTACGCACTCTCCCACTCTCGCACACACACGCACACACACATAGGCGCACACACGTACACATTTTAGAGGGGCGCTAATTTCAAGATGGAATGTATCGTAAAAAAGAGACACACGCACACACTGGCTTCGCCGAGCCGTTTCTGGTTCGAGGAAGCCAGCTTTGTAAGCCCGTGTTTTACGGTCTTTTTTTTTCTGCTAGAAGCTGACGCGCCGAAGAGGGATCATGCAATTTACTGCTCGTTAACTATCCGTTTTCTTAAACGCAATGTAAATAGAGCTCTTTTTCTTCGTTAGCACTCGCGTCGAAAAAGCGCGTCAGCTGCCGGCAAAAGAATATAACGGACTCTACGTCATCCGGAAGGCACTCTGAAAGTGTTTACGAACTATACGAACCTGAAAAGTCGATCGTACGTCTCTATGCTTGTCGTAGAAAAAAAAAGGAAAGACGATTTACAAAACATCGCGCGGCGCGATTGAAGAGCTTAGCAAAAAAAAGGGCAAACAACCAACACTTTCTACGATTAAGTGGATGGTAATCGCTTTGTCATCACTGACGAAACGCAACACGGCATCCATTCACGAACGATTTTGTTTTTTAATCCATCAATAGCCGTTAATAGTCATTATTTGTTACGATCGGCGAGAAATCCAAATGCAAATTACGAGAAAAAAGTGACAAACTGAAAAATCTTCGATTGAGATTCAAATTTGTATTGTTTGGCATTCTTTGCGATCGTAATATTCTTGATCACCAGACCGAATAAACAAGTCAAACAATGGATTGTAAATTGTTTAATAGATCGTAAAGATTTTAACATCCGCACTCATCATTTTTGTTCTTCTCTCATATACAAATCTTAATGATTACTCAAGTCTCCGAGACTCTCCGCAGAGTATATGTATAAGTGAACGTTTGCGCTATTTACACTTAGGCTACTTTCTTTAGGAACATTAAAGTCATCGAATCAATCACGCCTTGTGACGAAGGCATTGAAGTCGCTCTTCGCGGGAGCGCTTGCAAACACCTCCCAGATTACAACTGAAGCGATAGGCAGAAAATCGAATCGAATCGCGTTTTCTTCCACTTGGTGGAAATGTCGAAATTTGAAAGACTCATGGGTTTCGTTCGGGAGCATCGAAAGAAAAAAAAAAAAATAATCATAAGCCCTAAACAGTATATAAAATATTTTATTTTAACAAAATAAAGAAATGTATTAATCATAATGAGAAAAAGTAGCTGGAAAATACAGGATATAGAAGTGCGAAAATTGCAAATTAAAACATTAAGCATAGATATCTTTCGGAAAATTTAAGTTTATAAATTATAAAAGAAAATAATATGAGAAAATTCTTTACGTTTGTATATACTGTTTAGGGTTAATAACGTAATAACTTAAACACCGAATGACGTGCAAGTATTGTAGGTGTCCCAAATTAGAAAATTTGCACTCGCGAAACCGATTGCGGGACGATTCGCAACCTTAAGATCATTCTCGATAAATCATTCTAAAGACTACGTCATTCAGGAACAACTTGCCAGTCACTTGTAATCACTATGAAATGTCATTGCAATAATAAAAAAAAAAGTACCCTTGCATCGTGCGTACCACGTCTCTGAGCTCCACGTCGATTTGCTCTTTCCACCACTGCATTGTAAGCAGGATCACCGCGAACACCACTATTTAAGTATCCTTCTTCGGCACACGAAAGTAGTTTTTGTCAAACACGAATGTCGCCCTCCATGACTGGAATCTTCTCGGTATCTGGATCTTTCGGCTACCAGGTGTTGAAAAGAGCCTTCAGATACTTCGCACGTCGGTCTTCCAGGGTGTGCCGTACCTTGGACCCTGCGTGTCCTCGAAACGAGAAAGTCAGTCTTACGTCCTCGGAGTTTTAGGTCCCGGAATGTATTTCAAGACCTCTGGTGTTCGATTGCCATTAGCAAAATGCGTTTTTTTCTTCAAGACGCTTGAAGAAAAGAATCATTCTCTCGGCAAGGGACGCTTCCAAGATCGAAAGCGATCTTGGTGATAGTGGCCTTTTTTCGGGAAGGCACAAGAGAGATTCTACGTCCTTACCGAGGACCTCGTCAGCGATTGGAGTAGACGTTGCTGCTGAGGACGACGATGTCAGTTCTCCTGCCTGGCTCATCTCGTCCTCCGAGGAGGAGGGCGCATAGAAGGCGTCATATGCTCAGCGACGGCCTCTTCTTACGGTCCTTGGTGGTGTTCTTGCCGAAGATCGTCCCGAGGACTCTCGAGACCGAGTGTACGCCCAGTTTCCTGCGGATCGGCAACGCTCGCAGGAGCTGGACCGACCTCGCCTCCCGCAGGAGCGCCTGGAAGGCTAACGCCGCTCCCGCGGGACTCTCCGCGGCGCTCACCTCGTAAAACTGGCATCCGTGCGCCAGCGACAGCTGTTGGCCTTCGTCCACGCATACCTCTCTGCAACAGAAACGTTTGTCGATCCTTCTTTAACGATTCCTTTGATGTATGTGCGCGCCTTTAAGATGATTAAGATTTAAAAGAGATTCAAAAATTCAAGAAAGTACTTAAAGGTAGCAAGCTGACGTTATGACGTTGACATCTTTCACACTGCTATCTGGAATTTATTACTATTTTGATATATGTAATTCAATGTGCCTATTTTGCATCCCGAAAGTTTTGCATTTAAATCCCAGCTCAAAGGTCTTAATATTTAAGTATAATAGATTTGAATTAAAATGTTATTAAAATATGCATGAATAATCCAATGATCGATTCTCTAAAATTTCAAATGTAAACTAATAGTAATTGGCAATTGAAAATCAAATAAAATATCAATTTTTTGAAGGGATTTATTTGAAACGGACAAGATGTTGTAAGCGGAGGTTTTTATATTTTCGCTGTACGAATATATGTAGCTGAAATTATTGGAAGAGTTAAAGAGTAGAAATTTCACGCAGAAAGAAAACGACGTTTTATTTGATTCTTTATTGCCAATTACTGTTAATTTAAGTTTTCAATATTATTATTAATATTTTTAAAAAATGCAAGACTCGAAACTACACGTAAATGTGGAATCCCAGGCTTCGCGAATTTTCACCTCACGATAGAGGCTTCAAGACTTCAATTCCTAAAAATCATGAAAATTGGAAGATCTGTTAGCTTTATCACTTCGAAATCGTAAAACTTTAGGATTTACGACCTTCCTGCTTTATAACTCTCTTTATAATCGGAGACTCGGAACACGATCGTCGGATGATAGAGAGGATCGTCATTTCGTATGATTCACAGGGAGTGGTTTATGTCGCGGAACACTCGAATCATGTGTTGAAACATCGATCGGGAGCGGCGGAAATGCGGACCGGATGCTGCGGGCGTTCGCAGATTTATACCGTCGGTACAGCGGCGGACGTTGCGCTTGCTTTCCAAGTCAATGGAATCGTCCAAGGCTGGAATTAAATCCTCGCGAAACGGCAGAACATACCGGGGCCGACGACGGATGCTATGAGTTTGGCAAACACCAGACACGCGGAGAGAGGTGATTGAACGGCGACCGTAAAGACCATACGTTTATGAGAGGAAGCGGAGTCACTGGAATTTCGCCAGGATGAAGCCGCCAGGCGCCGCAGGATATTTATGATGTTAGGGTTAATAAGAGCTTTGTTAGCGCTTGTATATTTCTGTACGTCTCTAATGCGCACTACATCATGTTTATGATACTAATATATAGGATATTATTTCATCCAAAATGGAGAGAGGAACGACTTTAGAAGTATTTACGGAATATTATTTAATTTTAAAAATAAAACTTCATAAATTCAGGACGTACGCGAGAACTTCTTGGCAAGTTTGACATTTTATTAATGCCTAACTTTCGAGTAATTCGACGATCAACGTGTCGACCAACAGGACGCTTTATGCATTTTAATTAACGCGAAAAAAAAAGCGGACAAAAAAATCGGGATGCTCGAAGATGCTCGAAACGTAGAAGGAAGGCCGGAAGAAGAGAGATATCGCAGTATTTCCAGCGCAGGAAGAGAGAGAGAGCGCAGCTCGCTGCGTGTGGGGCAGAGGGACTCCGATATTTATGGAGACAATTAAATTCGCGAGAACACATGATCCTCGCAGGGCGCGCGTCGAGGTGGAGAGGGCACGTGGGAGGGCGAGCGATTAGACGCGATCGTGCACAAGCCGTGCCACGCTCGCGGCCGTTAATATCTCCCTGTTCCCTTTTATATTTTATATGCGGGGCGATCCCCCTACACTGTTGTTTACGAGCGGCGGGTGTTGGTTTCTGTCGTTCCCGCGCTCTTTCTCAATTCTCAGTAGACGGATGAGATATTTACGATGAGTATTCTGAGACAAGGAACGCGTCGATACGTTTAATCGGATAATATCATAAAAAATAATGCGGACACGTGTGGATGCAAAGGATGACGAAGATTTGTGAAGAACAGAAGAAGCTGTAATCAAAATTTCAAGTGCAGTAGTAAATCAGAAGAGATTTCAAGAATCCAATAAAAATTTTTCAAATAAGATTTAAGATTTCTCGTGTCCAAAGCTGCACTGGGAGAAAACACTTTGTTAACAAGCCACTAGTACCGAAAACGAATATGATTTGTTACTTTCGATTTGTTAGCCAAACGAATTATAATTTGCTGTTACTGACGTTACAAATTGTAATAGCAATATATTTGATATCTACAACAAACAAATGTGATTTATATCATAAAGTGTATTATTTGTTATATTGACAAATGATTCGCAATGGTAATCCGTTTTCCTGTCAAATCATCACACACTGTTGTAAGAGAAATATCAAACGTTTAGTTAAATAGTAATTAAATAAATTTTGTAGTTACTGGTACCAAAAACTTGGTTACATTTAACAAATCATTTGATTATAATTGTATAAAAACAATTGTTAAGGCTAAGAATTGTTTGGTCAAACAAATTACATATTTAGTAATTATAATTCATATCAAATTTATTTGATCGCTATTTAACTAAAAATTTGATCTATCTCACCAAATATTTCTCTCATTGTCAGTTCATGACAAGTCATTTTTTATTTTAGTAACAAACACATTTCTCTTAGTGTGAGAAGAAAAAAAGTGTACATCCAAAAATACTCAAATTCCAATGATAAAAAAAATCAGAATCTGAGAAATCGAAGAACTTCAATCGAAACGGAAGTGGCTCTTCCCGAACCAGTCTGTCTTGTCGCGCCTCTCCGCGAGGGATTGTCGGTCGCGATATTTCGAGATAAGCGTTATCGATGCGCACAATATTCGCGGCTGAACGACGCGGCAGCTCTCTGGACGCTTCTAAAGCGGCGAAAACTCGTTCTCGGGAGAGTTGTCTCACCAGCCCTGCAGCGGACTTCACTCTAATCTTTATGAACTCCATTAAGACGACGATAGCGCGGCTACTGGATAGGAGAGATCATGACGCGGTTCCCTCGTCTCGCAGATCGATCTTTCCAGTGTTTGATCTTCGCTTGTCTTTCCCGTTTAATAGTGTGAAAATTTTTTTTTGTATTTATATCTAAAATTACTCAAACTGTAAAATTTTTCAAACTGTTTATTCTAAAAGTTAAGTGATGTTTAAATTTATGCACGTTTCACACTCTCATAAAATTTTTTATTTCAAACTTCGATAGTTTAGAACTTTGAATTTTCAAGAGTCTAAAAAATCAGGTAAAATTTAACCATCAGTTAAGCGGATAATAAAAAACCGAACGTATATCTCGTAAAGTGAAACGTTACTCGAAAACAATGGAAATTGAGCCTGGGCAATTTTTCGGGTGATTTTTCACTTTACGGTATTTAAATTGAGAATACGCTGTAAGATTTCGCAATCTTATAATAAATTATTTATTAAATAATTATGATGCATTTGGAATTCTTATAAATTTTGCACTTCGCACGCGCGAAACTAAAATTTTGATAGCTTAAATTTTCGAAGTTTGAAGGGTCTTCAAACAAATTTATAAAACAAATTTTTAGATTATGAAATTTTCAAGCTTTTTTTTACAACAAATAATATACAAATCTCTTTAGGCAGACTATACTTTGCTTTGTGATCTCGCGCATGCAAAATAGTGTCATGCCCGCGATAAGATTAATTTAAAATTGATCATTTTCCCTGCACATGCGGCACGTAAGCAGAGACGCTGTAATTTATGACCCGGGGATCGATAGATCTCTCGAATAATTCCGGTTTAATTAAATTTCTCGACGATAATCGTGACGGTTACGAAGAGCGTGTATCTCTTACATGCCATCAAAATGCCAGTTACGTAAATCGAATTGCTCTTTTCCCGCCAGTGCCGCAATCGCTGTCGCGGATCGACGGCCAATCGTTCGCTTGCAACACCGCCGAGTCCTGTGACATTTTATTTGTGTGACATTTTTGGTATTCGCTCGTGCCGCGGCTATCGAGACACCCCGTCGTCTTTCCCCTTTGTTAACTCTCCGCGAAATTCCCAACGAGTGCACGACACTCTTTATTTACCTTAATCACACTCGTATACATCTTGTAAAACTCGACCTCAGCCTCGTCATCCTCGCCGCTCTAAAGGTTGACTTCGAGGTTGAAAGTCTGAAATGCCGAGAGTGCGTCCCTCGAATTCTATTGTGTCTATCCCGATCCGATAGCTCTTTTTCTTTCATCTACATGATATTTAGCATTTTAGAGTATTGGATGGAGAGGAAAAGGAAATATCGCTTCTAAAAAAAAAAAAATTATTAAATTCATAAAATCATTCTACTTTGAAATATTTCGATCTTTACTCGTACAATGTTTCAACCCTTGGATATAAAAGTTAATTTTTCATTTACTTTTGATTCTTACGTAAAATTGTGTTTTGCTATACTTATTTGTAAATTTAACGGGAAAACAGCATTACCAATTAAATCAATTTTTTTACATCTACTAATAAAACTCCAACAAATATTCGTACAAAAATTCATTTAGATCCACTTTTAACTCGTTTAAAAATTATTTATTTAAAATTGCAGCAAAATATAGTAAATTTTGCTGCAAAAACCACCATAAATCAAATTTTTGTTGTTGATTAGGAAAAAAAAAAGAATAAACCTAGAGAAGCCTCTAGTTTTAAAATTTCGATAACTTTTAGCTCGTATAGTCGAAAACATCCTTAAATGAAATAATTTAGCTTCAAGAGAGCCTTACATAGATACATAATTGATATCGGTAATTATATATACATTTAGTTAGTCTTGGATCAAGTCTTGCTTTAAAGGAGATAAAGCACGAGCGACTTCGAATTCCTTCGTGAATGGAGTCTCGGCATGGACGTACACTTTTTCGAGACATTCCGTATAATAGTATCGAGTGTATGTAATTGCGACGCCGCCGTCGTTACTAGATCATCGGTGAGATTTCTCTCGGTATGCAAAGCACCATAAAGGCAACGAGAGGGAAGAGAAGGTCGCTCGTAAGAGCGAGAAAAGGAGCGTGTCTTCGTTAACGACGGTCCGCATTCCTGCGGGAATCGCGCGGGAAATTCCTCTACGTCTGATGAAGAAGGGATAGCGAGTGAGGTCCTGTGTTCACTCGATGCCTACGTGTTTCTTCCGTGACTACAACGATCGAGGCGCGATCTTCGCGTTGCGAGCGACGTAACAAGCGATAATGAAGACGATTCATTAGCGGGGAGAGCCAAAATCAAGATTATCTCCCGATTATTGAGAATACAGGAGAAATTTTTAATTTCTTCAAGAAAGTGCTACTAATTAACGTTAAATAAAAGTTTATATTGTGATACTGGATTCACATTAAAGATTCTATGTTAAATACAATAGCAAATATATTTTATATTTTTTAAATTTAATTTTATTATAATATTTTCTTTTTTTCCAAGAGGAGAAAAACTACTTTACTCTCTTCGCATTTGTACGTTTGATAGAAAACCATCGATCCATGAATTCTCGACGCGGATAAGTTCACGGCATGCCTCTCGGGGAGCTCGAATATTTATTCGCACGCGCATCACTGTCCTGTTAATTTATCCGCAGCGCATGAGAAGCTGATCCAGCAAGGCTAATGAGACGCCAGTCTTTATTCAAGTTACAAGCAAAAAACGCGTACTTGTGTATTTCGTAGCTTTCTCTCTCCCGAATCACGCAACGCCGATGATGCTCTTTGAGCGATTGGTTGCATAAAATGCGAGACGTATTAGCGCCCAGGAAACCGCGTGTACGAGCAAGCCACACGAAGTAACGCTTTTCCACGATTATTAATTTGATGATAATGAAAATGATTTTTCATATCGCGTTATATGTCAAAGAAATTACATTGTTTTATAGCGGCCGATCGTTAATCACCGCTAACTACGAGATTAATTTGCTAAATTATACTCGGCACATTACGAGAGACGAGTATTTCACTTATAAATTTGAAATTAATGTGCCTCATAAATCTTATAGCAGAAATATTTTAATTGTCGAATTCTTAAACATCTCCGGAGATCTAAATTGCTGATTCTATCTTGAGAAATTTACACGGGAAACTTGTACAACTTAATATCTTCGCTTGGTGTTTCCCTTAGCGTTTTCTTATATACGGAATTTTTTTTTCTCTTAGAATTTATCTTCTCAAAAGCACGATAATCATGAGATAACGTGATCTTCGAAGAATTTTGGAACGATCACAAAAGAAAGGTCATAGACGAGCTTTTTGAGGATGTAATATATATTTTTAAGAATGTTTAAAATAGGAACGTTTCGACTTAGCTTAGTCTTCATCAGCCAAGTTACAAAAAAATACTTAATTATTAAGGACCGAAACATCAACACTAAGAAAATAATGTAATTTCATCATGTATATGGCGTGTTAACTTATATTACATTACGTTGGCTGTGAAATATTGTCGTCTTTGTCGCTGCAGTTTTTCAAGTTTTCATATCAATTAAGTCCAAATTGGATTTTAATTAAAAACATGTTACATCCCCAAAATCTCGTCTATGACTTTTCCTTGCGATAATTCTATTTTTTAGATGATCAAGTGCTTTAAATTATTTTAAATTAAATTTAAATAAAATTTAACATAATCATTTTATATTATAGAATAGTTTAGATTTAATTTACATTTCACAAAATTGTAACCAAATGTTACTAAAATTTTGTTAAATTTCACTAAAAGTATAGTAAAATAAAAAAAAAAATCCATGTTGTCTCACACGACAATCATGATTTCTAGGGTGAATTCTAAAAGAAAATTTTCTTAGCGAGAGAAACGATCGCGGCAAACTCTTTGATATGATATCCTTTTATCCGCATACTTGTCGAACCGCCGCCGCGCTGAATCTTTGACGGCAATACGTGAAACGTGACACGTAGCATCTAGCGCAGACCGCAGTGCCAGTATCGGATGCCGCCGATTTGACGAGAGGCACCCGGTAGTGGCCGTCTCGTTCGTCGCTCGTCTAGAAACCGTTCACGCAATATTTCGCCACGCCAGATCTGTTTACCTGTCCCAAGTCGCCTGACCGACTTGGATGAGTCGCTCGCTGGAATTGACGTGTCAGCCGACCGATTAACTTACTCCGTCATCGTGTGGCCGATCGAACGTTCGGTTCATTGAACTGGTTTTTGCGAAAACGCGCGCGCGTCGTGTCAGCCAAAAAAGAAAAGAAAAGAAAAGAAACTCACGCACGCGCGGCAAGATCTCTTCTCAAACAGGAACATCGTGTAAAAAGTTTCCCAGCAATTCCGGTAGCTCGCGAATGGACGCAAATTGCACGAGAGGCCATAGAAATTAATATTGAGGCATAACTTAGAAAATTAGACGAGCGAATTATTCTCGGACGCTCGAGGATAAGAATGCTCTATAATGCAGCTATAAATCTCCTCTACGTGCGTATTTAGGAGCTGTAACTTTGAGACGTGAAGGATTAAAGTGCCTCTTCATTTTCCTCTTCTGCGAGACGCCGAAGACAACCGGTTCGCTCGCGGTGGGCAACGTGAACCGGTGGTGAGCGAGCGTATAGAAGGGACGACGAAATCGTGTTGGGACAACCTGATAAAATGCCGCCGAGGGGAGCCGCCTAGAAAAACACGAATCGCGTGGCGCACGCGAAATCTCACACCCCGTCTAGGAAACGGCCGGCCGAGGATCCTGTTACTCGCAGGTGGAAAGTGAACTGCGAGGATTAATAGAGGCCGGGGCGCGCGTATCTGCACGCGCGCGTGTGCGATCCGGCCGGGATAAAACGATCGACGTCGAGAGAAAAAGAGAAACGATTGAATAATCGACGATCCGCCAAGGGCGATACATGAAGTCGCGTCGCCTCGATCGGAGATCGCGCGACGCGAAATGATATTGTAATTCTTGCGAGCGAGCGAGCCACTTAAGCGGCCCTCGTACGCTCCGTATCGAGCAGAGTCGAATGAGCTGCTCCTCCCCGCGATCCGACGAATCTCCATTCGGAGAATGAAATTTTTGGTAATGGTAGCCCCATGACGCGTGCTCGCTCGACACTAAATATAGCGGCTATCTTCATTTTCGTGACAAATTCGAACCGAGGATAGAATTTTTTCTCGAGAGAAAATATTTCGCATAGGAAAATATTGTCCCTCTGCATTGAGAATATTTTTTTAAATATAAAAAAATTTTTTTTAACCTTTAAGGATTTGTTTCTTCAATTTAAGTAAAAATATTAACTTTTAAGTAAATAGACTTAATAGACATATTACCTTAAGTATATAATTTTGTATTTTTATATTTTTTTACATTTATATAATGATTTTATGAATAAGCTAATAATATTATTAAAAATTAAATTGTTTTCTTTAAAAAATCTGATTATCTTGAATATAAAAACAGCCTACCAATAAATATATTTTAAACTGCAAGAAAAAATTACTTCATTAAAAATTATTTTTTTATTTTATTTGCGTAAATATTTCAATCAAAAATTTGTAACTTGACTGCAAATAAATAAGTAAAATTTTTTTGTTTTACGATATTTTTCTCTCATTGTCAGTGTAGTATTCGACATTTAACACAATCTCTCGTTAAGATATTAGAAGTTATATATTGTATATTATATAAAAAAAAAAAGGTTTATTCAGAAAGACATTTTAAACACGAAAATACTGACCGTGTGAGACCCCCTTAAAGACGACAATCGACGAAGTGTGCCAGAGCTGCGAGGCCGCGGGTAAAAATGGGTCATGTGTAAACACATTATTTACAAACACACGAGTATCATTTTTTTTTTAATTTTATTAATAAGCGGGAAATATATTCAAGTGCGTTCAAGTGTCATGTACACTATTAACAATTACTCAACAGCAGATTGAACCGTAACTGCAATAATATAATATTGAATTCCTCAGCGAGTTCCACGATAAATGGCGATAAATAAACTCAGAAAAGGAACGATTATTAATTATAATTATATATAAGTATATATAATAACACGCGAGACGCGCCGGAAGGGTCTCTCTCTCGCGTGCGATGAAGTGGCGAAAAATTATGTCGCTACTGATTTATTAATAGTTACCGTTTTTACGACACGCGTGTGCGCGCGGTCAGTTTATTTCGTCGTATATCAGTCAGGAGATTGTCATCGGACGTTACCGAAGATACACGCGCGCCCCTTGCGCGGAATCGTTAATCATATTTCTAACGATACGTTATTTGACGCTTACCGGGCATGATCCAAATCTCTCTTGTTGCCGAGCAGAAGGGCGGTGAAATAGGATGGCAGACGTAGATCCGCGAGTTGCTTGAGAAGTCCACGGGCTTCCTGAAAGCTCCGCTTACATGTCACGCTATAAACCACGACGAAGGCCTCGCCCCACCGTATATGCGAGTACAGGCAGCCATTCTCCTGAAACAATCGATGGAACACGACTGATCGCTATGACATTCAAGAATCGAGAATCGGATTTAATTTGACGTATCTCCATTCGTATCTGCCGATATCCCAGCGCGTTTCAATGTAAGACACTCTGTCTCTCTAGATGCTATCGGCAAATAGAAATCGATCTCGGACTCTAAATCCTTCCGTGCTCCGAAGAAAGAGCCGTGTTTGCGGGATACTTATTATTGAAAGATTAAAAGCTTAAATATAAGACTTTGCCCGGAAGTTTCGGAATATACGCCTTTCTGGCATGCACTTGTACGTCAGAATGCATCCATTTACGCACGCGGATAAAATTGTCTTTAATGACTATATTTAAAAAAAAAAAAAAATGTATGTGGATGAATGCGTTTAGAATTCGCTGCGCGTTAATTCCACGACATGCGTTCATAAATTTCAGCCATCACCTAAACTGCGGCACATCCGGCGGGAATGAGTTTTATAGACTGAGATAAATATATACCTGGTTCGTGTGGGAATACACGGGCGTTATTTACGGTCAAATCTGTCGAATTAACATTGCATGTAACGTACTCGTAAATAAGCGTCGAGTAAGAACTCTGGCAACGGCGAGCGTGTTCCTTTCTATGTAACGCAGTGTCATAATATTTTAAGAGTATCATTAATATTTCCAAAAAGAAATTTTAAAACTGGTTGCATCGCACAAAAAGTTACGTTATTGTACAAACAAAAATTCGATCTGAATCATTAATGTAAATATAAACGTGAAATTTATCATGAATGTAAATGATAATTTATAGAGAGCTTTGGAATGTACAAGTGTTAAAATTACGTAAGTACGAAATCTTGTCTTGTGACTGTAGAGTTTCGAAATTGTAAAGAGAATTTTGAACTCTTGTGTAATCTCTGATTATATAAGATTTTTTTTTAATTATAAAAGCACGGAAAAAAACGAGTCTTGTTGCACATTAAAAGGAAAAAAATATTTTAAAACAACAAATGATTTACTCGGTGGATTCTAATAGTTGCCTATTTACTTGTAGTCAAGTTAAAAATCTCTTAATTGAAATACTTATATAAATAAATAAATTAAGAAATAATTTTTATTAAAATAATTTTTTCTTACAGTTCTAAAAAACATTTACTGTCAAATCATTTTTATATTCAAGATAATTAGATTCTTTTAATCTAAGAAAATTTAATTAAGTTTAACATTATAATTAGCTTATTTGTAAAATTATTATTTAAATGTAAAAAATATAAAAATACAAAGCTATATAGTTAAGGTAAATGTGTCTATTTACTTAAAAGTAAATATTTTTGCTTAAACACAGAACAAACAAATGCTTGCATCAAAATATATGGTTTAAAAAAAAATGTATTTTTTTTCATTAAAAAAATTTTTTAGTGCACTAATTGGAAATCAGGTAGATTCAATAAGTTTGAAAACAAACGAATCAAAATCTTGGAAATATCGGATGATAGAAAAGTCTATTGAATGTTCTAATTATAAGATCTCGAGTCCTGTTAGAATAACCAGAAATTCTGCTTGATTTCACCAAAACGCATTCAATCATGCGTCTTGTTGGTCATTTTTCTCAGTGTAGATAACTGTAATTTAATGATCGAATCACCGAATCGCAGGATTTTTTTGGGTAAGAAGAAGACTGCGAAATTTACATATTACGAAGATGAAATACTTGTTTAAGTCTTTAGAATCTTGTTTCCTCGTACATTTCTCTCGTATTTTGGGAGATTAAAAAAATCACAATTGTTCGGTATCTCGGACAAGGATATACACAGCCATCCTGTCTGTAGCGTCATCGACGTAAAACGTCGGCAGGCGTGCATCTGTCGCGTCGCGAGACATGCTCGAGCCGCTCATAAATATTTATTGATCGATTGTATTCGAGGCAATTGAACGCGATGCCGGAATTGCGTTCGCGCGTGTCGCGTGAATGCATCGGTGGTTTGGCGAGTTGTGCAATCCACCGCCGACGTGATTCGTCCTGTTATGAAATAATGCAGAACGCCTCTTGATTAAGCAACGCCTTAATGCACTTTACGTCCCGTCGCGTAATTTCGTGAAAATGAGCCGCAATTATTCACTGACACCATGTCTTCTCGCGGTTGAACGTGACAAATAAGCAACTGCGTACGTGACAATCCAATCTGCATTTATAATTTCACCTGTAAATCCATCTTTGTGTTTAATTTAATTTTGCCTGGCGAATTTAGAGAGAACGGCTTTGAAATAAAATTAAGTTAAAGCATGTTGATGCAAACAAATTTCATGTACATAAATTTCATTAAAGGCACACATAAATTTATATATATATATATATATATATATATATTGAAAGAATGATTTTGCTGAAATATCTAAAAATTTAGCTAGCGAACTGAAAATAATTTTGTCGGATTATTAAAATATTTATGAAGAACGTCCAAGTTTAATAAGCAATGTACAAAATAGCAAAATATTTTCATAATCTAGCAACCAACGTAATTATTCTTTGTAATTAGTTTAATGGTCTAATGAAATTATTTTCAGATTTATATCTAGCTAAATTTTTAGACATTTTAGAAAAACCTTTCCTTCCATGTATATTATTTAGTTCATGTTTACTAGAGAAATAAAAGTATTTTAAGTTATAATATATATAATATAAATATTATTTAAAAAATTAATGTAATATATGTATATTATATATAAACTTGAAATAAAATATCTTTTATCTCTTTAATAAATATAAACTAAATAATTTAGACGTATTTAAGCATATTAACTCTTTTTACATGTCTTTTAAAAAATTTAAAAAAAAGATACAATAAATAATTAATAAATTAACTGAATATCAGTAATATTTCAAAATAATGATTTCTCACTAAAGTTTCATTTTGTAAAAATTTTGAGAACTGTTAGAAAATGCCGGTAGAAAAACGTACTAGTAAGCTATAATTTTCGACAGGCGATCTCATTAACGATGCGATAGTTAACAGGACATTCAATAGGACGAAACGATCATGCTGTCCATTCGAAATCGATTCAAGTGGGCGAGAACCGCGCGCTTTAACACCTACGCGATTCCGCTGGATAAGCAACGATCCCCCCGACGACGAAGTTATGTTTCTTCGTGTTCGTGACGAAGATAACAATCCCCCTATTCGCCTTTACGTGCATACAGCTTAGATATTGTCGGCTAATAATGCTCCTCCCGATTATAAGATCGCGTATTCCGCGTAATTTTCGCGAGATCAATGAATACGCAATATCCGAGACCTTGAATTTCAGCATTATGACTCATGCGTATGGTAGATAAAATATTATTCACAGCATGGAATACTTTGTGTTTGATTAGTTATGCAACAAAACGATATGTTCAATATTTTTATTCAACAAGAAAAGAGTCAAGTACTGAAACTGCGATGCATGTATGTTGCGTATCTAATTATTATTATCCCTACAATATTATTTAATATTAAATAAAATTCCTAAAATATTATTTGATATTAATATAAAAAGTGGTTATATGTCCACTCCTAATAACATTATATGAATGTTATATGAGAAGTAAAGAATATTTCAATATTTTAAATTATCAGAAATATTATAGCTTTAAATGTAATAATTATAAAGTTTACGAATCTTTTATGAATAATAATTCACATTAAGCTTTGACCACAATAATATTCGTAAAACATTTTCATATTCCACGGATAATGAAATAATATATCATGAATATTATATAAAGAGAACGTATAATTAATACAATATTTCTGTAATATTAAAAAAATATTATATTCTTAGAATATTATTAATTTTTAATAATGTTCGTATAATATTTTAGCTAATCTTATAAAGCTATCTTATAAAGATATATTTTATATACTATTGCGCACATCATTTATATATATATTTTTTAATATATATAATATATGTATATTTGTCATATCTTTTTAAAAAAATTATGTACCAAAAGAAGTTTTAAAAGTTGGTTTTATGTAAAATAACTATAAACTCTATTAATGGAATTTGCAATAGTCAACAGTGTATTTCGGTTTTATTTAATTCTGTGATATAGCTTGTGTTATTTTTATTTATATTTATATTTTATTAAATAATCTTCACGAGCTTATTTAATCTCTCCGTTTTTCCAAGTATTAGTGGCGCGAATTGAGCCTGGGAAGCGAAATTGCGAACGTAGAGCCGGCGTATCTTTCCTTCGTGCGACAATGCACGTTTCCACGAAAGCGACATCAACCAACCCGACGCTGCGGGACGCCGCATTATTGCCTGACCACTGACAATGAGTTACAGTGTTATTACTCGTAGTTTTACAACGATAGAGTTCCTACCGGGTTCATTCCCAGAGGAGAGAGAAAGAGCGAGCGAAGGAGAGAGATGGAGGAAGATAATATTACCAGCAACTTATGGTTGATATAACAAGTGGCAGCCGTATCCCAAGTGGAGGAGAGTAAAGTCAAGGCAATAAACTGAATTATCGTTGTAACACTTTGAATCGCGCGCTACGATCAAAACGGTGTACACGAGAAAGATCGAGTTCACCGAGGTGTATTGGCTACGAGCGAACGAGTTGAAAAAAAAAAAACAAAAAAAAAGAATTATTAGTATTTATTAATCGTGGCCCATTCATATTCTGGTCCATTTGTTATGCGTATATACAACGCAACATAATAACATTATTAATCCTGTCCGCTTAAGTTAAATTGATTCATCTCGCGAACATGTAGCACATGGGTTCATAAAAACAGTCGTTAAAAAACACTCCGTTAAAAAACACTCCGAGCCAGCCCGCATCTCATCTCCTTGTTTTTCAATATAATTAACCGTTATTCTCGGAGAAACAAGGAGAGATACACGATCATTGTAACCTTTTCGAGAGATACTTGGTTGCGTATTGACGCACGGCTTGTTTGCGCACATGTGCGCGCCATTAAATTAAGATAAGCCCGCCAAAATGGAATTTCAATGCCGATCTGTAACTTCGTCATCGAGGCGAAGATCGATTGACGTATGTCGGCATACCGCGGGTGTAACGACTTGTAGAATCATTTATAGAAGTTTCCAACTGCGACGCGAGTCAATGTGACGCGGAGCAGGATGAAAATATACGTATATATTAAATTAAGACGTGCGCATTCCAGAAAAGATTTCGTACGATTCGTAACCCGCCGTAATTAAGATTAAGATTTACTTGCATTAATTGAAAACGTCACACGCGATTCATTTCAGTAAACGATCTTCTGTTTGCTTCCGAAGAAACGTCACCCAAACTAAGATTAAACTTAATCGACACTGATAAAATGGATAAATATGATTACCTTCGAGTTTCTCTGATATATGATATTTAACGAATTAAATTGCAATAGAGATAGATGATTCAGAATATAACAGACGGCAGTGTACGAAAACATCATCGAAAAAAAGTATTTTCAAACAAAATTTATTCTAAACAAAATATTTTGCAGAAAGAGTATTCCTCTTTCAATAAAGCGGACAAATTATTTATAGAAAAAATGTATTAGACATTATTCTAACGGTTTTCCTCTTGTAGCAAGAGGACTATGTTTATTTTAAGCGGAATACTCATTTACATGAAATAAATCAGTGTCGCTACTTTTTTTTGTATGTTATCTAGCTATCAGCGATTTGGTACTGATTATAGTACTTAATACACGTATCACAGTACTCGTAAATTAGGTACATGATTGTGCGAGAAAATAGGCCATTAACCTCTTTGTGGATGAGCAGATCAAAAGAGAGAAAAGAAAGAAAATTGCTATTCAGGCGGTGTTATTTTTCGTTTTAATTGGTATTAAGTTGTAATTGATGTTAAGATTTGCATCTGCAGATGCAAAACGAAATTACTCCAACTGCAAAAATATTCTGCTTAGACTATTTTCCTCTTAGATTATTTGAAGATTATTATTTTTTTCTTTTTTTTTTTAGGATGAAGAATGCCAGCCAATTCGCATCCGGCACGCGCGAGTCCGAAATGGCATCGTTGCATTCGGTCTTCCGTTCCCCGCGGTCCCTCTCCCCCTCACCATCCCGTACTCCCGGCTTCTTTGCCGGGGGCAAGGAGGGCACGCGCTTAATTATCAATTATCTACCGGCCCTCCCACGAAAAGCAATCGCAATTACGAGCCGGTCACGAGGCCAAGGGGACCAGTCAGCCCCCTTTTCTACCTCCCTCGCTCACTCCCGCCCTCCCCCTCCCCCACGTACAAAGATTTATTTCGTACGTGCACGCGGACGAAGAACAATGCGAGAATTGGGGAAGTGTGTCACCAGGCTGCCGGCACTTTTCATATTCGCGAGGCGGAACACACCTGGGCGCCACGCGGCGCGCAACATCCCGGAGCGGAGCGGGCTGGTCGGCCGGTCGGTCGGTCCGAGAGATGAGGTATGATTGATACTTTATGCGCGCGCGCACCATTGACCCGCAAAACCATATGTAGATTGCGAAGAAATGAAACGCGCGAAAATGACAACAAAACGAAATGAGATGAGCGAGAGAGGGCGGAAGAGAAAGAGACGCGAGAGAGAAGAGAGAGAGAGGGGGGGGGGAGGAAAAAATTAATCTACCAAAAGTGGAACGTCCGCGCGATTGGGACGAGATGAAGTACGATTGATACTTTATTGCGGCCTGAGACATTGACCCATATATCGAAATTATAGACTGAATAATCGTATGTAGATTATAAAAATGCAACGTACGGCCGGTTGCACAGTCAGACTAACGTCAGTTGACAGGTACGGTCGTTGTTAATCAACTTTCCCTTCTCTATCGACAGATCGAAATGGAATTAATCGGTCAGGTGGAATGGAAAAAAAAAAAATGAAATGAAAAGTGTAAAGTACGAATCGGTACTTCGAACCTTCTCGAATCTGCCTTTCGTAGCTGCTAATAATAACGCTGCTTTATTCTTAATATACAACCGTTATCGAGAATTTGTAAGTGTATAGAGTAGTCAATTGTTCAGAATTAATTATCGCGCAATGATATATTCATTCCGACACCGTAAATCTTGACAACTGAATCGGAGAGACGGCTCTCTAACCATTCCCATCGTTTCGGTCGGTGGCTAACCGTACCCATTATCCAAGCGCGGTTATGAGAAAAGGAAACGGTAAGACGATCAGCTGACGCGAGAATATTTGCGGAGCAACCGCGGAGCCGTTGGTAATGATATAAATCGGTCTTATAAATGGTTTCCGTGGTGGCTTATCTCGACTGGCCGAAGATTTACGTGACGAGGAACAATGCACGATGGAAGTATTAATCGTGGCGGTCGACGAGGTCGAGAGCCAGTCAGCAGCCACCTACCCATTTGTTGCTCGACTTCCTACCTACGTGGCCGATTCCGCTGGAGAGCGCCTACCTGAACTCCCGTGCCCTTGTTAAGCCGGGTTATTATTATACCCGCGTTGTGGAACACCTACTGCGATCCTCGTGATCGATATTGCAACGAGAGAGTCTCTCTCTCTCTCTCTCTCTCACTTTCTTTCTCTCTTTCTCCCTCTTCCTCTTTCTCTCTCGGAAGCCAAGCGGAAATTCTATGAAACCCGAGCCGAGCCGAGCCGAGAGCAATCGGCTCGCTCGCCGGTTATGCAGGAAAGTGCGATTATTACCTGCAACTTGGTTGCCTCAGACCCTAGAAGAGACCCTGGGATATCGCCTAACAGCCCATTGGGCAAATTTCCATTTGGGAATCTTTGGAATTCCGTATGCTCGCGATCCGGAAAAATTCGAATGTTGCGAAGCGTAGCTCGCTAAGTGACGGTGCTATCGGATTTCAAGAGAAAATACATAATGGTTTTCGTCCGTCGGTTCTCGAGATAATTGAAAGTTTACGTCGTCTTAAATCCCGCGATCCGAAATCAAGGTTATGCATTTATCAAAATATGCGCGAAGCGACCCACGCGCTGGATTGGGACTTAATTCCGTAGATTAAAATCGAGATAAATCATTTTGTCGTGTGTCAGAAACCGTCCTTCTCGGATGCAAATAGAACCTAAGAGTGCATTCACGTCATTTATCTTGGTGGCCGTGCCAGTTAAGGTCTACCAGATGCCATAGAAGGTAATGAGAGAATCCAGTAAATAAAATTATCGCCTAACGGCGACAAGTATATGCCTTATCAAGCGTGATGGCACGCCGTCACGTTGTAACGTACCAAAGTGCTGACACTTAAATCGATAGAAATTTAAATGTGATCGCCATTAGCCTGACATTATGCCATCGGCATCTAAAAATTTCTAAGTAGGCGCAAGATGGTCTCAGCGGAATACATTTCAACCTGACCGACTGAAATAAATTGAAACTCGAGGCTCCTTAATTTACTCTGAAACTTTGAAATTTTAGAATCTTTAAATTCTATCTTTTTTGAAAACTTCCAAATTTCTGATTACGTTACTCTTAAGCTTTCTTCATACGACGTATAATTTGCAACAAAATTCGAGACAAAATTTTATTTACAATTTTATACAGAAGACATGAACAAAGAAGAGACATGAAATATGCGCAGTGTATAATGTCCCGGAAGCAGTTACCTATTTATTAACTGAATAATATCCTTGTTTTTATATAGTAAAATCTATCAATTGCAAAAATAAACATGCTCATGCCGATGCATTAGAAAATATTCTTTCCGAATTAAAATGTTACTTAAGTAAATCTTGAAATTGTTCTTTATTTAATCTTAAGAAATTTTGATATGCTATTGGACCTTCGATTAAAAGTTCGTTATGTAACATGTAAAATATACTCTGCTCTCTTCTGATATGCCACAACTTACACCAAATATTTTCTTTTGCGTTTACGAAGTTTATTTCTACGAGCGAATATTGCTATAATTGAAAATATTAATGAAATTGATGTTATTATTAAAGAATTCTCCATGATATACTTTTATTATATTTACATGTATCACTTCATAGCCATATCATATTTTTTAATAACCCAACTGTGTCAAAGAAAGAAACAATCGAACATTCTATTTAATTTCATATAAAATTATAAATAAAATTTTGTCTTGAATTCTGTCGTAAATTATAGATCGTGTAAAGTGAACTTTAATACGAGATTTATTATAACAAAAAAAAAAAAAAGTATTATAATTGATTCTGCTCATTTCGTTAACTTATAAGACGTCGAGATGCGATAGAACGGGTTTCTTAGCTAAGGCTTAATGAAGACAATTCATTATCGTTGAGTACAAACACAGTAGCGCTTCGAGATTAATGAAGTCCAGATTCGCGGAGACGCTGGCGGGCATTAGCGGGCAACAACGGCGGCAAGAAACGTTCCAGGCATCCGAGGGAGGATTTATAGCCGCTCTTCTCGCGGGTCTCCGTGGACGCGTCTTAAGACGCGTGCCGCTGTCACCGCGGCCGGTGCCGGTGACAGTCAGCCCGACCGACTGTCTTCGTTAGTAATTGACATCACGATCCGCATGTCCGTGCGTCGGACGCTCGCACACTGGGACGGGGACCGGCAGCAAAAAGGGCCCCTCTCATCGGTTTCCTCTCGACCTGTCGCTCGACGCGTGCCTAAAGCGCCACATTGCACGTCGCTAATTGCTATCGGCGATACCACACGTCGCGCGCTTTCCAAGAAAATTCGCGCACACGACAAAGGTAACGACCAGGTCTTAGCAACGAACGTCAGTCGAATTCTTTCAACGTTACGCGATCCCGCTGAACCAAGTGCTTTGCGAATTCTGTCGGTGAATTGCGAGGTAAAATATTGACAAGTACAGTAAGAAGACGTAATTCATTGAATCATCCACTTATTCGAAATAACTTATCGAATTGCAGAAGAAAAGGAGAATACGTACTCGTAAAAAAAAAGATGCGAAATTGAATTGAACTTTACAAGCAAACAAACCCTGTAAGCATACAATATTCCTAGAATGTTATACGAATATCATATTAAAAATAAAAATAATATTGCTATCGATTAATTATTCCGTGAATATTATTCGATATTTTTTAATATTATGGAAATATTGTGTTAATGTTACATGTTCGATTCGTGGAATATTATGAAAATGTTCTATTATTGTGAGCAAAAGTTAATGTGAATTATTATGCATAAAATATTCATAAACTTATTATTTACTTCTTCGTATAATATTCATATAATATTATTTCAGGAATATTATTTAATATTAAATGCTTATAGGGAATCTGTAAATTGCAAAGTCCAGAATGCACCAGCACAGCCTCCAACTGCTACATAAAGTTTCTCGTGCCATAAAACTCTTCCATTATAACGCATATAAGTACGCATATAAATTCTTGAAAATAATTCTTTTATTTTATTTTATGCGTTCCTTATTTCCTTAACTTCCTCGAGATCTTTTCGCACTTCCCGATACATTTTCGCAATCTTTCCTTCCTTCGGTTCTCTTATTGCGCGGTTAATGAGGTGGCTCGGGACTGCCCATCGCATTAGAACGGTATTCGTTATTAACATGACGCGTAAGACGGTCAAAGGTAGGCACGCTAAACTGGCACGAGCGGCTGCAAGCACGTAAACGTTCGCGTGAACATAAACGCGTTCATAGACGTCGGCATTAAGGGGCCATGGTGTTTTCAGTGTCTCGATAATCAAAATGTCCTTTTCAGCTGCAGTTTAGTATTTTTGATGTCGGAAGAAAAAAGTACGATATTAATGGGCTCGCCACGACTGTATTTAAATTTTAAATTTTATGATACTTTAAGCATGCGATCATTAGCGCAATTGGAAGACCCCGGTTATACTTTGTTTCCGCTAAATCGTATATTTGAAACACGTCGAATACACCCAGAGAAAAGTTTCTTCGAATAAAAAAATATTTGTTTAAATTAAAGAACCGTGTACATTGCTATGTGGTTAAAGACAAGAAGAAATAGTTTAGTTATGCAACGCAAATATTTTTTTTTAACGAAAGAAATATATTTTTAAAATCAGAACAATTAAATTATTTCTTTGAATTCAAAAATTATTCGTTTAAATTCAACAAACTATTTATTTACTTTAAAAAAGATCGTTTCTTGAAATCGAATAAATTTTTATTTTCTCAAAGGTAGTTTCACTTCAACTTAAAAAATGCCAAGTTAAAGAAACGATTTCATCAATTTAAACATAATTTTTCTCTGGGCGTATACATTCGCGATAATATTAACAAGAGCATTTATGTCGAATATTATGCTTAGAAATCTCAATACGCAAAATTGTACGTGCAACTAACTTGTATTAAAATTTTAAGCAATGAATTTAATTATTACAATGCAATCTCTCGACAAAACCTTTTTAATTAAGAAAATCTGTCTATCACATATCTTTCGACAGATGATTGTTTCTAACAAGAAGATAATGAATTAATTATTCATGAAAAAGTATAGAAGGGTTTTAGAAAGAAGTTGTATCAAGTAACAGAGATTAAATAAGATAACAAATGACATCTGTCAAAAGCAGAACCGGGCACTTCCTTGTTGGCGAATGCAGATCGCGGCCAGCCTTGCGTGGCGCTTATCTTGCAAGGACATTTGTACGGTGAATCGTCCTGGTCGGCCGATTTTCAGGCGTATCTTAACGGCGATTGGGGGATCGGTATCCGCTACTCGAGCGTTATAGCTGGAAAAAGTGCCAGCGCAACGCGGACATTGACCACGTGCGCTCAATGGGTTCGTGCACTTTAAGTGCCGGTAGATCGCACCCGGCATCGTCGGGCCCGCGTGCATATCGGGATATCAGGGATGCACGTTACGTAGGAATGTCGGAAACGGATAATTCCGTAGATTAGAGCGCATTTAGGTGCGAGGCTTATGTGCCCTTTAAGCCGCGGTATCCTCGTAACGTCCGGCGCAACGCGATTAGCTATCACCGAGGCGAGAAGTTCCGCTGCGGAAAAAGATACGCTAAATTACGTTGCTCGTCAAGCTACACTGAAAAAAAGGATTTAACAATAATAATCAAGAGCTTTAATAAGATAATTTTAATAACACATTTCATTAATATAACCAACGATTCAGTAATATTTAATTTAATAATTATATTAATAGTAATTAATCGAATACTAAACAATTACCAAACTAAATATTACTATAATAAATAATTTAGTTACAGCCGAATGCTTAATTGAAATTATTTCACCAAAATTTAGTAATTATTATCTAAGTTTGATTATTATTATTAAATAGTTTTTTCAATACACAACGAAAAGTGAATTGAGTCGATTTATGTGCAGTTCCATCAAAACAGTATAATATGTGTATAAAAAAATACAGTATTTCAGAAACTTTTATATGTTTCACACAAATATTATAATAGTAAGTAAGCATATATTTACAAGCTTAAAAAAAGTTAACTTAATTAAATTTCTTCAGTTCAAGTATCTATGTATTTAAATTAAATATATAAATATTTAAACTGAAGTTCAAATACTTTGTGTGCTCAAATTAAATACGTAAATGGAGCTGAAGAAATTTAATAAAGTTGAAAAATTTAGTCAACAACTTTTCGTCTTAGTGTATACCGAATAGAAATATTAAAGGAATGCATATTTGTAGTATTTTACAATGTATCAAAAATGATTTAGAGATAATTATATAAAAAAAAATTTACACGTTTGATGTCACCTTTTTTTACCAATAATAGAATCTAAGGGAGAAAAAATTAATAGTGTTATATTTGTTACCAATTCATGCGTTCTGATTACAAGAAAAATGAAACGATAATTATATGACTCTACAATGCACTCGAAGATGAGGCAGCGATATTATTCAACACGCATCGTATCATCGCGGTCGAAATGCGAGAGAGGAGCCTGCAAATTTACGCTTCCCCCCGAGGCATTTTAAATATGCCGGGCGAATGTAATATCGCAGTTAGATATCGCAAAAGTAAGAGGAATGCTGGGATAATTGGAAAGATTACACTGCGAACGTATGATGCGTCATGTATTTTACTGGCGCGGCCAAGGCCGTAGCTTAGCGACGAATTATCGGCTGTTTGTTCTAATACCCGTTGCACGACTTTCAGATAGCTGAGATAGTCGGTATCTGGGCCCCTCTCACGAGGAACATGAGAACTTGGTTCCTCGGTAATTTAAGAGCTTTAGCAACTTGAGCGCACGCGAGTTTGGGAACGTAAGAACGTGTGGCTTTCATGTGCACGGACATCAAGCTTCGAGATCAAATTCAGAAATGTGAAAATTTAGGACCCAGAGAAAGCCGGGAACCTTGGCCTTGAAAACGTGAAAACACCGATACTCGAAACGCGAGCATGTAAGTGTCAGAAACTGATGCTTTAAAATTTAGATTATATATATGTGGAATGTGCAATCATTGTAATCATCGGGTATAGGTCATATTTCAATGTAAAAAGTGAAAAAAGTTTTAATCGCACAACAGTCGACAGCTTTCGGATTTACTGAAGTTGAACGTGAGTTATAGTCGACGCAACCCGATAAGAAAAGTGCCGAGATGAAAACGATACGTTGCTCGTAAATGTTGCAGTCGTGATAAACAGCGCGTTGTCCAGGATTGATTGATCCCGGCGCGCTCTCGGCGGAGTTTCGCGGAGATTTACCGAGAGTAAAGGGGACCGACTTAAAAGTCTCGTTCACAATGGGACCTCACGCGTTGAACGTGATATATTGGTACAGAGGAGTTAGAGAAGTGTCCGCCGATGGTGGTATTTAATGATCCGCTTCTTCGACACGCGGAATCACATCGACTTCCTGCACCACTGCCACACTAATCCACATCGATATCGATCTTCCTAGATCCTGTTCCTCAACGGCATTCCCGCTATAGTTTTCTTGCTAAACTAAATAAAGTCGAAATATTTCTATTCGCTTGATGTGTCAAGCTCAGCTCAAGAGAACCCAAAATTGCGCAAAATTTTAAAAACCCATCTTTGTATAAACAAAAAAACCAGTAAATTTTTTATTTTTATAAAAAAACGTGGAACTAATTTTAAAATCTTTCTATTCAATATAAAATCTGTGTCGAAATATCTTAAAAGAGCAGGCTCCTCTTGTATTTCGACCACGATACGATGCTGAATAATGTCGCTGCTTTATCTTCGAATGCATTGTAGAGTCACATCATTATTGTCTCATTTTTTTTTTATATAATCAGAACGCATAAATTGGTAACAAATATCTTATAATACATACATTTTATAACGCTATCAATTTTTTCTTTTTTCATTTTCTCTTTAGATTTCATTATTAGTAAAAAAGATGACATTGTGTTAATTTTTTTTTTTTATATAATTATCTCTAAATCTCTTTTGATATATTGTAAAATAATACAACATACATTCGTTTAATATTTTTGCTTGAAAGTCCAATAATGTTAGCAGGCGAAGGAGCGTTCAAAACGTAATTTTATGCGAGTATGTACAAATCGCCGGTATCGCTGTTCCAGATTATTTATTGTATCCACAGGCTAACGGTGCATGCATCCTCACGCGTTCCACGTACAAGGTTCTCTAAATGGACAAGCATTGTTTGCCAGCGAGTCGTGTAGTGTCGGTTAATGGTGCAGTCGTATCTTATAAGTCGTATAAGAGAGATAATTTAAACATCGAAGTTACCGCGGGAAAAATATTACACTCGAGTCGCGAGCCTGGAATGGAATAATACTAACAAGTAAGAAAACGGACATTCGAGAAAAACATATAAAAATTCTAATTAATAAAATATCTGTTGGAATTTAATAGCCTGAACACGTGGACTTGAAAGATCCCCGATGTCTTGAATTAAAAAAAAAAAAAAAAAAAATTAAATATTTAAAAGTTCGAGAATTAAAGTAATCTCGATAACTTGAAAATCTAGGAAGCGAAGAGAACGTTAATCCAATGAGTTGTAGAATTCGAAGAATCGCGTCTAGCCTGCCGTCCTGCGGATCCACGGTTCGCGGCCTTTTAAGCGACAGGTGCAAACATTCAAGGAGCAGCGCAAAAAAGGAAGCCGGTAATTGCAAGCCCCGGGTAGAAAAACCAGTTTGCTAAAAACAACCCGGGCCTGATCGAGTCTCGTTGCGGGGCTACCGAATAACCAACGGGTGTCGGTGTAGCAACGTGCGTGTGAGGAGCTCGTGAGAGGCGGCTTTTCGAAATCCGCTTTAAAATGTCGCTTAAAACCTCCATCCCGCGGGAATTATGCGTCTCGCCGCCCAGGGGAAGAGGCCTCGGATACATTCGTGTTATTTTGAACGAGAAATTATATTTAGAACGATCATATCGGTATAAACTTTTATGCGTTGCCGGAGAGAAAGTTGAAGCTTCTCAACATTTTGATTGTTTGTATGTCTCTCCGATATTGCAACTAAATATAAGTTAATGAGAATGCGGCGGCTGTTCGACGTTAAAAGTCTGTTTTAGTGCGACGCTCGTGTTTAACTCTAACGTAATAAACGCACGCGGTCATTCCGCCACATTGAAAAGGCGCCAGGGAGTCGCGATACTTGAACTTATGCAGGAAATACTTTCTATGAATGAACTTTCTCACCGCTCATCGAGGTAAAGATACGGTTAAAACGAACCGAAGTCGCAGCAGGACCCGTAAAAACAAAAAATTGCAACTTCTTCTCCCGCTGCGTGACTATCACCTTCCGTGCTATTATCAAATTACAAGGAAACTGTTGCTTTTTTTAATATAACGATTTATCTTCTTGAATAGTTCGGCATGACTCAAAGTTCGAAATCGTGAAAGAGCTTCGAGAGACTTGGAATTCTTAGAAATGAGAAATTTCGGAATTCTAAAAATGCCATGCTCTAAGATCGTGTTATTAAGGTAAAATAAATAAAAGAGATTTGAGATTTAAAAAATCAGAGAACCAAAACAACGAGGCCGGATCGACATCCCCGGATTTTTCAGTTTACAGAAACTTCGTGGGCTCTGAATTTTTAAAACGTAAATTCTTTAAATAGAAAACATTGACCGAAATGTTGGTGAAAACACAATATAAACTGTGTGATTTTATATATCTTTTCAAGTTCACGAAACTGCGCGCCGAATAAATTTTTCAATCTTAAAACAGTTTTAAATTGAACAAGAAATAGTAACAGCACATTATTAAATTGAAAGATAATTTAATAATAAACTATGCTAACAAGAATTTAAATGTGAGAACCCTTTGTCCCTAAAAAAAATTGTAAATACTTTAAATAAGAAATAATTTATAGAATAATTTAAAGAAATATATTCTTTAAATTTGTAAAACATAAATAAAAAGAACTTTAAGATAATCGAAGATCAATATATCATTATCCGAATTTGTGTTTACGTTCGTGTCTAACAACAATGATTTCATGAAAAAAGAAGAGAACAATGCCTTATTCGATATGCTATAAGCATAAGCGACCCCGCTGGAATTCGAACGAGCTCTCCGGCCGCGACAGGTGAAGCCACGTGTTGTTCGTGCAATCGCACTCGCCGTTCGCAGTCGCCTAGATTCGAATTTAAAGACGTTCGTTATTCAATTCAAATACACTAACGGGCTAACGGGCCAGCTCGCAGGATTTCCGCCTCGGCGCGACGTTCGTTACTGTATTCTAGAAGAATCGGGTTAGGAAAGGTCAGGTAGAGACGATCGACCTGGGGCCAGCTCTGTCTGCGAGGAGACTCGCAGTTAAGTATCATTTTTCAGAGAAAGTATCGTATGGAAAGTGTTGTGTGTCTCGAATATACATGTATACATGCACTATATATGCGTTATGCATTAAAAAGTAGAAAGCATTGTATATTATAATGTATGATGTAAATTATTTTAAGAAATACGTAAACATATTTTAAAGTAAAATGCGAGAGATCAATCTGAATATATTACACTATGCTAAATGCGGCACATTATAATTGACTAAAAATATAGTAGTTTCTAATGCTGAATAATTGATTTTAACCAGTGTTTTTTTTTATCTAAAACATAAAATGAAATTTATCTAGATCACGCAATTAATTTTTTGTGGATAATAGAAGGACACTCGTGTCGAGCATTCAGAGTCACTCTGCAAGAACTTCACCTTCGCGAGGCGCTCGTTATTTTGCCAGCGTATGATGGATGTGGGCCTTAAGGACTGCGGGAGCCCTATATTATATACGGAGGCCTTCGTTGAAAGAAGATATATTTAGACCGGGCCCTTGAAAGATCCTGTCTCGTCTTAAGACGCGTCGTGAGGTGGATTCATTTTTGAAAGCGCACGCAGGCTACGTTTTTTTCTTGCGCGGATCACAAGAATGGAAGATTCACGAAAGGACATTAGATGCACGGGATACCGTTGCGTCGTTGTCATTATTTATTATTCTCGTGACACATGAGCGCGCGCGCAATTGAATGTAATTCAGATAAGTAAATCGATCTGTCAAGCTCACCATTAAAGACAAATGCGCATGAAAATATAGTAAGGAAAGAAATTTCATAATTTCGAGTACTGTAATTTAGTTAACAGCAAGATTATAAAATCTTTTGATGTAAGAAGAGCAAGGATAATCTTTAGTGCTGCTAAATTTGTAGATTAATTTTTTTTAATCAAAAATTTAAGAGTTTAAAAAATTATTTATTTAAGTGGCTCTCTTCATTCTGCCAAAGTTTTTGAATTTTTCTTTTCTTTATTTTATTCTCTGATAACTGATATTTCAAACAAATTATTTTATTATATAATTTATTAAATAAGACTTATAATATTTTAAATTAAATATTAAATTATATAATATTAAATTAATATTAAATATTGTATTATAATATTAAATACGTATATTAAGGTTTAATTAAATGAATTAAAGATGATTAATTACACAAACTTACCTCACACCTGGACGTGTCAAGTATCTCGACCTCCGTCGTGACATTGTCAATAGTGACGCTGTGTCGGTAGAGAAAATCTGCAACAAGCAATTAATTTGTTTAATTGCATGTCTTTAATTCGATTATCGCTCTAAGATCTGATATGAAATTCTTAAGATAAATAAAAAATAACGACGGGCGAAATGATCTTTCTTAATCGACATTATTACGATACTCTTCGATTTCTTTGGAAAAGTTTAAGCGACATTTTCCCAAGGATAGAAAACGCGGCTAATGCGCGAAAGCGTCGCAGCAATAACGAGAAACGACAATTCCAATTAGTTACGCTGACGCTCGCTGCTATGTCATTACGATCATTGCATTGACAATGACACGTGACTTTCGCTGGAAGTTTGTGATCAAAAAGATTCGGACAGCCGCGTATGAAGACTTGCATTTTTGGATCGTTACACGCTCGAATTATTCGTACATACACCCAGAGAAAAATTCTGTTTAAATTGATGAAATCGTTTCTTTGCCTTGGTTTTTTTTAAGTCGAGGTGAAAATACATTTGCGAAAAATAAAAATTTATTTAATTTCAAGAAATAATATTATTAACCTTTTCGAAAGTAAATAAATTATTTGTTGAAATTATTTCATCAATTTAAACAAATAATTATTTAGTTCAAAGAAAGTGCTGACAGAAGTGCAAGAAATAACTTAGCTGTTCTGCTTTTAAAAATATATTTTTTTCACTTAAAAAAAGATTTGCGTTGCACAACCAAATTATTTCTTTCATTCTAATGGAACAATCAACAAATTTCTTCAAATTAAAGAAACATTTTCTTAACCGTACAGCAATGCACACATTTCTTTGATTCAAACAAATATTTTTTTTACTTGAAGAAACTTTTTTCCGAGTAGACCATTATCCTTGAACTTACATTTAAATCGAAAACTTTCGGACTTTCGTTGGATTTTTAGTTTCTCACGTTTCTAGAGTCTTGCGTATTCAAATATCTTAATTTTTGTCGATATTTGTCTACGTGCCCCAGATTTCCGGATTCTGGAACTTTTAGATCTTCAACCTGTACCTTCGGTAGGACGGACGGAAAAGGGAAAGCTCATATTTCTCGGAACTGATTAGATCGCTCGAGGAGCACGTACTAGGAGGACAAGGAGAAGAGAAGACGCGGAAGCGCACAGATAGAACAGTATAGTCCTAACAGGGTGAGCACAATAAATAAACGATAAATAAACTCATAAACACCTCATAGTATCGGGTAACGCGGAGCTGAAGAGGCGCAGAAACGAGCAAATAAGGATGCTCGTTATATTAGCGACCGTTACGCTCGAGAAAATTTTATTGCCGGACAATGCTGATGGAGAAACGATTTGACCAAGCGCCGCGACAGAAAATTCACTTCTGCATCCTCCCGTGCGCGAGAATCATGGGCGTGTGGAAAAAGAGAAGCTTCCAACGCCGCCGAGAACGCAACTTGAACTCTGCATGCGCGAGAGACACCCGGAGATTCCCTCTCTGCGCTTGTGGAAAGAAATCGAGCGATCTAGATAAGCGAAGATAGCTAAGGCTGAAGGATGAAATTTAACGAATGGAATTATTTCGTAGATAAGCTGGAGCGTGTGCAAGAGTCGAGAAAATCTAATTGTAGTCCCATCTAAATACAGGAACAATTTGCATATCGGACGATATGGAAAGTTAAATCTTCGATGAGAAACTTTGATAAAAGTACGAGTATTTAATTTCTAAGAAATCGAAAGTATGAAGAGGTGCAATAAAAGCTGTAAGTTAACGAAAAAAGGGGAGTGGCACACTTTCGTCGGGCGCAACTGGAAATACGACTGTCACCGATTCCGCGCGCGGATTCGGCTTTTGCCGGAGATTCATTCTCCGGTGCATGATCCATCGTCGATTTATCGAAGAAAACGAGATGCACGATGTAATCTTCCCCGCGCACGGACAAAACGTTCCTGTCTGCGCGCGAGAGAATTGACAATGCAACGAGACTCGCTTTCTAAATCATTGCCTGAAATTATTCGCAAAGAGAGATTTGCATTGTTAATCGAGATCAAAATAATAAACAAGTGCGCTGCATCGCGGCATCGCCATCGTGTCGAGAGATGAAAAGGACCGATTATCTCCCCCGAGACCCGTAAAACGACGAGACGCCGCGCTCGTGTATGTACAAATGCCTTGTTATCGAAATTGCCGGTAAAGAGATCATCCTCGATCTTCCTTCGAGAGATCAAATTTAAGTCGTGCGGCAAAGCCAATATAAAGTGGCTATTTTCGAAAGTACCGTCGTGCTATCACCGCTTGCATATTTAGATGTCTAAATTTATGAGAAAAAAAATGAAAGAAAGACTTTTCGTAAAGATCAAGAGAGAGATTCAAAGAGCGGAGATATAACTAGATCCTTAAACTCTCACATTTTTTTATGTCTTTTTATCCAAATATTCGTTTATTTTACTTAAAACATTTTTAAACTTAAAATCCTATAATTTTAGACTTTTAGAAAGTAAATTTTTTTCCCATAATTTACTTTTAAATTCTTAAAAAAAATTTTTTTTAAATTATTTAATGTAACTAATTACCGTGCAATTAATTATCATTTAAAATACAATAAAAATTTTAGAATAACTTTTTCACTTACTACTTTTTTATTACGAAATATCTTTCGATTAACAAAAATAGTCTAATTTTTATTAATACATTAAAGAATTTTTCCACATTTCGTCCGCCTACATCATTACAATGTTTAGCTGAAGAAAATCAATGGCCCCGCACTTTCACCGTTTGAGGGCGTTTTCTTCGGAAAAGTGATTCTTCAACGACCGGGAACGAAAGTGTGCGCGATAATCCGCGCACGAGTCGCGCGAAGTGTCGACGCATTTTCGATTCGTTTCACACGAGGTGTAACGAAAGAGAGAGAAAGAGAGAGGCATTGCATATCTCCGAGAGTGACGTCTCGATTTTAGCCAATTCTTAAAATTGAAAAACTGTCAATATTTCTTAAATTAATGAAAAATTTGAAGACTCAATGTTTCTTTGATTTAAAGAAATTTTTGATTGTTCAATGCAAATTTTTTTTTAAATGTAAAAAATATTTTTGTAAAATCCGAACAACTAAATTATTTTTTTACATTTCTATCAATACTTTCTTTGAATTAAAAAATTATTTGTTTGAAATAAACAAATAACTTATTTACTTCAAAAACGTTATTTCTTGAATTTCCAATTTTTATTTTCTTTAAAAGAATTTTCACTTCAACTTGAAAAGACCATTGCAAGTTAAAGAAATGATTCATTAATTTGAACATAATTTTTCTTTAAGTGTACTGCCAAAAAATTTTGCATAAAATATAGTAAAAAGACAGTAAGTTATATTTTTTCTGACGTTGTCAATTAAAATCTAACATTAGTTTGTAACTCTAACATTTCCTGAGATTTATTTTATGTGAAACAGTCTAGTATCTTCAGACACTACCTCTCGCGTGTGTGCGTCGCGATTTTTTATCTGTCATTACTCTTATCAATTTTTTATCGATCCTCGATGGACGATGGTTGGTTCGTAGCGCCCACGGCGTCATCTTTGAGGATCGATTAAGCGATTATCCTCCCTCCACGATCAAGGGGGAACACGTGAGATTATCCGCTTCCTGGTTACATTGAAGAGTGATTATCCATCATTTTCCCAGGAAATTAATTAATACCGATGGTAGGAGAGAGCAATCGCGGCGGCACCCTTCCATTCTCGTCCGGCATTATCGATCGCGGCATTATAGATCGATAGGGATCAAGATTGATTCCAAGTGCCAGTTATACATGAGAGAAATTCGATAAATCGATGATTGCGCTATTGTGCTGGGAAGCTTTCCGCACATTACATTATATGAATGCAATTGCAAAGGAAGCAAAGAGAAACTTTGTACAAATTGACTTATTAATCCTCTTATAAATCTTTGATCCGCGAGAAGCTCTACATTTTTCATGTAAACTGCTCGAGAAATATTTCGCGTATTTTCCTAAACTTATTTCAAATTATTAAGTTACAAATTATTGAATTTAAAAAAAAATACTAATATAAATCATTAATATCTCAAGATATCAGACGAAAAATGTATAAGTACTGAACATCTGATATAGGGATACCATGTATCCTTGTATTTTATGTCAACAGAAAGATTACCAGAAATTATCCAGAAGAAATTTTCTTCGAGTCAAAAAATATTTGTTTCAATCAAAGAAATTTGTGCATTACTATACGGTGAAAGAAAAGTTTCTTTGTTTATTTATTTAAAAAAAAAAAGGCTAAAATGGTCGTCTCTCGAAATCAAATAAATTTTTCTTTTCACTTTAACTTAAAAAAGCAAGTTAAAGAAAAGATTTCATTAATTTAAACACGACCTTTCACCGGATGTAAATCCTTCTTCACAAAGGAATCGTAATCCTGAATGCAGATAAAATCCCATTCGGTTTTCTCCGCAATCCATTCCAATCAAATAAATTACGTATTTTACATAATATTTTACATAACATTTGCTTCAGGCGCATCGATTATCGTCGCGATAATGTCCCTGCGACTATCGGGAACGCGATAAAATGGCGTGAGCAGTGCTCGCCGGCGAGGTTGTACGTTCATACATACATACCATACGTGCAGCCTCGGCTCGGCCTAAGAGGTGTTACAAAAATACGAGCGGCCGGCCGGTTCAGGGTTAAGGGGACAATACTTCACGGTGAATTTTTCCAGGCGGCTCGGATATCCGCGAAACTCGACGTCATAGCTTATACGTCCGCGGGCGTGCACGGCAATTATTACGGCGAAGTAGCCTGTATGAGTTATGGGAGAGATCTGCATTCTGCGGACCCTCCCCATAGGCTCTATTTCACGTGCATACACGCGTATCGAGTGTTTAAATCTCCGCCCTCCACGGGTCCAGCGGTGTTTATTGCGCGTCTCTCTTTCTCTTTCGCTTTCTATCTCCTCTCTCTCCCCCCCTGCCCTTATCTCGTGTATTTCTGTGTGACCGCTAGAATGCCCTCGGGACTTGGCTCGCGAGGCGCCATGATTAAGATTTTTCACCGGTATACCCTTGAATTAGAGTCCGGTTTCGAGCGCGAGAATATTTCACAACGGATTTTTCTGTCGCGGCCCCCGCCGCGGAGCACGCGAGGGCCACCGATCAAGATTTAGATTCGCGTTTTGTACTACGGGGTGGTTGGAGTATTTCGCGCGCGCGCGCGCGCTCACGCGAGTCGGAGCCGCGGCCGTCCCGACGGGAGATGTAAGTCGATATATGAGCGAGCGAGGAAGGAACTTGGATACGCGAGCCCCGGACATTTATCCAGTGTACGACGCCTCGAAATTAACAACGAATCGACGCAATCATTCACGCTTCGCATCGGCAATTATCTATAGAAGAGAAAAAAAGGGGATGAGAAACACTTACCGCTGGTCGAGCTGTACTCGCCGATGTATCGCCTCGTCAAGTACCGCACAACCACCGCTGCAACAGAAAGCGAAGAAAGAAATTGATTAGCTGCAAAAACGACCTCGCGAATAATCGAGTCTGACGCTACATCTATAGAATCGTTAATTTACAAGTAATACAAAAAGGCGTATTTTCGTTCTCCAGATGGAGGGACGCGCGTCTATGCGCGCAGGTGTTGAAACGCCATTAACTTATTTTTCAATGTTAATAAAGAAACCATAAATATTCGCGGGAAACGGGTTGGCTCTCTTGTGGGTTGCCGATAAATTTCTTGCATCATAAATTCCGTTTCGTTGCGGCGCGAAACGCGGCCCAAGAGACTCAACATGCTGACGACGTTCCTCGCATCGTCGTCGTCATCCTCGTCGTCGTCGTCGTCTTCGCCGCCGTCGTAGTTCGAACCCCGCGAGACTTATTGAGTACATAGATTCGTACCGCTCCGTACTCGTAGGTACACCGTTTATAAATCTGTCGTCGAGTTCAGCTCGGCGACGACGACGACGACCACGATGGGAGGTAAGAGGAAATATTATATCACGAAGAGAAGAGAGAAGAGGAGGTAGAGACACGAGCAGAAACGGAATATAGAACTTCATTCGTGAGCTATTTGCTGAGATGAGAGATAGAGTGCATATCTTCGAAATATCTCCGTGCAGCTGGACGACGATATTTCAACGCCGATTCAACGCGCGCTTGCGGAAAGTCGATGGACCAATGGGAACCTGGTCCCTTCAGAAAGGGAAATTATTTATTAAATGAATTATATACATTATTAGCTGCGTGTAAATCGTACGAATATTTTATCTTGCGTTTTATGTAAGGAATTAGATAAAAATGTCTACAGTGTTTTATCTATTACGAAAAATCGCGTATCTCCTGTTTTGTTCAATTTTGCACGAAGAATCAAACTTTTAAGTGAATTGTGTGCTTAAATTTTACACAGATACTCAAACATAATACTAGAGTATTTTATAAAATTTTTGTATTTTTAGACGAATCACTATAAGAATAATTTTGTATTATTACATTTTTTACATTTAAATTATTTTAATTTTATAAATAAGCTAATAATATTACTAAATTGAATTATTTTCTTACAATTAAATAAAAAAATCCAATTATCTTAAATATAAAAAATAATCTAACAGTAAATATTTTCTAAAACTGCAAAAAAAATACTTGATTAAAAATAATTTCCTCATTTTATTTACATAAATTCAATTAAGAAACATTTAACTTGACTGCAGGTAAATCAAATTAGGATCCACCGAGTATAAATAATTTTTTCGTTTTAAGATATTTTTTCTTTCTGCAATAAATGTTTTTCTCCGTAGTACAATGGGAGATAAATCGAAAATCGCGCTTCTATAATTAACATTTTGCACTTGTAATTAATAAAAAATAGGAAACTTGCAAATGACTGTATTTTCAACCGGCCATACAAAGATATCCAAGGATCATTACCGTGCCAAGCAACCTGGTAATCGAGAGGAGGCCCATTCCCCCTTGAAGATGACTGTCATCAAATCGAGACGACGTAATCCTACACAGACCGCGCGAACCGGAGTAATTGATGTAGACACGAGAATGTTGTTCGTAATGCTTAATAGTCCCAACAGTAATCTGTGCCAAGCGCCCGGGTCTAATGAAAGCACGTTCTCCGTCACGCTCAAGTCCAAACGCGATGGAAACCTGACACTTTCGTGCCAGCGTACAAAGCGTTTATAAAATTCTTATCTTTCGTAGGGTCAACTTGAGCAAGCGGTGACAATATGGTAAGCCTGACACGGCCGTACTTACGAAGGATCAGAAATAATCGATCGCTCACGCAGAGTGCTAGACGCTGTTGTACACTAAAAAAAGTTTTTTTAAGTTCAAGTAAATATATTTATTTTAACATTTCTCCTCGATTTAAAAAAATTTTTTCCAAGTTTAAAAATAAACGATTTTCTGCTGGCTAGTATTTATTTAAATTAAGGAAACGATGTTAAAATAAATATATTTACTTGAACATAAAATTGTAGTTTTTTTTCAGTGTAGATAACATCTGTGAGAAAAGATAATCCGACATAAAATCGCAAGATCGAAAAAACTGGTCAATCACAGTGGCAAAAATCCAAAGAAGCGTCAATCAAAATCTCCAAAAGGAAGTGATCTTTTCGATCGATAGCGCAAGTGACTACGTACAGCACAAAAAAAAGAGGGAGAAGAAAACGGGGCGGGGAGAAGAACGAGCAGGAAGAAGATAACGAAAAAGAAGAACAAGAAGAGAGAAGCCGATTAAGTCACTTGCAGAGAATTGTGTGTAATGTGGAAGATGCAACGGTACGAGCAAAACGCAGCCATTCGCGGTGCCATTCGCCGACGTGCGATGGTTGCCAGCGCGGGTCTATAGATAGATCGTTGGAGGATAAGCCGCTTGGTGGACGTAAGAAAATAGTAATTACGGCCACGATCGCTGTGGACAGGAGGGAGGGAAACAGAGAGAGAGGGAGAGAGACACGGGGGACAAAAAAAAGATAGTGCGGCGCGTGATCAACCAAGCGCATCCTCTTGTCTTGTTGAAATTTTCTCTCTTACCCCGAAGATTCAACACGATCTTTTATTGGAACAAATTTCGCTCAGACGCACCTTGACGTGTTAACTTTATATTTCTTATCGCAGAGTATTAAATTTTCGATACATGATGTTTTTATTTATCATGGACACAATTTTGTATACAACAATAAAAAGTGACTCTTATTTATCACGCCAGGAAAAGAAAGCAGAATAATGTATCATTAACTGAAAATTACTTTTTTTAAATACAGAAAATCATAAGAAATGATTTTTATAAAATATGAAAGATTTTTTTTAAGGATGTTTCGGGCATATAGTCCCTGCAAAATAAATAAAATTTGGAAACATTGATTTATATTTTTTTAATATTGATACTTCAAGTAGAATATATAAAAGTTATATATAGCAGCAAATAAGATTATATTTTTATAGTTTATTTACTCTATTTATTATTAAAAATTAAATTGTTTTTTTACAGCATTAAAGAATCTAGATTTTTTTATGTAAGTACTTTAAGTATTCAAGTTAATTTATACAAAGTTCCATTATCTGTTTAGTTATTTTGTAAATAAATAAATTTAGTTTATTTTACTAAATTCTGTATCGCAATAAAACTTTACATAAATCATCTTGAATATTTAAAAATAGTTAAATAAAAAATTCGGATTTTTTTTCATTATTTTATTATTAATTATATGTTAGAGCACATGCCTACTTCTTATTAAAAAAATTTTTTTTTATCCAGATCGCCGTCAAAATTTTTTCTACTACTTTCAAATGCAACATAAAACAATCTGTAATTTTTTCATAATTTTCTTAATGTTTTTGAGAGAACGTCCTATACATTCTTAATCGCGTAATGTACAATGTTCTATATTTAAAATATTAAAAAAGCGATAAAAGCGCAAGATTAATCCCGCGAAAAGAAACCCATCGAAGCGCGGCTTCCACGAGCTACTATTCCGTCCGCTTTTCTTGTGATAGGGCAATAAAGCAAGTCGTTTACACCAAATGAATTTATGAACACGTCTCAGCTTGGGTAGCGGACCTCCAATTGCCTCTTCAATAAGCGTTAACGCAGATAAATGGTTGTAGATAACAATCTTGCGTTTCTCGCGTGACCATAATTCTTTTCATGATTCCTCACTGTCAGCAGTTTTTTTTGCAAAATCTACTTCTCGTTGAAGAATTCTCCAACTTACTTAGAAATATCCGATTCTATTGGTATTTTTGCGAGAATTACATTTTTATTACACAGTTAGCATGTAATAATAACCGTAATTCCAAGCGTTTTTCAAGCGGGATCTTCATCATTCTTTTTTTTCTTTCATCATAGAAGAATTATGGTTGAACATTAAAGAATCATATCGAAACCAGGCGAAGAAATGCGATAATACGAAGAAATGTTACCGCGTAAATTCAAAATCTAGAATCGAACTGCTGCAGGCAACAGGATATATCGAATGTCCAGATCTTACAACCTGCTGCTGCAACCGTGTGGGATTTTTCGTGGCGCACTGCGATTCTCACTCCCTTTCCTGCCCTCCCCTACCCGCCATTCGTGTGGAATGATATCCGATAACGTCCACGGAGGTCCTTATTATACCCAGCAGGGTTTCTACGAGGGACTTTTAAGGATTCGCTCCCGTCGAGATATCCCTCTTTCCATCGGCGCCGCCGCCGCGTGAGAATGCACCGTTTTCGCCGCAAAAAGTAGAACAGCCAACATTGTCGCGTGTTTCACCGCAATCACGATCGTGCGTGGCAGTGAAATGTACGAATGCAGGAGCGGCGAATCGCAATTAAATAAATATGTTCGCGCGGAAAAAATGCAATATCCCGACTTGAAACGAGGCCAGTTCGCGATGTTTCGGGAATGGGAACACAACGACGCGACGGGGCGATGCAGCGATGGGGCAACACGAAGCACGCACTCTTTTCGAAGATGCGAAAATCTTACGATTAAAGAATTTCAAGAGTTTCGAGGAGATCCGACATTGCCAGATCTAATCATTGAAAAGCATCAAAATTTGAATGGATGAACATGAATGAACTACACGTTTTCTTGTGCGACTAAATAACTGTTGAATCGACCCAGTGTTTAGTTGATCGTATTGGACTAAATATTTTAACAAATTTTTTTCTCAGTGTGATATTAACTTTTTTTATCTGTCTATTACAAACACATGTATATTTATAATTCATACATACATCTGTACACGCATGTGCGTATTTATGCGACCCGCAAAACTTTATCTATTTTCGAAAATGATAAACAATTGATGAGAACAAACTAGATTCCAGATGGTCAATAACATATTGTGCAATAATATTGAAGGTCTACGGGCCGCTTTAGAAAGATGCAAGTTCATGGTTCGCGGATGATTGGTTGACTCCGGTGACTTAACAATGTGGAGATGCAAAATTGGTGAACAGAGGAAGAGGAGAGTCATACACGGCCGGAGATCTGAATAAAACGAAGAGCGCGCCTTTATTAAGGTGGCCGGTCCTAGCGGTTATTAATAGGATTTATTCGAGGTCGGCGAACCGCCTTATCGCCGTTCGTTTGCTCGCTTTGTATGCGTCGCGCGACTGTCGAGTTAACTAATGCAACGTATTATTCCGCGGACTATGCGTATCCATCTTAACGGCACTTTCATTCAATGCGTTGCGTCGGTGCGCTATTAGACAACGCGCAGAAATTACACGCTGCACGACGACGCGATATTAGTATCGTCCACCATAATGAACGTCCTTCCGACGTGATTCAATATTTCACGACGTTGCGCCATAATCGACCTGCGCATCTTTTTTTTTTCGCTGTTTATCATTCGCCGGCGAGCGCGCGAATGGAATATCGACGCGACGAATCAACGGCGTGTTCTTATTCTGAAGAAATCAACATTGATTGCTTCCATAAATATATTCTCCGCTGCCCCGTTTTTGCCGCGATCCAATTTAAGAACGTTTTGGTTATACAGTACGAGCTAAAAGTTATCGAAGTTAAAAAACTGAACGCTTCTTATTGTTAGATTTATTTTTTTTTACTTCCTAATCAATGACAAAAAATTTTCGCGAATGCCGAAATTTTAGTTGTGAAACTAGCTGCGTAATAATAGAACAATCAATAAAATTCTTATATCTTTGATAATGTTTTGATATACGAGACACAGATCCTTAATTCCGCGCAAAATTTTTCATAGAACAACAGCGAAGCAACATTAGTTTGATCATAGTTTCTTAATTCAATCTTAAGCAAATAAGTCTCACGCAAAATTAACTTGGCGATCCGAACGAGTTCAGTTGATCGTGATTATTTTGTTAGAATTCCGAGGTCTGGCGTTGATAATGGAGTTAACGAAAATAGATGGGAGTTATTCTCGTACGCGACAATAAGGCAAGATCAAAAGGTAGAAAAGGAGATTCACCTGATTTGCCGACTCTGGGGCCGCCGAGGACGACCACCTTGATCCTGTTTACGTTTGTCATCAGCTGCGTGGGCTAAGTGTCACTCGGGCCGGGCTGGCATCACACATCGCCTCCGCGGCGGATGCACCAATTACAACACTTTGCACTTTAAGGCCGTGCACTCACATCCTCGGTCCTCCGCAGGACACTGACACCCACTCGCGCGCGCGCGAAAGGGCCGATGTCCCCGAACACACGCGACTATCGCGATACACTTACGGAATTGATTATCGTAGCGCACGATTAATCATCCGCTCGAGTGCGATTCCACAACGATGTAATTGTCGATGTAATCGCTAATTTAATCTCCGCACTTTATTAAATTCTCTCTCTCTCTCGTTTTCGTTTAAGAGAAAAACAGGGATTTTATAAAGTCTTAATTGATAATTCGGCGCGGCGTTAAGCACAAAGAGATCTCGTGAAGAAACAAGCAGGAGCTCTCCTCTTGCTCTTCGCCTCGATCAGTTATTTAATCGGCGGTTATCTATTAATCGTCACCGCTCAGATACGGAGCTATTAATGGCAGAGCGTTAATTAAAACCTTGCCCGCCAATTGCCGGACGAAACTCCGGGGAGGTAGGGACGGGGAACTCGGTTGGCGATGGCCGATGAACTCGTCTCGCGTGTGTCTCGTTTTCCACCTGGTGGAACGCGATTACGAGTCCGAAGGCAGTTGGCACACGTTCGTGCGCGGCTGCTCCTCCTCACGTGGGATCCTTTAACGGCGCGATAAAGCCGCGCGCGTTGAGTAACGCACAGGCCCCTTTTCCAGCGGCGCGACGACAAACTCTTGCGCAACTCGCGCGATTCGCTTGGGAGCGATCCGAATCGGAGCGCGATCGAGAGCTCCTTTCCCAAGACGGCGGCAGAGCCCAGCAGCCGCGATCACCGCACCTCGCGCGTCTTTCATCCGGGAATCGCAACACCCGAGACGCGACTCTTTATTAACGTCGCGTCTTATCTTATCGCGATTTCTCGGTATGTTGAAACCGACGTGTCTCACGCGTGTCGTAGCTCTGTTTGTTTTCCTCTCGTCCTTTTCTCTCTCTCTGCAGAGCGGCGAGAGAGAAAGACGAGGAAAAACGGCCTTTGTCTCCCGGGGAAATCTTTGTGCCGTCAGCTTCTTCCCCAGCTATTCGACAGGCGTGTGTATCAATCGGAGTTATACCGTTCCCTTTTCACTTCCGAACGGCTAATGACACCGCTCGCGATATTTATTTTTACAAAGCGGAAGCCGAGGATTTCAGCTGATCCGCAGCTGTCAACTCTCTCTTTCTCCCTCGCCGTCTTTTTCTCACCAAGCGTCCAGCGTGCCTCGCCGCCGCGTGCTCCACGCACCAATTAGCCACAGCTTCTCTTTATTGCACAGGAAGAACGTGAAGAAAGTTGACGCTTCCTCTTCTCCGCTCTCTTCCGAATTCTCCCTCGGCCCTTACAAAGGACATCGAACTCGATGGCTCGATAGTGGAATTACGGAGCCGGTCCAACTCTCCTTTCTCGCACCTTCGAATGCAAGGGTGACTTCCTCCGAAACGTGCCTGGTTCACTCGCTCGCTCGCTCGTCCCGCGACGGCCGACGCTGCGCTGCGAATAACAACACAAGCAGCGATTCAAGAAATGCCGTCTCTCTGGTTCCATTTATAACGGGTCGTCGGCCTTCCTCCGCGTCTTCTAGCTTGGCGCCGCCGACACTCGGCGATTACGAAAAAAGGACAGGCACGCGTGCACGCACGCACGCACGCACGCACGCACGCACGCACGCACGCACGCACGCATGCACGCATTCGACTTCTCGCCGGCAGACGACGACCGCGAGAAAAGTAGGATGCATTCATCCCCCGCGGCGACACGCAACACTTTTTGTTTTGCCATTTCTTTTTTCCTTCTTTTTCTTTTCGGTTGAATACCGCGAGCTAATTTTAACGTTTCGAAAGAATGCGGCGGGATTTAATTTTGAATAAAGGATTAAGTCATTTCGAAACACGTTTATCGCCGTGAAGTATTGGATTGGCGCATTCGATTCTTCTCGCCGCCCACGTGACTGTGTTAAGAGAAAAGATTTCGGCGAGGAAAGAAAGTCGCTGTGTAAAAATAACTCGTCTGAAAAGTTGTGATTTTCGCAGTTGAGGTAGGGTCGACCGAGGCGAATCGGATCAATTTTTCTTCGTAGATAAAAATAATAATAAAACAACTAATTTTGTTATCAAATTTAACTGTAAATTCTACGTCTTTAGTTTGAATTTTATGTAATAAAATAATACACAAATATGATATTTTCCTATAAGCACACAATATTCCTAAAATATTACACGAATGTTATTAAAAATTATAATAATATTAAAATAATATTCCAAAAATATTATTCAATATTTTCAATATTATTTTAATACTATGGGAATATCGTGTTAGTGTGATATATCCGTTTTCACGTAATATCTTTGGAATATTATGAAAATGTTCTATGAATATTATTATAGTCAAAAATTGATGTGAGTTATTGTGTATAAAATATTCACAAACTTTATAATTATTACATTTAAAAGTAATAAGATTCCCGATAGTTAAAAATATTAAAGTAAATAATAAATATCATTTATTCCTCATGCAATATTATCAGGAGTGAGCATACAACCGCTTTTTATTAATATTTCAGGAATATTATTTAATTAAATAATATTGTAGCGCTTGAGAGAAGAATAAAAGAATAAAAGAACTCTTTGGAAAAATCCATTAAGTATTTTCATTTAGAAACTCACAAAATTGAGATTATAATTTTATACGAGAAACAAAATTTCTTCGCGCACTTACTCCTTGCACACTTGTATCGTCGATTGACATTGAATTGCATACAATACAGAATTGTTGTCTATTGTTTCCTCTGTAGAGAGAGCACGCGGAAGTAACTAGCACGATAAAATAGATCGTATGAAATAAAAAATTAATAATAACTGTCTCCAAAGTTATAATAATTCGATTCGCTTTGGTCTTATACCTTTAATCGATGCCGCCAGTGTGGCGAGAACTCTCCCGATATTTCTACGTTACATTTAATTAAATAAAAAAAAAATCCGAGCGGTAATTAATATGATGAACGAGCAAATAGTATAACGAGAAAGCAACCGAGAGGAAAACGGGGAAGTAGCAATCAACGTGGCGGAGAAATGATTAACGAAGGAACAATTAACATAACGGCGAAATGTGACAATTGTAACGGAAAAATGATTAGCGTGCGCGGGGCGACAACACGCGGGGAAAAATCACCGAGCTTCCTGCGCGCTGAAAATCACGAAGTCGTCACTTTCGCCGCTCATTCTCGCCTCTACTGCGCTTTAAATGATACCCTAGATTAGATAACGCGTTCTGTATCACGTATTAAACCTCATTATCTTTCAGGATGCATCGCAACGACATTATTCACGAGAAATTCTTTTAACGAGGCTTTATCGCAAAACTTCTCGCAATATGGACAACAAAGCGCGACTGCAAATTGCAACACATGCTAAATTAAATCAAATGCGAATAGAACAATATCGTAATTCGGATCATAGATTTAATGATGTTTTGGCTATACGACGTGAGCTAAAAGTTATCGAAATTTAAAAACTGAAAGTTTCTTAAATTTATTCTTTATTTTTTTGCCTAATCAACGAAAAAAAGTTCGATCGCGAATGCCTGAATTATGGCCCTGAAACTAACTACAAAGAAGAAACAACGAAAAATTTAATTTATAATCACCTTTACAACGAAAAAAACCATATTTTGCTGCAGTTTTAGGCAGGGTTGGATAAGTTAATATTCTTTTTTAACTAAATTAAGTTAATGACTCTCTCTCTCTCTCTCTCTCTCTCTCTCTCTCATACAATTATTTATGTAAAAAATTATATGAACAAAAAACTCAGTTAAAAGTGACATAAGTATACTGTAACAGAAGCACAATGGAGGTAAAATCGAAAATAAATGAACTATAAAATGTTATAAAAAATTAAATTTTCATTCGAAATCCGGCAAAAGCAAGAACGAAATATGTGATTATAGCACGTTCTACTGACATAAATGTTTATTAATCGTATAGCACATTCATAAACAAATCGCAATTCAGCATTTTCGAAAAAACAACAAATACGAAGTCATTGATGATACAATAAGAATCACTCGATGCCGCGATTAATTTTGAAAGTGCACTTTATTACAAAAGCATATTTTGAACGTAAATTCCTTTCGTATCACATTATCTCATTTCCATACTTCATTTTTAAAATAAACCAGGATGAATCAAGTAATTTTTAAATATTCAAATTAAAATAAAATCTCTTGCGTTATACATATATCAAACAACATTAAATGGAGGAAAATTATATTTATCAGAAAAATGACACTTGGGCGAGAATAATCACGTGTAATTGACTCGATTGAATATTTTGCAGTTGCACGATTGATTAGGCTTCTTAGTTTCGTTATCTACCTACTTAAATTTCGGCATGTGTCACAAATGTTTTCGCTCATCGGCCGCGCGCAAGTGGGAAATCAGCTCGTTGCTCGCGATGGAGGAGCGTAATCGGAAACCACCGGTATCGGTTTCCTCGCGCGCAGCAAGTCTACCAGACATGTAAATACTAGATGTGCAGATGCGCCACTTGTTTATTTAACGAGAGTCTCCCCGCGGTCAATTAATTGCCTCGATGTGCTTCGCAAAGATTCTATTTTCGCGCACCTTCCGAAAATTCGAAACTCAATCAACAACTTCGATCCTATTAACGTCGCTTCACTCGAAAAAAATTTTGCAGGTACAGCCACAATTTTTGGACTGCAAAAAATTAATTGAAGTAAATAGCAAATATTATGATACCGCATACACGTTTGGTGCTTAATCAACTTAAATAACAGATACAATTTATATTTGAATTACGCAGAAAAAAATAGTATAAATTGACAATTCATTGTTTCATTTATAAGCAAGGATGTAAAAGATATTAGATACAAGAATGTTAAAGAATATAAAAGAATATAAAGAGAAAAAATCTTGAAAGAATTTGATATCAACAAAATTCTTCATGTGAGCAAATTACGTCTGTTTAAGATTATCAATTTTTTCAAGAAAATTTTATGTTCTTGCTTTAAATATATAAAACAATGAATTGTTGATTTAATACTAATTCTTTTCTGAGAGTGCAATTTAGAAAGAAAATCTTTCCGCAGTGCCTATTCATATTAAGCCCAATCACATTTGTTATAAAATTTGACTAATATGATTGGCAATGAGACATAAATTTTCTAGAAAGAGTGCTAATAAATTCTATATATGACAAATAATATTTTAACAGACAGAAAAAATAGCGATATCTGTTTTTTGTGAGACACCTGGAGATCTATCTACAAATCAACAAAACATTTTTCTGAGCGTCAGCGATATAATAATAAACTAAGTTATTAATCTTTTTTTTTTCTATCGTAACGGGAATTATTTCCTAGAACGAGACTCGGCTGGGAATTAATTGGTGAAAATGAATTACCGTGAGAATTAATCAACGCTGGAAGAATCGAACCATAATTGCGTTATCCACGTCGAAATCTGCGCGCATGCGATTTCAATTAACGCGCGCGAGGTTCCTACACACACAGATTAATTTCGATCGATTAACAGCGATCGCGAATTGCGTTAATCGCATTGGGGAAGGCCGTTGACCCATATGGATTAAATAATACATTTCTCCACGAGCGTTCCACCAAGATATTTTCAGCGAACTGCACGTCGACGTAGCCGACGTTAATTAAGTCACGCGCGTTAATAAGGAAATTAACTTTTGTAATTGGCTTTAGGGATCAATCGACGGCCTTTGAGCCCTGACAAAGGCGAATCTTGGCGAATCCCTTTAGGCAGAATAATTACCTGATATTTCGAGCGTTGCACTTGCACAACTACGATCGGAGCTTGGCGTTCGAATTCACCGATCGAAAATCGATTATGCCAGTCGCGGAGGCTCGATAGTGCACATCAGCCGTGGCACGTCGAGCCGCCGATAAATGTTTAGAAACCCGAGAACGGCACTGAAAGCTCCGAACTCTCTCTCGACGCATCGAGCACCACTCCGCGATTATTTCAAGATCACGTCTCGACACTCGAGGGCTCGTGTGTGTCCACACGACTTGACTCGCACGCGGAACAAGTTCGCGCGACAGTCGAGAAGAAACGCACGATTATCGGAGACGCGCGCGCGCGCGCGCGCGTGCGGAATGAGAGCGCGAGAGACGCGAAAAGTCCCGGAGGAGCGCGATGTTCCGTTCGCGAATTTTTCGGCACGGGCCGTGTGGCACTTGACTCTTCTCTCGAGGAGAAGGAACGCGCGCGCGTGAGCGAGAGTAAAACGCACGCACGGTACAGACGGTACACGCAGCACTCTCTCCACTCTCAGCGAGCGCTCGCCGGCGAATGCGCGGCGCTCGTGGCCGCTTCGTCTAATATGCACTTGGCTGCGCTCGCTCACCGGGGACCGGCACGGCGCGGCTGCGGCGGCGGCGACCCGACGACGACGACGACCACCACGACCACGACCACGACTACGACCACGACCACGATCACGACGACTGCACGCCTCTTTCATTCGCCGCGTACTGCTGCGCTTCGCGTTGCGTCGCGTCGCGTTACGATGAGGTTGCGAGCCGACTGCCGTGTTAACAGGCAAGCGTGCGCGCGTACGCGAGCGCGTGTCTGCGGGAGGAGGAGGAGGTTGTATCAGAAAAGGGGAGAGTACCTACTCTCGGACACGGTGCTGAGAGACGGTGGAAATGCGAGTTTATCCTCGTTAGACGCTTTGCGCGGGGCTGCACTGTCTGTTCTTCGCGGGGAATTGCAATTTTTTGCTTAATTCTTTAGTTTTATAAATTGCAAAACTTTGCAATCGGTTGCGTTTCTCAGTTTTTGGACTTTAAAAAATCTCAAAAAAAATTTAGTATATTCTTTTAATGTTTAGGGGAAAATAATTGTACAATTTTATACAATTCAAAATGTTTTTTTTTTTAACTTTTTTGTAGTCCAAATTTGAATCCAAAATTCGCAGAAATCGTCTAGGTCAATGTGACCCAGGTTTGTCTACGGAGAATTAAAGAAACGTGAGACGCGTTGACAGAAATGAGAATTCTGGTTCATCTTTTTTAATTCTAGCTCGCCATACTAGGCGATTTTTTTTCATTGCTGTTAATTTTTTTACAGCTAGAATCATATCTATGGATAGGTTGGATAGTTAAATTTCAAACCTCAATCCAAGTCTTCAAAATATTTTTTGCATTATTCTCAACGTGAAAGTGCATCAAAATTTAAAAGGAGTACCTGGTACTCGCGTGTAGCTAACTCATAAGTTTTCAGCGTTCTGGACTTTTTTATTTTTTATTAAATATACATTTACTCAGTTCCAGATAGTATAAAAATAAATGCATGAAATTATAGAATTAAAATAAAATGGTGTAATATAAAATATTATGGTGTAATGTATACGATTATTATTAAGTGCATTGTAATATTCTTCGTCTCTTGCATATTAACGCGCGCAAACACTGAAACTTCCGGGTCTATTTTTGAGATCCGTTCTCCTTAATCATATACAATATTGTTCTTAATACTTAATTATATTGTTCAAATATTAAATAATAAAATTTTGCTCACTAATTGTAAAATTATGATTTACTGATTTCTCAAAAATGTCGATTTTTGATACTTTAAGTAATTAAATTTTTTGGAGCGATTTATATCGTATTATTTTTTTTTTTGTTAGTCCAAAGGGTCTAAAAAAAATTCATCGGTTTCTTGCTTCAACTTTAAATTAAAAAATTTGTGATTTTTTAAATTAAAGTCATGTTTTATGAATTTTTACAATATAATTTTGTTAAACAATTATAAATACTTATTCGCTATAAAATATTTTTCATTCAAGTCCTGTTTATCTTACTCTGAGGTATCGATTTCACTCTTCGATGTTAAAAAATATACTTTCTGTTCAGAGCTATTAGCGTAACAAATTTACAGGGTTCCATAGACTCTGATGCGAAAGTGACCAAAAATAGCAATCTAGGATTAAGATATTCGACGAGTACAAATGAATCGTCGTTCCGTCTTCGAAAATTTAAATGCGTTCCTAGTATTTTGGAGGAGCCGCGAGAGTTTCAAGATTCGAAAGTACGACATGCGACCGTTCATGGAAATTTATGTATATTTCAGATACTATCGATCGTTACGAAGGAAGGCCCGAGTCGTGCAGAAAATCAACAACCCGCGTATCCGTGGTAACTTGACGAATCAACGGGGGAAACAATCGTCAGGGTCGTGAGATCAGAGTACAGAGTAGTAATTGAAGATGATTGACATGCGCTGTTAAAGAATCCAACAAATCCTGTTCGATCTCTACTCAATCGCCACTCAAACTCAACCGCTGTCTGCGCCGAACGAGGACAACCTGCGCATAATTTGTGCAATCTTCCGATCGTCCCCTCCTTCCCTGCGTCGCATTCGTTATCATGGGCAACGAGAAGGAGGTGGAAGTAATCAGCGTCGCGCAGAGGCCCGAGAAGAAGACTCTGCTGGAGAGATACAACATACCGGTGGAGCACTTTACGTACGAATACATATCGCAGTGCACCAATGCGAGAACTCTGGAGCGAATCGTTCTCGTCTTGCGGTGAGTCTTCCTTGAGACGCCGGAAACGCTCGGAAGGGCGAGGAACGCGCTTTAACGCTAATTGATTACCGTCGTTACTATTTTATCTTGCGCTGTCCGACGTTAAAAAGAATTTTCCTCAACGTCTGCCAATCAGGTTTGCGAGGCTGGCGTCCCTCGAAACCTCTCTTTACGCGAAATATTATTAATTCCACCTTGACGCTTCCTATTTTGCGTTACCTCTACCTCGGCTAATCTCCTCGGTACATTATGATAATTACAGTACGTACTGACAATTTTTTATCTCTCCTCGCTAATCGTCAGCGAGATTTGCAGCCCTACTGCTTAAAACGCCATTAAACCCGTTATTTTCCGGCATGTTTATTAACGATTCGTCATAAACATCTCCGCATGCGGTTTTAATACCAGTTCTGGGGAAGAGGGAGAGTATCCAGATTTGACGAAGCACGCGGAGGAGCGTCTCGCTAGGATTAAACCGACGAGCGCTGTTCTGAGGAAGGTGGAGCCAGTCTTGAGACGAAATATGTTAAATGCGAACGAACGGCAGGAAATCGACGACGACATCGGCAATTGGACGTGCGAGATGCAATCTCGCGAGAAAGATTTAGACGAAGGAAAAGGCATCTTCGCCAACGAACCCTGTCCACAACCGGAAATTCGAAAGATTAAAACGGCCACTAAAGTATGTCAATGTAATAACCAAAACATAGAGGAATCTATTGTTAACGTATTAATAAATCTCACTTCACATTTGTATTTTATGACAATATTATGACTATATTTTTGTATTAATTAATTATTATATATATTTATACATTGAGAAAAAAGTTGTTAACTTGACTAAATTTTTTAACTTGATAAAATTTCCTCAAGTATTTATGTATTTAAGTGTAAACATTTATATTAAATATTTAGGTTATTCAATGTAATATATAAATGCTTAAACTGAAATTCAAGTATTTTATATATATTTAAATCAAATATATAAATACTTGAAAAAATTTAATCGAGGTGAAAAATTTAGTCAATTTAACAACTTTTTTCTAAAAAGAATTATATATATATATATATATATATATATATATATATATATGTGTGTGTGTGTGTGTATAAAAAATATATGGTATTTTTGTATTAATTAATTTTTAAAGTATTAAATTGCAATTGTGAATTGGCAAAAAATGTAGACTTCTAATTGCTACGCATATTTATTGAAAGTAAGAAAGCGATACTGACAATGGCTCATAATTCGCGCATTATGTTTCAAGGACAAGAAGACAAGCCTCAATGAGAAAAAACGCGACAATCCCAAACGAATTTCCTCGTGTGACTATGCGGCTTGGGATAAATATGACGTTGACACGGAAATAAACAGGATAGACCTGCAGGACGAGCAACGACAGGTCGAAATGAAGAAAATTCAGGAACAGCGAAAGGAAGTGAATAAAATGAAGAGGACGGCCCATAAAACGACGATCGATAAACGTACGTTCGTAAAGTAACGTTTTTCAAAGTCACGACGGTTAATTAGGATAGTAAAGAGCTATCAAAATAGCCTATCAATTACAGGGTGTCCCAGATAATCCATACACTTCGTTTCTCTCTTCGCTAATTTTAATAGAATTTATAATCTCGATCCTCCATTAATTTTAATCAGAATTAAATCCCCCCCTCTTAAGTTAGGTTTATTTACGATCTTATAATTTACTATTAGTCTCATTAACCGGGACGGAAATAAACGTAATGGCGGAGCAAGAAAGAGAAAAGGGGAACGAAGCCTTCAGAGCGGCTGATTACGGGGAGGCTCTTCGATATTACAACGCTAGCATCGACATAGACTCGAATCTAAATGCCTACAACAATCGTGCTATGACATGTAAGCAAACTCATACTTTTACATTTTCATTCTTATTATAATAAAATAATCATGCGCGATTATGTAATAAAACAGCTAGGATAATAAAATTCTTTTCCTAGTTCTTTTCTTTGCGAAATGTAATTCTTTCTAAATTATTAGACGATAAGAAAGATAAATTGAAAAATTAAAGATTGTATTATTATTATTTATTAGTAGAAATAGGATATTTTTCTGCTTTTTAATTTTCGTCAAAATGTCGCTTAATTCTGTGTTGCATAATAAGATCCCATTGAGCCAATATATTGCGTTCAGTTATAAAGTTGCAGCGTTACGAGGACGCGCTTAACGATTGCAACACGGTACTCAGTATGGATTACAGAAATATCAAAGCGCTTCTTCGCCGAGCATTATCTCTGGAACATCTCGAAAACCCGCACGAGGTATAAAAATTACGTAATATTCGTATTGATTTACAATCCATATTTAGTATTGAAATAAATTTCACAGCTGAATAAATTGTCAAGGTCATCCATTGACGTCCATTGATTTGATATTAATAAATTTAAAAATATAATAAATTTACTTCTAGAAATGCGAAGAAATTGATTAGAACATTTGAGAAAAACTTCAATTGAAAAACAATTTTTATTTAAATGCTTCGTATATGACGTTTCATAATTCTCATATAATTCGTATATAATTAACTGATGTATTATTTCACATAGGCTTTGGCAGATTACGAAGCTGTTTTAAAATTGGAGCCAACTAATAAAACGGCAATATCCGGTGTGAACAAGTTGAGAAAACCAAGCGACTCGAGGAAAATAAGGTAGAAGTATATATTCAATTTTTAAATCCAGTATTTATACTGTAATTTATATGGGGCTGATGCGAATTGATAAATTACAAAATCTCGAGATATTACGATACTTATTATAGCATTTACAACTACGGTTAGATTATATCGACAATTTATAAAGATGTAGTCATTATATTACTGTCATTATTAAATTGTTGACTATTCTTGCACAGGATGAAGATCGAAGAAAATATGAGTTACGATGAAAACAAGGGCGAATGTATAAAAGCGGAGAGAACTGTGAAAGAAAACAGCACTGAGTGTCCAAAATTGCGTGTTAACAGCGATATATGTTATTGCGACAGAGCGCCAAGCTCGTCGCGAAGTATTGCAACGAAGCCGCACTTAAAAGCGAGTTACTGCGTGGAAACCGAGTGCAACAAAGCAGCGGCAACAGCAGCAGCGGATGCCGCCGCAAATAAAAGCAATAAGAAAACAACGCGTGACTCATCGAGCGGCAATAAATTATCACCTGTTGCGAGGGATTTAGGCGCCAGAAATAAAACGACGAAATCGCAAGGCGCCGTCAGGAGCGACGATATTTTCGCGATTTCGCGCGAGTCATTTCCTGGGCTGCGTGGCGCAAAGAATAGACTGGAAAAGTCTATCTTTTCGTGCGTGTCGTCGCCTGTGAGTAAAACGAAGCCGTCCACGGTTATCATCGAAGAGCTTCCGAGTGACGAAGCTTACGAGAAGTCGGCGAGGCCTGCCGACTCCAGCGCGGCGAAAGTGGAAGCAAAGAAAGAAACGAGTTCAACGAAAGAAAAAAGTGCCTCGACAAAGGAATCATGCGCGAATAAAAATAAGGAATCAATTTCTCTCGTAAAAGAAAGCGAGACTAAAACGCCCGGCAAAGTTCAGATAGCTGGCAAGTGTGAAGAATCGAGGAAAACTATCGATTTTAGCGAAGTAAAGATAGAAACGAAGAAAAAGACGGTAGAGGAAAGAGACACTCCGCTAAACAAAATATCAAATGTAGACAAGAATAAAAAGTTATTCTCTCTCGAAAAGAAGGGTAAGACTAAAGCAAATACATCGAACAAAGTTATAACTAATGAGTGTCGAAAAGAAAGCACAAAACTGGACCTGGAGCTTCAGGTATAATTTAAATTTCGGCATATACGGTGTATAACTTTATGTTTCTTTTCATGTTGAAAAATTACCAAACAGTGATAATTTTCAAAGAATTGCAAAGAAATTTAACTAGTTAAATGTCATACAATTAATAAAATGTATGAAGCAATAACAAATGTAAAATAATAACAGAGCAAAAAATAAAAGATATTTCATGTAATCTGTTCCAGAAATTAGATAACATCGAATCTCCTTACGAATTTGTCCGTCTGTGGCAATCTTTGAAGGACGATGTTAATCTGGAGTTGCACGCGAAACTTTTGCGATGTATAGCGCACGAGGATATAAATAAAAGTAAGTTTTACAAAATAGTATTAATTATAAGTGTTAATACTTAAATATTATCTGCAATTGTAAGAGTTCATTTAACCTATTAATGACCGTTGGTTTTAATATTTTGTACATTACATAAAACAAAGAATTATTATTTTAAACATAATAATACATCAGACACTTGAAACAAATTTATAATTTATAATTCTATAATTCGCAAAATTTTATTTATAATTTTACATACCGTCTATTTAAATTTGCAGTCATAGGCAACAAATTGGATGCAGCGATGTTCAGTCTTATCTTGCGTTGTTTGGATCAAAAATTCTGCACGCCGAAAGATACGGAATTGCTCGCAAGTCTGTTGTATTCTCTAAGTCGACTGAGCCGATTTTCCATTATTAGCATGTTCATGGATTCTACGGATAAGAAAGGTAATATGAAAGTTAGTAAGCAACGCGTGCGTATAATTGCCGTGATCGAATTAGAAGCAACTTATATTCGCGCTTCTGATTCGATTTCTTTGACCAAACTCTTATTAATTTCTGATTAATCGACGATTAATTTAAGCGCCAGAATTAAAGGAAAAAGTCTGTGTACTCATTGCCGCTAATTTAATCTTTCCTTCATGCGCTAAACAACAAAAAATTAATAAAATGCTATGTTAATATAGTATTATTAGTAAAATATTACTTGATACGTTCATGATCTCCGATTAAATTAATAACAGTTTAAAATCGACTTGAATATTTAAGTTACGTCTATGTAGATACTCTGTTATATAAGTATTTGAATAAATTTGTATTTGTTACAGTACTGGAAAACATATTGCGCTTTTTAGAAAAGGAGGATTCATCCAAAGCCTCACAATTACGTCAGATCTATATTACTTGAAGATCGCGTCATCGAATGTTATGTGCGTTAATTAACATCGGAATAACAATGTAAAATTTGATCGCATGAGGTCCATTATTTTCACCAATGTAGATTAACTTTGATCTTTGTTTAATTTACTCATTATCTTTTTCTAATTTTTAGAACTAGAAAAGAATAAAAGGTAAATTAAACCAAATCAAAGTTAATCAACATGTGTAAAAATGGACATGACTCATCTAATTTCATATTTTTCTCGCGGAAATATCAATCAAATATTCAAATATAATTTGTAGTTTCTTTGTAATTCGTGTTAGTTATCTTGCTTACTGAATTATGATTATTAGTAGATGTAATTAGTATTGTGTGTCAGTATTATTTGTACGATATATAGCTAATTAAATTGTAATTATTTTAATAATAACGAATGCGATTATGTTAATAACTAATAATTCAGATCATTATCTTCAAACATGATAAACCGGTTAAAGACAGACAGAGAATGAATAGAGATAGAGATAGAGATAGAGAGAGAAACAGGATCAAAAATGTATTTATTACATTAAATTTAATAACGAACTTTTTCTAATAAAACGAATGCAAAATACATATACAATATTAAGTGTGTATATTAAAGAAATGAAAATAAAAAAAAAAAAAAATTTTGTTGGAGGAGCTGGGATTTGAACCCAGGACTTTCAGCATGCGAAGCAGACACTCTACCACTGAGTTACACCCCCATTTGAAAGATCTTCGCTTAAACAGAAAGACATGGGACACGCCATTTTTTAAAAATCTTTTTATAATTATATAAGATTAAAACGAATTAAATTACATGGCAGTACATTATATATTGTAAATTATAGTTTTATTAGTCGTAATTTCTCACGAGAATATAAAATTGTCCTCATCTAGCATTTAAAATTATGTTATATATACGTAAAACGTAATACATGTTCCATATAATCTGTATAAAGTTTGAGCTGCAAATTTAACATTATTTGTTCTACTTTGACGTTTTCGCAATATTAATTATTAATTAAATATAAACTATGCTTCTATTATCATACATGATATTTTCCATCAGATCGCAGTCAAGAACAACTTTGACAATATTCGATACGAGTCTCAAAGTGTTAATTCTTCCGATAGTCTCTTCGGAATTTTAATACGAATCTTTTAAGTCAGCGACGTCTCGTCACCGTTTATCGCAACTGCACATTCTACACTTCGTTTCTTCCTTCCCGCTCCCTTGCAAAGAGGAATATACGCACCTATCTCGTTTCAAACGAGCCGAAAGCACAGTTGGTCGCACGAAAAAAATAGCAAAAAAAACGCATTCCTACCGATTTTCTCTCCATCATGGTCCAATACGCAACCTCCAATGAGACCAGAGAAAAAGAGCGCTCGACGCAGAGCTGCCAATGGCAGCGTTCGCGCGATCAGCGATACGAATCCGCCTTGAGAATACGCCGCCGCGCGGCTGATTTGGCCGCACTGTTCACGGCGACATCATCCGCGCCCCGCGGACATGTATTATTGATGCGCTAACCTATTCGAGCAACGCTCGGCGACTCGTTTCGAGCAAAGTGAGATTTGCAACAGTGACCGGTACAACCGCGCGCGTCGCGCCCGGGTGATCAACCACGAGGAGCGACCACGCGGCCGTTGTCGCGTCACGTTAGAATTGCGTTGCACCGCACTACGCCGCACCGCCGAGTCCGCCACTACCACCACACCACGACAACGACGACGACGACGACGACGACGACGACGACGACGAGGACGCTCGGCCACCGACGTCGCGCCGCAACGAGCGTTTGCCCGCGCGCAGCTGTCATTCGCGCGTCGCCCGTCGCCGCCGTCGTCGACGTTCGATCCGGAGTGCGTGCGAGGAACGACAATCGTCGCCTTCATCGTGCATGCTGCTCGCGCGCGTCGCGGTCCCGACCCCCCGTCGATCGCCGCGTCCTCGACCCGGCCTCTTCCCGCTGCTCCAACGTAAGTTTCGCTCCAGATGATTCACTGATTTACGCGAGCATTGTTGATATAAAATGTCATTGTCAATGGATGTATCATTGACATGTCATTGTTGATGTTAGATAAACAAAAGCAGGCTTACTCTTGGTATACTGTCTCCAACAATTGTTTGCGATTGTTGAAGACCCATATCAAGTACAGATAATTCATTCATTTATCTGGCTTAAATGTTAGTATCAGGTAAATTTGTTTCTTTCATATTATTTGAGAGTATTAGAGTTTATCGTCTGATTTTGTCTGATTAATATTGTTTTTATCTGCGATTAAAGCTGTGATCAATACAGATTGAGATACAGAGCAGTGAGCGTTGTATATTTAAAAAAAAATATGATTAAAATTATTTTTCAGAAAAGCAACTGTGATATATGGATGAAAGACGAGTCGCTAGATGGTAAAGCGTGAAAGATTGGACTGTGCCAAGTCCAAAGAAAAGATCAGTGATTTGAGGGAAGGAACGCGACAGTGTCCACCACGGCTTTCACCGAGATGGTTGGATTGGCGGGCGGGGGAAGTCATTTGTATCCCTCGCCCCCCATGCAACCAAACCCAGAGTGTAAATATCGCAGCAATATTTGTTATATTATTTGAATCATATTTGTATTATTATCTTTCATTTTAATTATTTATACCTTAAGGAATTTATTTGATAATATATCATTAGTTATTGAATTAAATTAATTGATTGAAGCTTAATAATAAATTAAGCTTAATTAGAGAAATTTTAACAGCTTCAATTATTTAAGTTTTAATGATTTTATTTCATATGTTACTCTATACTTTATCAAAATAAGATAGTATTTTAAGTTGGTAAAGAAAAAAAATGTAGAGTTTTTTAGTGCTATCTTCATTAATTTATATATCTTATTTTTTATATGTTTGTAATGCAGTGAGAGAGATGACTGGAATAGCACCTAGTGCACCAACCAGTGCGGACGCCTGCTTAAGTATTGTGCATTCATTAATGTGTCATCGTCAAGGTGGTGAGAGTGAAGGTTTCAGCAAACGAGCAATAGAATCGCTTGTGAAAAAACTGAAAGTAAATATATATATATTCTATATCATTAACATTATAATACAGTGTTTTGAAACAAATATCTTTACTTTTGCTAATTGCGATTACTTTCTCAATCTTATTTTATATATTTAACAGTCAATCATAGCTTTGATAAGACAAAGAGAAAATTAGTTCACCAAAATAGTTGATTGTCATGCTTTGATTGCCAAAACAGTGTTAAAATGTTGACATTGAAATCACAAAGTTTTGATGTTTTGCAATAAGAATATAAAATCTTCGAGTCCTTAGTACTACATTTACGCTGTTACATACGCGCAAATCTTAATTAAATTTGATCAAGTAGTGCTCGCAAAATACATAGTACTTCCAATGCTATTTTTGCTGCATCAAATTTGATCAGTTTCTATGTTAAAGATACATGATAACATTAAGTATATTTTTAATTCAATTACTTGTAAATAATATATTTTATTCTATTATGAACCACATCATTGTATGGCAATAAATTTAGCAACCTCAATTCTAACATGCTCGATTGATATCTTGTGCACTTACATCTTCTGATTTTTTACCGCAACATGAAGATACATGCAGACTCTAAAGCGAGAATATATTTATTATACTTTAAAAATTGTATTCTACAGTTTGCAGTTTCTCATCGATTTTCCATCATATTTTGAAACTACAGAGATTTAATATATTATATGTATAAATATCATATTACACATATAATTTGATCAACAGGAGAAGCGTGACGAGCTGGACAGCTTAATTACTGCAATAACCACTAATGGTGCACATCCAAGCAAATGTGTTACTATCCAAAGAACTTTGGATGGTAGACTGCAAGTGGCAGGTCGGAAAGGTTTTCCTCATGTGATCTATGCTCGCATCTGGAGATGGCCGGATTTGCACAAAAACGAGTTGAAACATGTGAAATACTGCCAATTTGCTTTCGACTTAAAATGCGATTCCGTTTGCGTGAATCCTTATCACTACGAGCGAGTGGTATCACCGGGCATAGGTATGTTACGACATGTAATCTCGCATTAGAATTTATTTTTAACACACTTAGAATTTCTGTTTCACATGTATGACACTTTACTTCTGTTTTGCAACTTTTTAATTCCCTACTCCTCTTTTTTATTTTCGCCTGTATGATTACGAAAAACGCTCAGTTAAGCTTTATTCTATCACTTGCAATCATTCTCGATCGTAATTATCCAACGAGGTAAAAATAAACTATGCATCCTGGGGTTAACGAATATAGAATACTAGAGAGAAAAAATCATTGATTGTTGTGGTCTTCTTGGTGTCTTGATGGAATGGGTTGGTTTCCCCCGCACAGACCCGTTCTTTACAGACCTATCTGGCCTGACTCTGCAATCTGGCGTGGGTGTTGGACCCGGCGGAAGACTGGTTAAGGACGAGTACACGGTTGGTGGCGGTGGCACCGCTGCCGCAGCGGCTGCCGCGGTTGGTTCCGCGATGGACGTGGACGGCGAAATGAATCAAACGATTCAGCATCATCCACCGGCTCAGCCAACTTCCTCGAACAATGCACAACAAGCCCAGCAGGGCTTTATACCGGGTTTACCACCACCCAACCCGAGTAAGTTGAGTGTGTTGCGATCTTTTCATTTGTGAAGCTTCAAACTTTATTGAAATTTTCATCAATTGGCTTTACACGGCGTAAATCTGTTTGCAATTGATGTGTCTGGTGGCTAGATAGTAGCATATCTCGATGAATCGATGCAACACATTAACTACATGGACGCATCTCTTTGTCTAAATATAAGGATATTAATAAATCATTAATCCGAGAAATCGCAAATTTGGCATGTGATGGTTACGTTCCAGCAAAATTTATGCGGATACCGTCCGATTATGCTAAAAATATACATGCTACTGAATTTGGCGCGCTCGATATAATTGTTAATTATTAAAATGATTGCGCTAATGAGCCAGCCGCTTTCGTTTACTGCTATCAAATGTAGATTTAGCAGGCAAGAAATACGCTTCGCAAATTTCTCTTTTTTGTTGCGTAATACGATTTTTGTTTGGCTTCATTGTTTTCTTTTCCTTCTGATTGTTCGGCACAGCCAGTACTGAGGGTATGTTTAGTGCCAGTGGGGGCGGCAATAATGGTAATCCCCATGCTAAACTGGACGACAATAATTGCCCCAGACAAACCTGGATTCCCACGCCTCATCACTCGGCAGGCCGTAACATGCATCATCGTACGTATTTCATTGTACACAGCTATTTATTTAAGGAGCTTTTGATTATATGTCGCTGATTAGCCATCGCTCAATGTTGCCAATGTGCATTTTTCATTCTTAAAATCGAATCAGAGTTTTTCAAATTAAATATAGAATCAAAAAACATGTTAATAATACCAAATTGGAATCGTCGAAATATTCAGTGATCACCAATCATATTCTGGATTTGAACCATTTATTCGATTAGGATAATGTTGGCATTCTACTTCAAGTCAAATTATAATAAAAGATTAAATTTCGAGATGTTGTACATTAAGAAACAATAAAATGAAATTGATTTATATAATTTATAATTACTATATCTATAAGATCGTGAAGTATACAATAAAAATCAAGAAGTAGCCAACAATACTTAAAGCAGATCTTAGTGCTCAAGTAATAATTTCATAGGTAGTTTATATATATTTTTTAGTTTTTCAAATTACGCGCCACATATTTGTCGGTCTTGAAACAACTTTTAAATTAAACCAGAAAAGTAATATCACAATATTAAATTGCTAATCAATTTAGTAATATTAATGCTGACAAACATCTACATATTATATGATCACACCATCCCAAAATTCAAGAATTTGCTGGGAAAAATATAATTCTGACTGAGGTAATATTTTTAAATTCGTCTTTTGCACTCACACAATTATTTCAGTTTCAAATTAGTGACGAAATCTGATTCTGGTTTTAAAAGAATTTTAAGAAATTGAAGAACTCATTAGTTCTGCAATAGCAGAAACTGAGAATCGATTTTAAAATGGAATATCTCTCTCTTTGGAAAACTCTGTTTCGCGCAACTGTTTCAGAGCAACGATAGCGAGGGCCACGTTCGTTGCGTTTTAATATTTTGTTGCCTGCATCGTGTATGAATTTTCGATTTTGCAGCAGTAGTACATCCAATGAGTCACACCGTAGGTAGCCAGCAACAGTCGCTGAATGCTGCGTCGAGTGGAACGTCCGGTGCGCAGATTCTTAGTCCCGCACAAGGACAATCGACCGCCGATACGTTCTACAGCACTACTACACCCCCACAGGATATAAACCAACCCCCGACAGTCGACGCGTTAGCGGCTTCTCTGGGTGTGTAATGAATTCTTAGCGCACCTTAGATTCTAGCAGAAATAGCACTATATATTTTTTTTTAAGAGAAGCGCAGATGCTCTAAGAATCTAGATTTCTCTTCTAATATTTTTTTTAACACTATTTATTAGGCTTGTTCTTTTAGCAGAAGTGGCTGCATTAGTTCACGGTTTATCTTCTTTCCTTCATGTTAGATGAAGAAAGAAAAACTCTGAACTAGTACAGCTAGTTCAGCTAAAAAGAATAGATTTATTAAATAGGTGAAGGACAGAGCTCTCCTGTGTCGCCTGTGCACCTTCATCATCCCAACGGCTTTCCTGTGGGTACAGCACCGTACAATTCTGGTGCGCCACAATGGACTGGTGCAAATACTCTCACGTATACTCAGAGTATGCAACCACCAGATCCTCGACATCTTCACACAACGTCATATTGTAAGTTAATTACGTTAAGCTAAAAAATTTCTTAAACTTTGTAATTTATCGGAATAATTTTAAATGAAATCTAATGTTACAGGGGGTAGCCATGGAAATGATGTTAGTGGAAACATCGGAGGATTGCTCTCTACGCAACCAGCACCAGAATATTGGTGTTCTGTCGGTTATTTTGAATTGGATATCCAAGTCGGTGAAACGTTTAAAGTTAGCAGCGGTTGTCCCACGGTCACCGTGGACGGCTACGTGGATCCGAGCGGCGGTAACAGATTCTGTTTAGGTGCCTTGAGCAACGTGCACAGAACGGAACAGAGTGAACGGGCGCGTCTTCATATAGGTAATTATTAATTTAATTGAGAGTTTTCAATTAAGTATTCAAGAGAACAGATCTTTGACTAAAATAAAATATTTTAGGGAAGGGCGTTGTATTGGATTTGAGGGGTGAAGGCGACGTTTGGTTGAGATGCCAGAGCGAACACAGCGTCTTTGTCCAATCTTACTATTTAGATAGAGAGGCGGGTCGGGCACCTGGTGATGCAGTACACAAAATCTATCCTTCAGCATATATTAAAGTTTTCGATCTAAGGCAATGCCACAAACAGATGCGAGGCCAAGCTGCCACCGCTCAAGCCGCCGCAGCAGCACAAGCTGCAGCTGTCGCAGGCCATCTCACACATGGAGCGCCTATCACCAAAAGTAATCGATCTATCAATGACGCATTTTCAATAACGTATAATTAAATATATTTACATATTTTAATATATACACATTGTGTATATACGCACATGTAAATATAAAATTATGCAATTATTATTTCAGGTCTCAGTGCGGCTGCGGGAATTGGAGTCGACGATCTACGAAGACTTTGTATTCTGCGTTTGAGTTTTGTTAAAGGATGGGGTCCAGATTATCCGCGGCAAAGTATAAAAGAAACGCCATGCTGGATTGAGGTGTGCGAAAGTTTTCTTTAATATTTAAAAGAAAAAAAGAAAAGTGAAGATTAATAAGATTTAATAAATATTTTAAAGGTCAATATAGAAACTTATATAGCAGAGAGAAGCCTTCTCTCTGGTTATAATAATTATACTGGCAATATAGAAACTTATCAATTTTTTGTTTTGTTTATTTTTTTTTAACTTGCGAATAAATATATCAAGGCTTAAATATTTAAATTAAAAAGAGTTTAAGTGCCGTACATTTTATTAATTTACTTATATCTTTTCACATATTTTCTAAAATTCTATTTTTAAAATATTATTTTTTATTTTCTAGGTGCATCTACACAGAGCGCTTCAATTACTGGATGAAGTGTTGCACACGATGCCTATCGATGGACCGCGAGCAATCGAATAATTTCTTTCGATTCGAATCATGAGAGACAGGGAGAGCATCACAATGTTGTTGCTGAAATCGAGTGCGCAAGTGTTACATTGTTTGAACGATCATACAAGTAATTTTGGCTTGGGAACGCGAGTGGATAAACCGGACGGACCAAATTCATCAGACGGAAATGATCAAACGATTGTAACGTGAAATTTGGCCGGGAGCTCGGGGAAGAGATCTTATACGGAAGCTATTTATATATTTAACGACTCGTGATATAATAACCTGTGTAGGACAGGGGTTCCCAAACTCTCCGACGTCCATGTTACAAATGACCCATAGATAGAATATCTATATTCTAAAATTCTATAGACTTTGCTTTTCTTAATAGTGTACATAATGTAATTCATTTCTATTTTTTTATTTGCAAATAACTTTTCTTAGATATTCGAAAGAAAAAAGAAAAGATCAATACATGTCATCACATATGATGTACAAATAATTCGTTATTACATCTAAATTTATATATCAAATTTTAATTGGAGAGTATTTTAATTATTTTTGTATTATTCATTTCGGAATTTCCGTAATAGATTAAAAAATCAGAAAAGAAATAATTAAAACAGAAACTGATTGCTATGATTGTGGTTACGATTGATATTAATATACTGTTTTTTCATGTATATAGTGCGGCTTTATTTTATAATTCTTATTCACATCATTGCGACTAGATTGTGCACAATATAATGTTTTAATGTTTTTTGTTGCCATTATTTTTTGATAATGAGCGTATCGGAGAAATCAAATTATTGTTTATTGTAATATTGAATATTGAAAAAGATAAAGTTATTTCACATTTTCATGTGATAATTACTCGGGAAAAAATGTTTTATATATAATTTTATATATTTATATATAATTATATATCAAATATATCCACATACATAAAAACTAATATACAATTATATATAATTATAAATGAAAAAATTTTTCCCGGATGTTTACACTTTTGTTTCGAATCTTAAAGTTATTCTCACGTTTTAAATAAAAATTTTGCATTTTTATTGTTTATTCTTGAAGTTTAGTCTTGAATTTAAATGTATGGATGTTTAATCCGTTTTATCTAATATATAATCTGGTTTCAAATAAAATAATTTTATCTGAAAAAAATCAAGTCAGTTTATGTATTGAGAAAAGGCTTAATTATAGAAAATATAATTTTCTAATTAAAAATAAAAATTTTTGAAAAATTTTTATTTTAAAGATTCGTTGATGTTGAATAATTCGATGACGGCAGAATAAAGCATTGTTCCCTTCACTTTTCATTTCGGTAATTCTTTTTTAGCGGTTTGAGAACCCCTGCTGTAGGATAAAATATGTGCCACGGCCTTGCACTACCACCAACGTACAAAAGTGAAAGAAACGTTATTTTTATTTACGAGATGTAATTTTTTACGGAGAGAGGCGACATGACGCGTCTCATCAATGGAGGAGCAAAAAAAAAATAGAACGACAGTCTTCTATTTTACTAAATACGCGATGAGAAGTTTCCCCTTGGACGCGCAGTTCGCTAAGCTCACAGTGATACCAGTTTCAGAACCATTACATAGTCACGACCCTGTTCTTTGAGATTAGCTTGTAAGACATAACTATCTACATTTATTACTTACCGCGAATGTTAAGCTCAACATTTGTATCAGACAAGAGGATGGTCGTACCGATATTTTCTGAATTCCTGGATTTGTGAACGTGAAATAAAGAGAAATAAATTTAAAACTTTCTTGAATTCTTATATGGATTTATACGAAAATTTTAAAGTTTTGTAATCGCGGAGCTGGAAAGAGAGAATATCGATAAGATAATTTCAAACTTTCCGAAATTCAATAATTAGATTTGTGAATTTCGACGTCCAAGGATCTAGGAATCCAGAGATCTCGAACCGCAGGGATCTCAGAACCCAGAAATCTTAAAGTCCGAGGATTTAGAGATCTGAAGACGTACAAGAGTCCTAGAATATAAGAATTATCTTTACGCACGCGTGTATACAGTAGGGAGATTTTCTCTAAAGACACAGTAATACATTTCTGCCAAGTAGCAAACATAGATAGTATGTAAGAATCACCCAGGCATACACAATTACAATATAATCCTTCATGAGGATAAACTTTTTGTATTTAAATTCGCATAGAGAAGAAATGTCATGTCACACATTTTTTTCTGATTTGTGAAAAGATCATATTTAGAAAACGTATTTATCACAATTTATATATATTATAGGCATAGCTATAGCGATTATATTGGCAGAAATTTGGTACAGTGGCGTTAGAATTTGTTTATTACGAATGGGTAACTTGTTTATTGTCTGTTTTACAGTTTATAACCAAAAACTATTTTATATAGAGAGACTTTGAAGTTCTATAATGAGCATACTTGTTCATCTTTTTTTTATTTCTTCGTTTCGTCAAATAAAATCTTTTAATTTCTTAGTTATTATTATCATTATTATTATTATTATCATTATTGCGGTTATTGGAGGAGACAATAAAGAACTATAAAATAAATAACATATACAACTTGAAGCAATAATGCTTATGTATAAAATAAAATTTAGAATTTGAGGAAATAAAATTTGAGAACCTAAAATTTAAAAATCTAAGGATTTTGGAATGGAAGAGAGAGAGGATTTTAAGAATTCTTGTACCATATTGTTCAATATTATATCTATATTACATTTTGATGCTGAAAGAAATCGAAGCAGTATAAATTTAATTTAATTTAATTCAAGCAAAGAAATCTCTCTCTCCAATTGTAAGTCTCTTCCGATCAACCGCCGGATGTTATTACTATTACAACGTAGTACTTGTTGAATAATTATACTTACTGTTTACCAGCTATTTTATTAAAATATAGTCGTACAAAATATTCTTATATATATAATATTTGATAATATAACATAGAGAGTGATTATAAATAAGAATGAAAGAGAGAGAAAGAGGGAAAGAGAGTCGACCAAATTTAATGGTATGCGTGTACAAGGTGTCCCAAAATGATCGGAAACAATATCTTTGCCTACCTTGTACATATGTACTCCGCACATTTTATTCTAATTGATTATATGTTTGTGAAAACAGAAAGAATGAAGAAAAATGTTTAATGCTTATTTACAACACATGATAGTATTTATCGATTCTCGTTTCTTCGTTGCAATTCAGCCTTAGTGTTGCGGAGTGAAAGAATGAATTTTTCCACGAGAATTGAGAATGAAGAAGGGAAGAAAGAGAGACACGAGGATTGAACGTTACCGTTTAAACTAAGTTCGAGAAGAAATTTGCACTCTGAGTATATACATAGAAAAGTTGTCCAGCGATTATCGTATTACTCATTGATAGATCCCTTGACGGAGAGTTCGTATGCTCGTCAAGGAATGTACGATTGAGAGAAAAGATAATTCAGTAAATGCGGAGCACGTCGATGTACACAATGCCTTCCTTTGATCGACCAATGAAATGTACACACAGCTCAAGTATATCGTCGACAAGAGATTCTTGCTTACAAAGTCAAGCTAGAAACACATGTGCCATCGTTTTCGCGTGCATATAAGGAAAGATATAAAACTTAGAACTTCTTACAAGACTGTATTTTTAACTCCAGAGAGACTAAGCGCGTCCCCCGTGAATCTAATAAGAACCTAAACTATCGCTGATCTTATAAGAACTTAGACTCAACCGCGAAGCATAATATTTCGAGGCATCTGTAGGTCTAAGAAACTAAAAAAGAGATTCAGACTTCGACGATTGTATGGATTATTTAAGAATCCAGGAACGGCTCCGAGGCTCTAAAAATTCTCTACCGATTTCAAGTAGGGATCTAAGCTGCTAGAAGGTTTTGCGAACCTGCAAATTCCGTGGTTCTACATGATAACTCAACTTGTAATTCGATCGTTTTATGTCTACTTCATCAATGTAAATTAACTTTAATCTAATTTTTATCCTTTTCTAGTTCTAAGAATTAGAGAAAATAAATTAAATCGAGATTTGAAGTTAATCGACATTGATAAAAATTGGACTTTAGTACTTAGAAACCTCTTGGTAGAACGTAGAAAGAGCAGAAAAAGAGAATGCAGCTCTCTTGAAAGCCATGAATTTTTTTACGCATGCATCAATGTGAAAGAACTACAAGGCGTAAAATAAGCGGATAAAATTACTGAAATTAACGATTGGAGGGCTCATCGACATGCTAAATGCGAAATTAATAGCTTGTTTCTCAAGGAAGATATGCTTAAGTATGCATTAAAAGTTGATCTATATTGCAGCAATATTTCATTAGCCGCCACTTATACATGAAATACTGCCACCTTCGAGTTCACTTTGCCTTCGGACGAATCGCATAGTCTTAATATGCAGGAGGACTGTGTCGCAAAGTCCGGTCGTTAGAGGATCGCGATTAAACTAGCCGCGCCAATTTTCCACCAATTTTTTTTTTATCATTCCTCCGGAGCATGATATTTAGCATGGTACTGCCCAGAGCCCTTCAACTTCGAAAAGCTTCCGAAAGGCGAATAAAAACTGCAAGATGTTCGTTACAAATTGTTCCTTTGTCATAAGAATAATTGCGAGACAGATGGATTCTTTTTTTTCTCCTTATTTGCATTTCTTCGAAGGAAACTGCACAAACTGGTCTGCGTCTAAGCCAAAGATATTATCCCCCTCGCGCCCCCTTCCCCCCAACGAGATGCTGCAATGTTACGAAGTATTAAAAATATATGACTAGCATGACGCGAGATTTGGATTTTTTCTCGCGCTAAGCGTTCCGAAAGAGAGACCGAAAGAGAGAAATTGAAAAATGGATTATGCGGAAAGTCGAATTAAAAATCGACGAAGATTTTCTTCTGCTTGAAACTTGATAAACTTTGTCGGAAGATAAAGAACGCGCGAGTCTTTCGGAGCGTCCCGCGCGTGCACGAGATGAAATTATTATCTCCTTGCGTAATTATTTCCGTTGATCCTGCGCGAGCAGAATTATATCGCAATCCCTTTCAATTTGTAATTTGGATTTTGATTTTTCGTCGATGCGCAAAATTCCGACTACGTTCGATCTGCGAGTGGCGTAACAAAAATGGAGAGGGAAAAGGAATGAGATTGTATAGATACAAATTAATATCTGTGATTATCGTCGATGCAGATATATTTTAAGTAATTTCTACAGCGTTCGGGCATATTTGTAGAAAAGAAACGGACAAAGCAGAAGGAAAGGGGAGGAAAAAAAAAATGATAACCATATATACGGCGATAATACTTTTAGGACGATTGTTGAGATAAGATTTATCCGTGTTTGTGTTGAATGCATATTGTCGTACCGCGTGATGACAAAAGTTAATTAATAACGCATTAATTGTAATTAGGATAATTAATATATAGTGCGAGCACGCTATTGCTATTTCGAGAGAAACGGGACAAAAAAGAGAAGAAGAAAAAGAGGAGGAGAGACACGAAGGAGCTCGAATGAATGTGTTTCGCGGAATCCGATTTTGTTGTTGTACATTATAGATACATCGCATTATACACGATCATTTTCAATAAACATATTCTATAAATGACCTCTTTTTTTTTAACATCCTTTACATCTAGACTTCATATCCGTTCGGAGATATATGTAAATTTTTTGAAAAATATTACATTTGTTTTTAAAATATTCATCTACTTTTCAAAAACTTAAAATTTTTTTTATAAAGATTAAAGCTCATTTAAGAAAAATTGTGTATTTAAACAAATCTTGGATACAATTGTAGGTGATAAGATCATTTTGAAAGATGTAATAATATGTAAAATCTACATATATTGTTGAAAAAGTCTTTAAACGTAACATTAAATTATAATTTTTTTAAAACATTTTTTTATTTCTCTTATCGTTTTAAGAATAATATTAGAAAAAAATTTGTGAAACAGTCATAACCAGAGTTGAATGTTATATTGTACGTATCATTTATATATTGGTATCCTAATACTTATTATATTAATTGTAAATATGATATCACTATAAAATATATATATCATGTAACCTCATATATATTTTTAATGTTTTTACTTTAATGTTTTTATTTGAAGGATTAATTTAGATTAATTTAGATCGGTTAAATGTGATTTGCATTCTGTGGCAGTGTCAACAATTTAATGTGCAGAAAATTATATTAATTGTCATGTATATTACATACAAACAACAATTAGCAAAAGTAAAAAGTTTAAATTCTTGTTGAAATTTTTTTCAGAATCTTTTATAATTCCTGTATAATTTTGTAACTTTTTCAAATTCTTTATACAAATAAGAATAATTTTCACAAACACTCAGAAAGTTTACATCATGAAATCTCTTAATTATGTTTGTTTCATGTGTAAAATTATTATTAGCCATAATGATAATTAAAAATTCAATTAGAATACAAAATTTCAAATGTGCAGGGGCAGTGAATCGATATGCATGAAAAAAGATGGAAATACAGTATAATTTGTCATTTTCAAGTGCGAGAACTCATTGAACTTTAATAAAATACATGAAAAAACTAAAATACCATGTTAAAATCATCCTCGCACTTTAACTTAACTTAACCAACTTTATTATGTTTCCCTCCTATCAAGTCGTGCGAGAGTATCGCTGCTGCAATCGTACACATTTAATAAGTAACGATTCATTTCGTGATAAGACATATCGTAAAATGTAGCGGAGTTTAATGTTACTCTGAAAAAAGCCGGTGCACCGTGATGATGCACGCAACGTAAGGTTTGTTAGTTTACATCCTGCTTGGAGCTTTCGCCGCTCTCGGCTCTCGGCGAAGAATTGAGGTTAAGTCCTCGGAAAGCATGTTGCCCGACTGTTGGCCAACCTGGCGAACGGAGCGCCAAACGCGCGTACACGACCACAAACTTTCAAATCGTTCCCGTTCTGACGGCTTTCGCGCCACTGATTCGACTGACTGTATCGACGATAATTTACGCAAACCCTATGAGGATGAAACGCGAATACCGAACTGTAGGGGCGAGCAAATAGTACAATACAAGTACAAATTGACTCACCATTCGCCTCTGGTCGATCTAGCTGTCTAGCTCCGTCTCGGCCACAGTTCTCGAACGTTCCAAGATCCTTCTCACGACGATTCGTCTTGATTCACACTCGGCACGAGTGTGAATCAAACGCGCGATACTTCGCTTTCGACAGTCCCGGTACTCACGCCCGTAGAAAACCCGAGATACGGGATATGGAGCAACGGAGAAGATGTGATTGAACACGCGACGCGACTCACGCTCGTCGAAAACTAGAGATACGAGGCAACGGAGAAGATGCGAAATACGATTGAACGCGACTCGATTTCGTACCATGCATCCGACCCGGCGGATGTCGGTACGAACGCCCGACACTTCATTTTCGACACTCCACGACACTTTCGAATCACTCGCTCGCGTCAAAAACTCGTACGGGATGACGAGGATGCGAGTTGAAAGTTGAAATGCGCTGCGATACGCCGCGACCTTCCGCCATGCTCCATAACCGACCGGCTGCTGTTACTGCGTAGCGGCGGCGGTAGAGCGCAGCGGCGCGCAGGCGCCAGTCACGTGAGTATACGTCACGCCGCTACGTCGGCTACGTGGGCTACGCAGTAGCAGCAGGCCGAGCAGGCAGTCGGTTAGACAGGACGGTGGGAGGTCGCGGCGCGTCGCAGCGTATTTCAATTCACATCTTCGTCGTCCCGTACGAGTGTTTGACTCGAGCGAGTGTTTCGAGAGAAATATTAAAAGTGAAGGGTCGGGCGTTCATATTAAGTATCGAGACAAATCGAAATGGAGTTGGACGGAACGACCAGCGGCGAATGGTGAGTCAATTTGTATTCGGATTTACTATTAATTCACTGCTATAATTCGGTATTCGCGTCCCGATTGCGTTCGCATAAATTATCGTCGGTACAGTGCAACGGGACGAATCAATCGGTCGTGTGAAAGCAGTTAGGATAAGAACGATTTCGAGTTGATTTCGTGTACGCGCGTTCAGCGTTTCCTTCGCCAGGTGTGCCAACAGTTGGATGACATACTTTCTGAGATTGGAGTAACATAACCAAAGTCAAAACGGAGAATTGAAAGCGATTTGCTCGGAAAGATTTACTATTTTGAACATATATTGTGGTATTTGTCATTTAATTATTACACAATATTTATTTATTATTAGTACTATATTACATTGTATGTCAAATCTTTTTTTTATAAAACTGAATATTTTGCGTTTTTTGTACATTATCTTAACTTTGATTTATTTAAAGAACGTTTTGTTACAATGCCATATTGTTAATGCCAATCAATTGTACGTTAACATTTAAGTTAATCTGTTATATCGAGCTTATTATCAAATGTTCTCTATCCAGAACATTTGATAATAAGCTCGATATAACAGATTAACTTAAATGTGACAGATTAACATAAATTATCTATAATCAGATAGACAAACACATATGAACATATAGTATTATAGTGTTTTATGTAAATAACAATGTGTGAATGTTACAATAATCAATAATTTTTATATAAATCTTCTCACAATTCTAGAAATAATGCAGGCTATAAGAATAATGAACGCCAACACTTTGGCAATGGGTACCACAGCACTCTGCGAGACTTTTGTTCCAAATTCCATCTATACACAGTGCGTGCGTTGGAAGAGAAAACCAATTTGGCTACCCTCAGCGAAATCTAAAATGTTTCGAATACCAAAAAGACCTGTCATACCTATCGAGGAGGCATTAGAGCTTCAACGTTTAAGTAATAATTATAAGACATATGAGACATCATTTAGGTACATATGTAAAATACATAGTTCTATAACTTTGACTTTTACTGACAAAGTATCTAGATTATTCTAGTCACTGAAACTATTGTGTATATCTCCCAATACGAATATTAACAAGTTTAATATTACAGGGCATATTTAAAAAAAATAGAGCAGGAGAAGAAGATAGAATCTGACAAGGTGGTTAACGAGCAGCTCGAAGAGGAGGATTTTAAAGCGTGTAGCGCTATAAATGATGAGTGGAATGCGGAAGTGGCGAAAAAACGAGAAATCAGGCTAGAGGAGATGAGGGCAAAGCGCAGAAGCAAGATCCTAGAGGTTTTATTAAAAGTAGAGCAGAAACAGGAAATGGAGAAGGCGAGGCTCAATGAATATGTCAGAAAGACCAAGGAAGAATCTGTCACATTCATCACCGCTGAAAACGTGGACGCCGCGATCGAGGAATGTCTTACAAAAATCGTCAATCATAATCGTGCGTTGGATTTAGAAGGAAATTGGCACGAAGGAAAGTATCCTCCGGATCCACCTCTCGAAGAGATACAGAAATCAGTGACCGTCGAGCAAGGATGTTAAACTTGAAAATTTGATATCTAGACTGCTCGGAAAAGTGAAATTGAAGTTTACTAGACCTATTCCAAGTATTTTAAACTCTTGCTGGAATAATGATGATAATCAAGTACGAGCTGTTATGTTATAGAGATTGTAATAAATATAAAAAAATAGATATTCCAATATTGTTCCTTATTAGGGTCACTGCACCAGTTGCTAAACAATCATCAGTAAACAACTACTTCAAAAAAGTATTAAAATAATAAGACTTTAAAATAACTTGCGAATTAATTATACTTTTTATGCTCTAATTTTCATAAAGATTTTATTAAAATCAGGTTTTATTTAAAAATGTTATTATATTAAAATTTCATTTATGTTTATCGATTAGTTCAATTTATTATTTGTTCATTGACTGGTGCAGTGACCCTATATATATTAATATTCCTATAAAATTAGATTAATAAAAGCGTAAGCAGATTTTATAATTAAAATGGACTGTAACATACTATATATAATGACAAAATTTAAAAATTGACTTTAGTTTTGTTGCAGAAAGTTGTGCAAAATGCTCTGAATAACAATCCATATATAAAATATTCGAATTCAAAGGCACGGCTAATTAAGGTACCGGTTAGTTAATCAAAAACTTTTTCATCCTTGTGGTAAGCTTACAGAGAGCTTACGGAAAAGTATTCCAAGCAGTTTGTATAATTAGCGTAGCACGTCCAGAGCACCTCATTAAAACTGCGCGACTCGAATGCAACCCGGTTGTACCCACTACACGTATGCATATACATACAGGCGACTGCCTGCTACTGCTGCTATTTATCTGCTTCCCTTTAACGCACTTCAAGTGCAGTCTTTCGCGAACAGCGCGCCAACTCGCATCACCGATTTCACCCTCTCTGTTCTAGAGGCGAAAAGAAACGGAAAAAAAACGAAAAATCCATAGACCAAGTGAAATTTGTTCAAATAGATTTGTTAATAAACAAAGTCGCGAAGAAAGCAATTGTTGATTGGAAAATCGCGAGACTTTTCGTGCGATTTTAAGGTGAATAAAATACGATTATTAGAGATTCATATTGAAAAGTCCCGTAAAGTTTTTATTGTATTGTAAGTTTGCAAAATAATTTTGTATTATAAAATTAATCGATAGGATTTTCGTGCTGTAGAGTCACGAATTTCTAAAATTTCTTTAATGATTGATTTAAGCTTTTCTGAAAAAAAATTATTTACATTTTAATTTTAATCTCTTTTTGTTAGAATTAAATTGAAGCTTGAAAGGCGATTTTTTTCATTAAAAGACGCAATTAATCTAAAAATTTATTGTTCTTCAAAGGATTTCGAAGAGTCGAGTGATTTAATTGTTACGAATCAGCGCATCGACGAAGATGTACAGTGTACATGTGACACCGGGAGGATCCTCGGGTCGAAAGAAACACTCGGACGACATGGACAATGAAATCGGAACGTATGGAAGACGAAGAAAGGAATCGATTTCCGTGAAACTAATAAACTACATCCGATCGCAGTTTCACCCGGATGCCGTATCGGGTGAGTCGGAAAAAGTTTAGCGTTCTAAAGCCTGCGATAAATTATTGAATTCTGATTATAGTCGTTTAAAATTTTGCCAACTTCTGCGTTCACGTGTTTTATGATTATCAAACATAAACGTAAAATTTAATGTGTGCATGTAATGTGCGAGATTTTTGATGCATGAACTTTATTAATATACATTAATATACAATATCTTGCAGCTTCACTGCATAATCTAACTAAAAGTAATATAAGAAACTTCTATTTATTATTTATATGCATATAATTTCTTATTTATATTTATTTTCTATATAATATAAAATTTCTAATAATACTTTCCTCCTAACACATGAAAAAAACTTAAAGCTTTCGTACATTACACAATATTGCAATCTCACGTAAATAATAGTTGAAGAAAGTACTTAAATAATAAGTACTTTCACTAGATCGAAGTAAATCGGAAGTAAAGGAGTATTTCATCTCCGATCTACGGAACACATTTATCTTTTCAAGATATCAAATCCTGAGGCTTCTGTGCTTCAAAATAGGATTTCCAATAATCTGTGATAGAAGCGCTATGTTTGGAGATAAATCCGTCTATCTTCCAAGGTAATAATATCGATTATTCAACTTCCATTTCTATTTGTTATTGCTCTGGTCGGATAACGCTTTTGTTCCAATTACAAACCGGTGAAATAATTGTATGTCACTCGTCGCTGACGCGAAAACGAAAAAATACATTAATATGTCTTGCAGCAATCGCACAAAATTATTTAGGATTATCAGTCATAATTATATAGGATGTCAATCGCGCGTTACAAAAAAAGATTAACTTCAGTTATCCCAAGCTTGAACAATAACGAAATTCTTCCGTGATTTAGAAACGGATAGGAATCACGGTTATTCTGGAGAAACGATTATTCGTCGTTACTTCATGTTTGGCGAATTTAATCAATTCCATTTAAAATGATTTTATCGTAATTATTCGTTTCCTGTCGTAAATATTTCGCGCACGAATTTTAAATTTCCGTTATATCCGCATTCGACATTTCGTTGATACAATCGACGGCAACGTAAAAGAATGGGTCTGGAACCTGAATGTTTATGTCATCGGCGATAGATGACTGCTCGTATTGATTCATCCATACATCATTGATGGGAGCATTGTTGGCAGTCTCCCTCGGGTCATCGTGAGTGATAATGGTCATCGCGTGAGTCGGCATAGACTGCTCGAGCGGATCGCTGGGCACATTCGTCATTCGCATACCTTGCGACGTGTCGTTGTACAACATGCAGTAGGGTGAGAAGGAATGTTGCCGCTGCTCAGCGATGTATCTTCGTTCGATCGAGCAATGGTTAATTGCCAGATTAGATCGTTGCGAGACGATCGGAGTCATGTAGCAATAGACGCAGGATGTCTGACTTAACTTGGAGTAATCTACTTGCTTGGATACGTGGTAGTTTAGAATGTTCTCCAAATTGCTGTTGGGTTCGGAGGTCCATTTTGGCCAAAACGTCTCCACTGATCCTGATTCATGAAATATCATTTAATTAAAACGTCACAAAAATAAAATCTGCTCTTTAAAAAGAAGACAATATTATTTAAAAAAGTTTGTAATTTTTTTTTATATAAAAAAAATTATATACACTTTATATCGTATATTTTCACATTTACATTTTTATATGTTTTTAAATATTTAACAATAAGAAAAATAAATAAAACAAACGCGCACCATTTGCCGGGCTCTGGAAATTCCCTGTACCAGTTTCCTGATTAACATTATTTTCTAACTCTGTCACAAAATTGCTTTGCGGTTGTTCATATCTCTCGTTTAATAGATTGTTCGTCTCCTGAGTGAATCGAGAATAATGGTACTGATATTGTTGTTCATTCGAATAGACGTTTTGCTGGAAGTTGTTCTGTTCGAAGGTGTCAACATTGCGAAAATATCCCGTGCCCATCTCTTCGTTGTGCCTGCTAAAATTTTGTAGATAATAAGCATCAGAGGAGTCGTTGTTGGCCATCATATCTGTGCTGGTCGTGCAATTAATATTATCTTGCGCGTCCAAATTGAAAAAGTTTTGGCCACTGTGGTAGGCGGTATCCGTCCGGTACTGATAAACTAGATTTTTGTCAGCATTTGCAGTAGTCATAGTAGGATCCGTGTTGTAATAAATTGCATGTAACACCTTAGAGGATTGTAAATCACCATAGGTGTTGTTAGGCACTTCCATCATGCTAGTGATTGTCCAATTCTGATAAGAATTCGGCCGATCGTCACTTTCACCAGGAAACCTATACTGATTTTCACTGGCAAGCACGCCTGAAATCTGCTGAGGCATCAAGTTCGCCTCATTCAGCAAGAACTCTCCTCTAGAATTCTTTAGCAAGTTGTAATACTCGTTAGTATTCGCGTCCATTTGATTCTCAATCTCGTTGCTCTCCGACTCAGCAGTTAGGGTGTCAGAATTGTCCAACAAATTGCTGGCCCAGAAAAGAGAGCTGGCAATCTCGCTTAGATTCGCGCCCGCCGGTGCCTGTAGCATTCTTTTCAACAAGAATGAGCCCTGAGAACTTCCCTCGGGTTCCTTCAGTACATGATAATTCAATCTATCATTCAACGAGAATGCGAGTGGATCCGTGACGTTGGTTAAATTTGTTTCCGGATAGCTCGGCTCAACAAGAGGAACCGTTTGAAAATTGGGTGACATCGCCGTCCGCAGATTTGCGATACTCAGATCTTCCACTTGATTATTATTGTTATCGCACGTTTCAAATTCTCGCTGAATTTTTCTGAGCAAAAACTGTTTGAACTCCTCGTAATGCGGAATTTTGTCATCTTCTCTGCTTACAATCTCCTCCTCAGCACCAATCTGTAAAAACGAGAAGCACTTTGTCCGAAGTCAATCATTGTCGCTTGTTCATTGCACCATGCAAAAAGAAATGGAAAAGAAAAAAATATAAAATTAAAAAGAATAACAGAGAACGTGATTTGATTTATCGATATCATGTTACAATCAAGTACAGGAATTTATATCGACTCACCCACTGATAAGGCGAGAATTGAGACTGCTGATGCTGATGATAGTAATAGTCGTCATCGGCCATTATATAGTCAGGACTGTGCAACGGCGTCGATGTTACACCAAGCTTGGAGTCTTTCAATTTTTTCACCTTCCTCTTGCGATTCTTCCTCAGCTCCTGCAGCAACCGACAGAACTCCGCGTCATTTCCACTTCTAGCGGCTTGTAGAACTTTGACCAACACTTTCTTCTGTAATTTAAAATTATGATGAGACAAAGGAATCAAACGTTCGCGAAAATCAGCTAAGTTAAATGGGAAATGAATCTTTTCACGTAGCAACATCTTTGTCCTCTTGTTGTATGTTCTTGATTAACTATATTTAACTTTTACATTATCTCTTGATGTCGTTTATTTATGATTTATAAAACAAAGCAGAAAAGTCTGGATTAAAAAATAAAATTTTCCATTTTCACTAATGTAGATTAATTTTGATCTCAGCTTAACTTTGTTTTTTAAGAATTTTAAAAATTAGAAAAAAATAAAAACCAAGTTAAAATTAAAGTTAACATTAAAATTAATTGAGTGAATTACTGAAGAAGTTGGAAATCTGATAAACGAGGGCTTCAGGAATATCAAAGCTGGGAATTGTAATAAACATAAAATTAATCCTTTCCCTATTATTCTGGGTATTTTGTGTATAATTCTTGTTCGTATAAGTTTCTCGCAAGTTCGACGAATTATTATATCGCTTATTAAGTTATACACATTTTGCTATTTTTTAAAGTAAAGTTTCAACATTTGTTCTATGTTCGTGAATATTATAAAGATTTTTTGACTCTTTTGAAAAAATGAACAGATTCGAGATATCCAAGATGATAGAGACGAGGCATCGTTTTAAGCATAGTATCGTAAGGGTTAAATGTATTTCGCAATCAAACGATCATTAGTGCTACAAAAAATTACAGGATATTCTAGATATTAATAATTAATATAACATGGGCATTCTTCAACTTAGCAGTTGGTTTTCTGGTTGTCACTAGCTGCATTCAGCAGAAATAGCAGCTTTCCAATTGTCGTAAGATTCTTTATTACGATTGGTTTATGCATTCATATCCTGCAGGAACTAAAGGCAAGAGCTAATTAAAGTCACCAATGTGTTAAAGAATTTTACAATTAGAAAACTTTTTTTTTTACTGAACGCAGCTAATATTTCATCTCCAGCTGCTTAAAGACAGTAAATAAAGATGACTGGTGGAATTATCGATACACGCGAATGTATGAGGACGATGAGGACCATAATTGCATATGCAATTTGCTTCAGCTGCACTTCGCTACACCCTCTGCATTCAGATGAATGACGGAAGAAAGGAATGGGGTATGGGGTGAGTCTCCGCGAGAAATGGACGGGGTTGATAGCGTCATGTAAACAACTTCATATGATTCTTGGTTAGGATCTCGCGTATCGGATCGCGAGTCAACCGTCGCACGAACAAGAGTCACGAAGTGACTTATTCTGGCGACGAGGTCATCCATGATGTCCACTCGAGTCCACTCGAGTCGCGAGAGTGGACTGTGGACCGAGGTAGAGAGAGGCAGGGACAGCGGCGTCCAAACATGCCGGATATCCGGTACGATTTGATCGTAACCTCCCCGTATCATACGATGACAATTTTGACGTTGCAGACGATAGCTTCGGACGACCGAGTCATGGTTAGGAATTCCCGAATCGCGCGTCCACCCGGACTCGGTGTCTCTTGGATCAAGGTAAAATCTATCGATCTAACTGCGCTATGCAGTTGATTCCTCGGAGAATGCGCCAGTTCTTTGGATCGCAACCATCGATCGATCGGGGCGCGATCTTCGACGGGAGTTCGAACAAGTCTCGCCCTCGGGACGAAAACCGGCGACGAGGGAGATCAGAGCGGACGATAAAAGCGAACACATCCGGACACGTCTTCATTGTCGCGAACGACTACGGTGACAGCTCACCTTGATGTTACCCGGTACACGGTACCTCACGGCCAGGGCCTGCAGCTCCTTGTAGGACAGCTGCGCGAGATCGTGGCCGACGTTCATGCGATTCATGCTGCTGCTGTTACTGTATGGCGGAATATCGTCTGCTTCGTCACTCACCCGACCTGAGTTTTCGAATTCGAGCCAACTGTGTGCTTTTAGCGCGAAACGCCATAAAGTCACGTTCTCAGCGGGGCGCGCAATTAGGATTTTCGATGGCAGTTGCGATTTTTGACGGTTCCTCAGCGGGAGGGACGCGGGTAGGTTGGGACCAATCGCAGGCGCGGTATCTATCGATTGGCTCCTGTCGCGGGATCGAGATTTCATTGATCGCCTGCTAGATGGATCCTCTCTTATTATTTGCGAATGAAAATAAGCGCGCCAATCTCGCTGGAATATGATCTAAAGCTCACTTTAGACCATATCGCTTTTGCACCTGATTTTTGCACTTCTAATAACTATCTTCCGGATAAAGATATGTGTCAATTAAATAAAAATTTGTTTTCTTCACTGAAACTTCTGGTTACTTATCTGCAGATAGCTATTCTTCATATTATTAATTTTTGACACAAAATGTATTAAAATTTTATTAGAAATTACTATATTTGCTAGAGGATGTTTCATGGACAAAATTAGAGGTGGGAAGAAATTGAGCATTAGACGATCTATAATTTGCAATAGAACTCGAAACATATGTCATATTTTTTAATAACTCGACTTGTCAAAGAAACGATCGAATGTCCTTTATATAATTTTAAATCTATTAAATTATGTTTTGTATAATGCAATAATTTTTTCTCATCTATAATTATATTCATAATTTGATTTATAAAATTACGAATAGAATTTTATTTTGAATTTTGTTGCAAATTATATCGTGTAAAGTGGGGTTAAGAGATCTCACAATTCTTCTATTAGATTAAAGATGAAAATGACTGAAAAAAAACTAGAAAGTTTGAGTAAAAAATTCAATAAATTTTTTATTTGCTAGTATAAAGCTTTTCAAGATTAGAGTAAATTTTTTCTTGTTTATTTTCCGCAAATTATAATTTATTTATGTAAAATATAATACTTTACATTAATAATTATTTGTTAAAAACTCGGTAACTTAGTAAAAGAATTATTTTTTTTTACTGAGTTTTTCATTCAAAGCTTCCAGCTTTTTTCAGTCATTTTCATTGTTAGATTAGATTGATCGGCCGATTAAATTTAACAATAGTTAATTGCAAAACTTAAAATGGATCATTCCTAATCTAATTTTTTAATTGTTTTAATTAAAAAAATAATTATGAATTTAAAATATTATATTTTTTACATAAGTAAATTATAATTTGCCGAAAATAGACAAGGAAAATACAAAATTAGTTTTTGAGTTTTGCAGTTGACTATTCTTAAATTTAATTGATTGATCAAGCTAATTGGAGATGGTGAACCGGCCTTAATCTAAGGAAAAGATCAAGAATCCGAGGATGTAAGATCGGAGGATGTAAGATCGGCTTTAAGTGGTGTTCGCCGCTTTTAAGCACGTCCTCTCTTGCTGCCTAACGTCTATAGTTCTCAAGCACTGTCTAGTGTCTATATCCACAGATGTTATCGATACACATCTCAATCACGCATGTGACGTTTGATTTTCTTGTTCGATCTCGAGCCTCGCGACGGAATTACGTGTGGAATGCAATAGTAATCGTTAATTGCGAAAGAGAACATTTAGATCTAATCGCTGACTAATGGTTCCGTTGTGTGTGCTTCGTTTTTGTGGCTTAATTAATTTTGCGACGCTCTCGCAAAGAATGGTTAATGAGACGAGCAAGATCATTTGCTTTATTTAATATTTTAAATAAAGTTGTGCGAAACGAGAGAGAAAGTAGGGAAGAGGGGAGAAAGGAATTCTTGTAACTTAAACCAATATCAAAAATAAGCGAAAATCGAAAGAGCAACAAATATCAATTAAAACAACATCGGCAGTATTTGCTGACGAGCTGTGTCGCAGGTGGACTGGAATGTTCTCGCGCGTGCTACTTTTGCGTATATCGACTCACGAGTTTGTTTACGCGGAAAAAAGTTTGTCGAGAACTCGTAAAAAATTTATAGGAGCCCGAGATTGATATGTACGTATGTATGTCGTGTGACAAAAGTTTACACGCGTTCGAAGTGGAAAGATAAGAAGCAAAACACCTCAGCGAGAAAAAAAATTAGTATCTAGTCAACAATACATACATTTTTTCATGTATAAGCAAGAGTACAAAATTTTAAAAGAATTTCATAAGCTTAAACAGATAACAAATTTCTTCATATAAGTAAATTATATCCGTTTAAGATTATCGAATTCTCTCAAGAAGATTTTATACTCTTGCTTATATATGAGAATATGACTGTCGATTTGATAATAATTTTTTTCTGTAGATTAGAATTAACTTCATTAATTTTTAATAAAATGAGGAAATTTAACTAACTGAAAGAATTAACTCTAATTGACGCAAAGAAGCGATAATTCGAGAATAATTACCTCTTTTTACACCCCTGCAGTGAGAAAATGAAGTTTAATACAGTATTTTTTGTCAGATCGTATTTATTTTTTTCATTTTTTTTTAACAAAAAAATATTGAAAATACCATACATAAATAATAATCTTAAATCTTTTTATAGAACATGTAATCGTTTACGCGAAAAAAATAGGTGACTATTTTCAAGTTAAAAGTAATTCAACGTTTAAACATCTGTTACGGAATTCTTTTGTTTGCAATTATTGGATATCGCAGCTTTCAAGTGCACCGATTACAACTTACAGACGATATCGACGTTTGGCGCCTCAATATGTGACGCAAATAAGTGTAAGAACGTTGTGAATTAATAACCGTTCGCTATTTTTGCGAAATCCAATGGGGATTGATCCGCTTTACCTCGTCGCGTCTTTACCTTTGTACAGAATCGATATGCGAATAGAGAGCAAGTTGTTACATACATTCGAGCGTTTCGAGGTTTGAGAAAAAAGTCGGGCTTTCTCGAATAAATCCCTGAAATAAATAGAATATATTAAGAAGTTTATCAGAGTTTTGATTTACTAAAAATCAGAAAGAAACGCTTTTATTATTATTTGTATTTGGTACACATTTCGAGTTGCGCTTGACAATTTGACAACTTGCTCGGCCGAATATGCGTTATAATATTTTTTAACAATTACGTCGTTGAAATGATAACGGGTAAATACTTATTTTCAAGTTGAGACAGCTAGTAATTGAGGTAACTCGACTTGTCAGTTGCGATGATATCTCACGAACTGGTTGTTTCAATAATAAAGGTTGTTCCAATAAAATATTATTGGAAACGCACGCGTTGATGAGCCGAAATTCAAATGAAGCAATTAGACGTGAGACGCTGTCAGTGATGCTTATTTTATGATATAGTACTATATTTACCATTTCTTAAGAACTTCAAGACTCACGAAGCCTTTGGCCTTTTAAAGGTTTTAAAACTTTCATTTTTTAAACTTTCAATTTTTACGGTATTCAGTACTTAAAGGTTTTTTCGAACGACCGATTGTAACGATGCAGTTTCCTTTATTTTTTGTTTTGTACTTTTATTTTTTAATTCTGTCTTTCGTAAGAAATACAAATTTTTTTTTAACAAAAATTTCGTATAATATTTAGGTAGACAGTTTCCAACTTTCAATTAGAAAAAACTGGAATATATTTAAATTGTTTAATTGTATTAGAAGAATTAATTATTAAAATTCTATCTTGTAATAAGCATTAAACAAAGTCTGTTTTAAATTATAATAAATTTAAATATTAGTTCTAAAGTACTCTCTTTAAATGTAAATTTATTACATTTATTATTTCTGAAGTACTTTACATAGAAGAAACAATTTTGTTGAAACGGATGTAAAAATAATTATGTTTTTCAGTGTAATGTAATTATTAAAATGACTACATCGAACTAAAAAAAAAAGATATGGTAATTATTATGAAATTTGGTAAAGTTACCACCAATCTCTCACCAGTTTTATCAATGTAATACAATTATTTTAATGATCTAACATAATTATTTTCATACTGTATTTCAACAAAATTATTTTTTTGGTATAAATTTAAATTTATTATATTCAAAGAATTACGATCAGCAATACTTCAGAAACATTCCAAATTTTTTTCAATAATTTTTCAACAATTTTTCTTTAAATGCAAGATTCATGGAAATTTTGCTATCCCAAAGACATCTCAGAAATGTTACATGTTTACGATCTCATCCAGAGAAAAGTTTCTTTAAGTAAAAAAAAAATTTTGTTAAAATAAAAAAAAAATTCTGTATTATAAAGTTAACAAAAAATTTCTTTGATTTGAAACATTTTTTTGGTTGCTTCTTCCATTAGAATTAAAGAAATGGTTGTGCAACGAAAATCTTTTTTTAAATAAAAGAAATATGTTTTTAAAGAACTAAATTATTTTTTTTGTCAGTATTTTTGTTAAATTAAGAACTTATTTGTTTAAATAAAATAAAATAAATAATTTAAAAAAATAATTTATTTACTTTAATAATGTCATTTCTTTAAATCCAAATAAATTTTTGTTTTCTTTGAAAGTATTTTTATTTTTACTTAAAAAACTAAGAAACGACTTCATCAATTTAAACATAATTTTCCTCTAGAATGCTTTATGAAATGTTTTATTTTTTCAATTGAAGTATTTCTGAGACATCTCTGAAAAATGTTGATGCTGTATGGGTTGTTCTTGTCGAAGAAAAAGATAAAAATTTTGATTTCCTCGTAAAGAAATCTCAAACGTTTGGGGGAGATTTTAAGAATTTTCGACATAGCAATTGAAGTATTCGAAGTGGCGATTTGAAACTTTCGTTCGAAGTCGAGTCATCTCGTTGCCACTGTCGAAAAGATCGTCGCACTTGCGCGTTAAAGGCAACGTGCGGCACGTTTTGCCATGGACCGTTTTGCCATGGACCCCCCGCGGTGGTTCAGTGTAACATCATCGGCGTAGTGTAACGTTATCCGCAGCCACCGTTCAGGAACATCGTTCAGCGAAGGACGGACAGCAGCAACCGCAGCAGCCAGCGGCGGCGGCAGCGTATCCCGTGCGCAGCATCCGCAACTGCGTGTGGCGGTCCAGCCTTCTACTGCATCCCTTGCTCGCGGTCTCTCTCATTTTCTCTCCTTCCCTCACGCCACTCCGTGCGCGTGCGAAGCTCCAGCTCCTCTCTTCTCGTTCGGAGAGCGTGTCACGAGGGATGCGTCGCGCCGATCAGTGGTGGTGAATCGAGTAATCCCGATTAATCCCGTCCCGTCGCCGATATATCAGGGGCAGGCCGAGCAGGAAGTCTACGCGCTTGCTGGCCGATGAAGGCGCGTAAGAGTCGCGACAAACGTAAGTCCGGAAAGCGAGAACGTCCGTAAAGAAAGAAAGAAAGAAAGAAAGAAAGAAAGAAAGAAAGGCTGCTCCGCGATCGAGCTCTTCCTCGCCCCGTGTACGCGGCATCGTTCGATATACGTGCCACTGCCGTTGATACTTGGACCAGTCGATCGACTACTCAGCGGAGAGCGTCGTTGACGAGCGGAGCGACAGCCGGGGGGTGATAACTGCCGAATGCAGCACCAAGGTGCGATGATGAGCAACCAAATCTCTCTCTTCTCGTCTTCTCTCAGTCACATCCTCACCTACCTCTGTGGGAATCGCCTGATTGTCTGTCTCTGTCTGTTTGTCTGTCCGTCCGCTCTGTTCGTTTGTACGTAGTAATCCCATGTTCTATGAATGGTAGCCCTTGCGTAGGTCGGAGTCCAACCCCCTATCGCACAAGGATTGTTAATGTGTCAAGGGTCATGTCTGTATCGGCTTGGTTCGAGTATATATCCCCCTTCTATATCCTGGGGGGTTGATATTTTTGGATAACACGTTCTTTCTCTGATCTTTCAGGTCTCGCTTATCGATCCTCGGATTCTTTCGACGTTTAAGTATATATATATATATTTGGCTTTTGCAATTCACAAAGCTGTCCTCTTTCATCTCACTTGACCAATTGTGCATCTCTCTTTCTCTTTCTCTCTCTTTCTCTCTCTCTGCAACGATGTCACACTTCAAGATTCCAAAAACTCCTGAATGTTTAGCTCCTCGTTTCTTCTTAAATACTTTGAAGAGTCTATAATTCTGGGACATTTCTCTGAATTCTTAGAGCTTCCTCGAGATTCTTGGACCCTTTTTCAATCTCTTTCTAATTAACTGTCTACTCTGATATAACACTTTATAAATGTAAAACTTTTTTACGTCTTAGTTTTTGTTTTTTGTAGAATTTAGGATTTTTATTTATTTGATTCTGTGTTTTTAAATGCCTAAAGATTTCCAATTTTTCTTTCCTTAAGTTTTACTTTTTTCTAACGTAACTTTTTTTTTAGTAAAATGGCAAGATTATTTATAGCAACTCACATACAGCAAGCCTGAAGAAATTAAAAACTTTTTCTCATAACTTTTTTATCTAACTATATTTACATAAAAAATAATTATATACATGTAATAGTACTCCTGATTAACCCTTCATAAATACAAAATTTTCAAAGAATTTATTTCGAAGGTTTTGTCCCTTCGCATTTCTTTGTGTAACAAAAGGAAGGGATGGTCAGGAAGTAAGGGGGTAGGGGCTGCAACGTTACTATGGCAACCCCGGATACCCGGGACCAGAGCTAATGGTCGTAACATACGTAGGAGATGAACGAAACGTCGCAATTCTTTAGAAAATAATTTCCGACGTGTTTACATCAATAAATTGTAGACGTCACATATTTGTAATGAAAATTTCTGCATACATCCCTGATTCTTGCTTGAATTTGATTACGCAGATTGTTGGATTACCCCGTTTTTACACTTTTTAATTCCTAAATATTTAAGTTTTAAAATTCTTCAGATTTTTCAACCCCTGCATTAACAAATTCTTTTTGAGTCTATAAAATACTTTATTTTGCCTTTAAATATTTCCCTCATAATATATTGTAGATTGTCATTTCGATTGCTGAAACACTTCGTAGTTCTCTTAGCATTATATTAAGCTTTTTTTATAAGAGCTAACAGCGAATTTTGTTGCTTGATTAGCTAGTAATTAGCATTAAATTTTCATAATCTAATCGATTTGGTAACAATATTATATTGATGAAAATACTTTTAAAAACTCGATTAATTGCGTCTATTTTATATTTCCGTTTACAAGAGAACTATCGAATCACTTCCTGCTTTTATAAAATATTATTTCTTCAAAGTAATATATTGGGAAAAATACACATACAAATTAATTAATTTGCACTTGCCACAAAGAGTATTTCTGATCAAATCTTTTTCCGGAACAAAACACCCCCGCACCGTAGAATTCATATTAATGGATTTCACTGTCAGAATATGAAGAACATATTCTCGTAATATCTTCTTCCTTGAGTTCTGTCGATCTTCTGCAATTCTCTTCTTGAATGATTCGCACTACAGAGATGGGGTCACTTGTTAAAAATGACTGTTAATTAAAATGGTTACAAATTTAATATTTAATAAACAATCAACAAGAGAGAAATTAAAAAGATTATATATGTAAAATTATTGCAAAATACCTTTAAAATAATTAATTGTATTGTTTTTTTAATTTTTTAATTTTTTAATTTTATAAAATATTTAACTTGTTTTTAATACTCAAAACATGGTTTATAAATGAGTAATTATGAAAAAAACGAACGACCACATGTAGTGCGAACCACCTCCACGATTTCTCTTCACCCCTGCTGTCTCTCGCCTCTCACGACTTCTCCGCCTGCAAGTCTATACGCACTGTGTAGGTCCCTCCTAGAGTAGAGTACGTCCCTTCTTCAGGGATGCTACGATGGTTCCCTCAAAAGTAGAGAACACTAAAGCAAAAAACAAAAGAACCCTTCTGTATCTCTCTCAAGCAAAAGAGAAAAAAAATTGTTGAAAACCTCCCTTCTTGGCAATCGCGGGCAACGGGAGTTTGCCGGTACCCTTTGAGCGAAGGGTGTCACTACCCCGTTCTCGACGACAAGAGGAGGGAGGCGCGAGAGGGAGTATTCTCGAAGGCGCGACGCAGTCTTAGGAGTGAAGGGTTTGCGAACTTGCAGAAGGAGAACTTGAAGGACTCGGGGGCGTTTTAGGGAGCTCCGGGGGCGCAGCGCTCGCCCTTAGCGGCCGACACAAGCCGGAGGAACTCGCCACTCTTGCAGCCACCACAAGGTTTTCCCGGAAGGAGATCCAGCTGATCTACCGGGGCTTCAAGCAGGAATGCCCGAGTGGTCTGGTCGACGAAGATGCCTTCAAGAAGATCTTTTCCCAATTCTTTCCGCAGGGAGGTAATAAAGGAATGATGATGAGATGATGGTGATAATGATGATTTTAATCGCTCTGTTGAATGATAATTGATAAAAGTGTCCTCTTCTCCCTCATTGTGAATTAAAAAAAAGATGGTCATTTTTATTGCAATAAAAACGAAATTTTTGGATAATGTTCTCCTACATCTTCTTGTTTAAGTTTCATAACATTCACATGAGATTCTTCTGATTCTTGAAAGATTTTGGCTTTACATTATCAAATGAGCTGATAAAATTATATGCATTTTTTCAGAAGGATTTTCTATAAATTATAGATTTCCTTTTTTATCTTTTCATTAGATAAATCAATCTATCTTGCATCATACGAAAAAGTCATATATATAAGTCTTTTCTTAAATTATTATTACTATCCTTTTCTGATCATCACGTGTTATAGATGCAAGTCAGTATGCTCACTATGTCTTCAACACCATGAAGAGGAAACCGTCCGGCAAGATAAGCTTCGAGGTGAGCGATGTCACATACAAATCTTTTAAAAGAAATTTGCGGAAATGTTCCCGCGATTTCAAACTCGACTTTAAATTTACGCACTATAGACTTTAAATTTATTTTATATTCACTATAGATACCATTTTAAGTTCTATAGAAAATTCATTCGGACTAAGCCCTAAATTTTTTCTTTTAAATAGGAATTCCTCACTATACTGTCGAAGGTGTCGAGAGGGTCGGTAGAGGAAAAGCTACAATGGGTGTTCGGTCTGTACGATCTGGATGGCGATGGTCTGATAAGCAAGGAGGAAATGCTGGATGTAGTGAACTCCATTTATGATATGTTGGGTCGTTACACACAACCGCAAATCCTTGAGCCTCATGCGGCCGCCCGTGAACACGTCGATCGCATCTTCCACGTGAATATTAACATAACACTTTTTAACTATAAAACAAAAATATCTAAAAATAATTTATAACAAAAAAATTTGTAAATTATAATTTATAGAAGCATTTTGCAGTCCTCCAGGACTTAGTTATTAACTTTACAATTCATTAATTAGTCAAAAAAATTTTGATTGTTTTCTAAATATTTTTTATTGTATAGCTTATTATAATTATTTTATTTTATTTTTTATGGTTGTAATGATAGATGGCAATTTTATATTTCTGACTTACGTAATAATACACATAATGTTTCTTTCAGAAACATTATGTGTATTATTTTATATCTTTGTTATTCATCGAATATTAAAAAAAGATAAAATGATACATGAAGGCACTGAAGTGGTGTTACCGAACGTAGCTTTATTAAGTTAGATATTGTTAGTATTGATTAAAAATAATATTTTATGTATATTTTTAGTTGATGGATGCGAATAAGGATGGTGTGGTGACCATCGAAGAGCTGGTGCAGTGGTGTTCCAAGGACGAGCAATTGTTGCGAAGTCTCGATACTCTGGACACTGTATTATGAGATCCTAACGTTTTATCGGCAATTTCAGTATCAATTACGCTTTGAGCAATGACTATGAAATATCCATTGTGAACTTTTCCATCGACCCTCCTCTCTTCACGCAGATGAAAAAAGGGAACACGTAAATTCTCAATGATTTAACGATTATCATTATGCATATGAAAAACGTAAAGTTGATTGAAAAAATATTAAGAATATCTCTTTTGACAAAAGACAAAAAGAAACCAACCAAATCGGGTTATACAATATTATGAAATTGGGCATGTATCGTAAAACAGCTTTTGAAATAAATTTCGATCAAAATTTTTTAATTATTTTCTGGATTTCTGTTGTTTTTTTAGGGAAAATGGAATAATTTCAATCGGAATGTATTTCGTTTTTTTCTAAAAAATACAATAGAAGTCTGGGAAACAATTTCAACCGAAATTCGAACAGTTTGATGTAATACGTATCCTGTTTGTGAATCGCGAGCTTATAATTCACGTAATGCAAAGTACAATAATTCAATGTTTGCAGGAAGAGAAAAAAAAACGACCAATCGAAGTGTCATTGCTCGAGACGTGTCTTTAAAAAGAAACCCTGGACTTTTTCGCACGTGTCTTTTGTAAATATGTATGTACCTCGTTTACACATCTACCCAGTCTTTCAAGTACAACATTTCCGATGCGTCATTCAACAATTGAAAATCTGAAAGAATCAACGATTTAAGTCGCCTTCAAAGTTGCTTAAAGCTCTACACACAGCTTTGAGAATTTTTGAAATTAAATTGAAAAATATCTTCAATTATTGTTATCTACAAAATTGTTACATACCAAATGTTAAATTATTAATTAATCATGTCAAAGAAAATAGATCGTTGGTTCATTCAGATACTCAATTTCTTGCAAAAAAAAAAAAAAAGATTAAAAATAATCGGTACAAATTTGATCTGCGAAAACAGAAAGGGTATTCATAATTTAATTGAAATCGAGAATCGATTTTAACTCGATTTTCATATTATTTCACAGAAAATGTGCGTTTTTCTTCTCATAAATTTTTCTGTTGACTCATATATTTTTAGAGAATCGCTATGATATTCGCGTAGTGTCTAAACTTACGAAGTGTCTAAACTTCGAAAACTTTAATGATATACATTAATCGATTGATCCTTTGAGGGCGTAACTCTGCCCTAGCTCTTTAAGATTTTCAAATTTGATCTTTCAATCTTATTGTACTATCGTGAATGCCAAATTTGAACTTTTAAGTCATCGATTACAAAAGTACTTTTCTCGGGCCAAGTGAGGAAAACTTTCTGTATTGTCTTGTTATTACTTGGCCTATACCTCGTGTGATTATCTTGTACCTTATTATTATATAATATTAATGATATATTAATATATAGAATTATATTAACGGAGTTAAGGTAACTCCTTGTCTGCCATATGTGCCGTGTCAAAAATAATATCTCTCGCATTTTCTTGAATCTTTTAATATTCATTCATTATTATTACATTTCTTGTTACAGGATTTTCTTTTCAAACTTGTAAAATCCTTCGACTTCACTACAGTCTTGGATCTTTGTACAATCTCGATTATTTGCGAATTTTTTTATTTCTGTAACGTTTCAGTCTCACAAAAGATTCTTAATTATTTAATCATTCTTCGATTCATAGGTATTTTATGTTTGACTTCTAAAGAAGAGTATCTGTTTGTACAATTCTATTTCAAGCTTCATGGCAGATAAAGTGTTGGTACCACTTATTACACTTGTTCTTAAATTGTTGAGATTTAATCACTCTTACTGAAACGAGCTATATATACGTATATATGCATATATATATTTGTATATATGTATGTATACATGTATAAAATCGACTGTTAAAAGCATTCCATGAATTTATTCTCGTTCGCAAATATTATTGCGAATTTTTCGGCGTTGTGAACGCAAAATGCGCCTTTTGCGTATTTAACAAGATTAGCATGTAGCATGTACATACGTGTATGCACTTTTGTTAAAACGCATGTACACTCGTGCATACCTATGAAAAAATAAATCTACCTTTGTACCATGAACCTCTATGTCATTTAATTATCTAAATTCTTAAAATATGCAAAATAACATAAAGATAAAATAACATAAAACTTAAGGACAAATATATTTTTAAAAGTTTAATAAAATTCCATATTCTTTCTTAAATATTTATTATTAAAGTGATGACTGTTAAAGAAATTCTTAAATATTTTAAACTTTTAGAAATATAAAGATATATTTAGACATTTATGTGTATGTTTACATTTTATAATTTTAAAGATTTTATTATAATACTTTTTATACATATATTACAAATCTTTTTATACATATATTACAAATCTTCGATAATCAATTCCGTATATTCGCAAATATGTCTGATAATCTTTGAATTTAAAAATGCCGCTTCTAGAAATGGCGGGAAAATCCAAACTTGTCCGTTCTTTTTTGTATTCTGACGCAAATAACACAGTTCTAATTACTTATTCGATTTACAGCTGTACATAATAAATATATGTATATATTTAACATTGTGTAAATTTTTCTTCGATGACGCATTTCCACTTCCACTCTGCTCTGAATTGTTTTTTGAAAACAAATATGGCGGGCAAGGCTCCACCTGTCGATCGATCGAGGTTATCGTTTCTTGCCGCAGCAGTAATTATCAGTTACAACATCTTATCAGATGTCTTATCAAGGTATGCAAAGTGCAACGTGACGACGAGCGAACGCGTGTACGTGAGAACCAATTCTGATATGCTGGAATTATGAGTATATTTGAGTGGACTCGAGGGCAGAAGCGAAAATGGCAAAGATACAGTGGTCCTTGGCGAAGGCGCCAAGTGTTCTTCGGTAAATCAATAAATTTTTCTATCGTTTGAACTTAATATTTATTCGGCCATCTGTTAAGCTTTATTTTTTATCACGCACCAAGTTTATTTTATTTTTACCTTTGCTACTTCTGTTTATGTCAATACTGCGTTAAACATTACTGAATTTCAACTCATTTGCTGCCTTTATACTACAATTTTGTATGGATCTAATAAGTACGACGAAATGATTCGATTTGTATTTTAAGGATTAGTTTAAAACAGAGGTGGCGACGACTCCAAATTGTCTTCAAATCCCTGTTCTACAATGACTTCTTGAATTGGAGTTACGCCTGTGATATACTTATGGAACCCATGTTCTGGTTTGTCGAGAACTTTACTTCCTTTTTGGGTCCGGTAAGATTTTGGATATTAATCATATCATATCACAATTTCATATGCTTCCATAACACAATTCTTATATGCTTTTAAAATTAAAGATTTTATTTTATGTTCATGCAAAGTTAACTTTGTGGAATTGACTTGGTTAAGCTGAAAAATCAATACTAGAATTTTAATACTTGAAAACTGATTTTTGTGATGATGAACCATCAAGCCCTTAAAAGGAGATTAGGTTGATATATTTTAATTGATTGAAAGATTGTTTATTTTATTTGGTGACTGAAAGATATTAGAGATTTTTTTATTATGGTTACATTTTGTTGTCTTAGCATTAAAGTATTGTTTTTCTTTTGCAATTACTACATTTTATTTAGATGCAATAACAAATGATATTTGAGCATGATATATTTATTAGACTGCATGACTAATATTTCATAGAATGTTTCACTTTGTTCATAAGCCAAGCTTCATGATATTCACAATATATTTACTAAGTACTGCAGCCCACAGGTGTTCGTGATAATGGTGAGCCTGCTAACTGTCAGCATTGTATACATTGCGTACTACGTGGGCCTACCCTGGTGGTGGGAACGGAGTCCACTGATGACGATAATCTTATTGCTAGTTGGAAACTGGTTGCTGGTTAATGTCTGCTTTCATTATTATATGGGCGTAACTGTGCCAGCAGGCAATCCACCACAGGGAGGCCTTATTCCAGAGGCTGTGAGCATCTGCAAGAAGTGCATCAAGCCAAAACCACCCAGAACACATCATTGTTCTGTCTGTAACAAGTGTATTCTCAAGATGGATCATCATTGTCGTATCCTTTGCATATTTTATAAATTAATCTTGCATATCCAACTAATATTCAATCACTCGTAATTACTTAGTGTTATTTCAACGAGAATTTAAGATCGTTTTCTGCAACATGCTGTGATAAGTCTTCCTTAATTAATGTACAGCTTGGTTAAACAATTGTGTCGGCCATTACAATCATCGGCACTTTTTCATGTATATGGTTTACACCGTAGTTGGTGTTACGTTCATTATGATATTCGGCGTGCAACTCGCCTATGAGGACTTCTTTTCTGATCAAGAACCGGAATTGGACGGTCATCCAGTGCGCCTCAATAATTCGGAAATAATTCCACTGGTATGTTAGCTCATTGACAAACACACGTGTTAACTGCCAATTGTTTTTGTAAAATAATTAACATGCGTTTGATTGATACAGACGGAATCGTTGGATCACTTAAGTAAGGAGGAGCTGGCAGAAATAGCAAGACAAGCGGCGGAAACTGAGGCCAAAGAATGGCGACACAGATTAATAATTTTTGCGGGTCTGATATGTGTCGCCACATTTGCAGCACTGGGTGCCCTAGCCTGGTGGCACGCAGGTCTCATTAGCCGAGGAGAGACTAGCATCGAGGCACATATCAATAATGCGGAGTTGAAGAAGCATCGAGCTCAAAATAAGTTTTATCAGAATCCTTACGATTTCGGGCCAAGAGAAAACTGGAGATTGTTCTTAGGAACAAAAAATAGGTATTAGAAATTTTAAACACTTTAAATAGCTTCTGTTGAATTTAACTTCCCATTAAAATATAATTATAATGAATTATTAATGAAAATTTAATTAAACGAGAAAAGCAATAAACACATTTATGAACAATAAGATCACATACATATCAAACCAAAAAATATAATTAAAAAGTTAAACTTTGCAAAATTAATTGAATTTTACGCATTATTTAATATGTTAATTATATTTGCTTTTGAGATGCTCGTATTCTTTCAATCTTAAAATAATAATGTAATTTTGATTTAAAAAGGTAATAGAAAAATAATAATTAAGATGGAACTGGAAATTTTGTTTAACATGTGTATATATTTATATTAACACTTAAATATATTATTATTTTTGCATTATTGTTATAAAAAGATTCCAACATTATTTTCCTCTTATATTATAGTCTAATGTTATAATTATATCTTTATAATGTATTTAAATATTTGTTGTTGCAGGAGCTGGTGGTATATTTTATTTCCATCGATCCATGGCCCTTACGGCGATGGACTTACATGGCGAACTATTCATGATAGCAAAATCTCTTGATTTTTCTTTAAAGTTCTGAAGTTTTACGTCAGTCTAACATTTTATAATTCATTTTATAATTCATGTCTTCTTGTGAATTCTCTTACGTTCCAATATTCTAGTCAGAATCACAGACTGTTCAACTGCAATACAATTCAATTACATAGTTAATTGAAGTAGTATATATACAATTAACCATTTGCAATAATTCTCTCAATAGGCAATAATTAGAACAAGTCAACTTTTTTGAAAAATTACAAAATTATTCTAACATTGGAAATTAATGTCATGTAACAAAATGATGAATAGAGAAAAATTTGCAAATGAATTTTTTAATCCTTAATTAATTTGACTGGCTGGTTATTTAATAATTAACTAAAGACTAATTGTAACACTTGATTTATCCAAGTACAATTTAATAAATGTTTTTTATACTTTTCGTAAAAGTCGAATAAATTGCGATTATTGTCCTTGCGGCCAGACATGCTCTTCGATCCATGGGAGATAGTGGGACACTTTAGTATAAATACCAGGGATTTCGGATACGGCGCAGCCTATACCGAAGCTGGTGATACCCATTACTTGGTAGATACAAGGTTTATCAGGATATAGTATTTGCAGAGGACCACCGGAATCTCCTTGACAAGAGTCTTTGCTCCAGTCGCTGATAGAATCGCCAGCACAAAGCATATTCAATGTGATGCCGTGTGGAACTTGTACAGAATTGTTGTATTTTGTTGAACATAACGAATTTTCTATCAGATCCAATTTAACCTTTTGCAATTCATCGCTTATTTCTCCATCTAAAATCATAATTTAATTTAATTTAATTGGTACTTTTTTACAATCTTTAACCTTTATAATAAATGGCTTTGCATATATTAAGACAAATCCTTTGGTACAAATTCTTAATGAATGTAAAATCCTTGGACATCTCTAAATTTTCAAATTGGTTTAATTTTACAATTCTTTCTTTGAATTCTGTAATTCTGTAAAGTTTAAATTTTTGCAAAAAAAATTACCAATTACTTACAAAATTCAGTGATACCCCAGCCGCTAATCCAAGCTTCTTCAGGCACGGTATCGTGTTGTTGAAACAGACACGCAGGTCGTATGGATGAATCAAACGTGACATCGTTCATTAGTTGTATCAGAGCTATGTCGGCATATAATATGGGTGGTTTGTAATCTGGATGTCTTGTAATATTTTTAATAGCAACCCTCATGCCTATCTGATCTGTTAAGTTGTGAATACCTATTCTTGCGTGAGTTGGACCGCCACTACAAGAAGATATATTGGAAAGAATTAACTTTATTAGTTATCCCATAAATAACTGCAAATCGAATTTTTAGATTTTATTAGATCTATAATTTTTCTAACGTGTTTGTACAAATCTATTGAATTTCTAAAATTTTATAACTTTTTTTAATATAGAACATGTGTCAGATAGAAGAAACATTCCGGAATTAGTTTTAAGGATATTTTCTTATTTTAAGATTTTTATCTGATGTATTTTTGTATTCAATAAGATCACTGACAGATGAAAAATAAAAAAAAAAAATTTTTAAGTGATTTAAAGAAATAATAGAAGCGTACTTTGGCCCATGAGTGCAATGCGCAGCGGAAAGTATCCAAGTATGTGAAATCAGCGTGCCACCGCACATCAGAATGAACTTGTCAGAATTGAATCTACCCAGAGCGACCATGTGAGGAAACTCGCCTCTCCGAGCCGGGACGCCACCAACCACCGTGATTCCGACGGTACTTAAACTGTATTTAGTCTCGCATGTACTGATATTGTTCAAAAATTCAAACTCATGCTCAAATGATTCCGTGGTATTGCCCACAATTTCGTCCACATATTCGTCACACTCTGAAATTTATTTTATAAATATTACAATTTATGTTGAATACATTACAATTTATGTTGATACATAGATCAAGAAAAAAGTATGAAATCGGTAAAATATTTCGAAAACAGGGATGTAGCTGAGAAAAAAGTGTTTTGTACTAAAATTTTAAGGTTTCAACAAATACATTAAATGGCAAGAAACCCATTTGGCGATGAACCCGAACGCAAGTATGAAATAATCCTCAAAGTCAATTTTAAATGAAAATTTCCATTGTTTATTCAGTATTCTTGTATAATTAAAAATAAATCATTTATTAGAGATAAACAGGCTTGGCCCATTACATTTTACAAACGTGTGCTTGAATTCTTACACATTTAGATTTTTATATTTTTTACAATACCATTATGTTACTACTATATTATTTTATTATTATTATTATATATATTAAATTTTTTAATTTTACAAGTTCTTCAAATAAACAGTCGCATTTTACTTACTAAGTTCTGATATTCTTCTCACTGTCCTAATGTTACTGGATGATAGATCATCCGACGATGATGAGGGTGAGATTGAAAAAGTTTCAGGAGTAGAATTATCAAGTGTTGTAAAATTGTTATTAAGTGATATTGATGTATTAAACATTGCTTTATGTAAAATTGGAGAAGTTTCAAGAGTAGAATTATCAGATGTAAAATTGTTATTAAGTGATACTGATGTATTAAACATTGCTTTACGTAAAATTGGAGAAGTTTCAAGAGTAGAGGTATGAGATGTAAAATTATTATCAAGTGGAACAGATGTATTAACTGGTAGATATGAGCTTGGAGGAGTATTAGGAGTAGAATAAGTGTAAGATGTAAAATTATTATTAAGTGGTATTGATGTGTTAAATATTGGTGTATTAGATACTAATGTAGGTGTCGATGTATAATAATATGGTCGTGGTGCGTAAGGTTCCTGTACCACAGGTCTTGGTAAACTGTGTAAAGGATTTCTATTACTATTACTGTTATAAAAAAAATTATAATTACTATGAGGAAAGACTATATCGGAAGTTTGGGATACAAAGCCATTCGACAAAACTAAAGGATTCCTATTACTATTACGAAAATGATCATAGTTAGGAAAAACTTTATTGGAAGCCTGTGATGTAAAACCATTTGACAAGGACGAAGGATTAGGTAAATCGATAATTCGATAATTATCAGGGAGGACTACAGTGAAAGGTTCTGATGGAAAACCGTTGGGCAAGAATAAATTTCTATTTTGGTTGCCATTTGATGGTTGCAAGAAAAGAACGTTCAATATATTCGAACTACGTTGAACTCTGCCCGAGTTCTTCTTCGAAGAGCCATTATCTAAAAAATATACAAAAAATGTATACATGCTAGTAGTCGTAAAAAGAAATAAATATTTCCGTAAATGTATGTATAATGCACAGTTAGATAAATTAATATCTAATACTTTTTTAATTGAATTTTAATTAAATTAAATTAATGCTTTATTAAAAATTTAGTTACGTTAATTAACTAATACACATTCTTTCATAAGCTTGTGGTTAAAATTTAGCATAGCATTTGCTAAATGTGTTGGTAATATGTTTATCATCGTGAATGATAAATTTGCTTATTTTAGCGTAATAACCATCATAAAACACAAGTGCGTATTAATTGTTGTTCGATATTGTTGTTTGGAAAATTCATAAACGTGAATTTAAGAGTGGCGCGTAGTGTGGTGTCGACCTTGCCACGTGAAGTTGCCCGCGCGGGGAGATCTACAGCCAACGTAATTGCATTCGCGTAATTCTTCTCAGAACGCAGCGGACGCGGGACGGACCGGCTCCGGAACGAGTGGCATCGCACATCATTTAATTCGTAAGTATAAAACATAAATGTAACGTCATAATTCGTTTGAACGCGTATGTCTCAATACTTGTTCGAATAAAGATCCACGACGCGGTCAAGTTGTTGTGCGCCGCGTTAATTGCGGTGCGCGAAGTTGGCCGCGCGGGATAGGAGCCCTTTTCGCCATACTAATTGCGTTCCTCTCTCATTTGCAGAACATATCGACCAAGAGTCGGATTGATACGGGGGATGGATGTCTAATTAGTAAGTGGAACCTTTACCACCGCTACATCATAATTATTTGGTCAACTGAAAATGTACGGCAAAAACGGTGCCGCGCCGAGCGCCGCGGCGTTACATGTATATGCAATACAAATATGCAGTGGCGCGCATCGTCGTATCGCCGCCGCGGCGCGGCGCGCGGCGTCACTTTTGGCGCGTGAAGTTGGCCGCGCGAGAAACGAAACCACTTCACGTTAATTGCATTCGCGTATCTTTTCCAGAACGCAACGGACGCGGGACGGACCGGCGTCGGAACGAGTGGCATCACACATCATTTAATTGGTAAGTATAACACGTATAAACCTTTCATCATAATTCGTTCGAACGCGTACCTCTCAGTACTCGTTCGAGCGATTACGACGCGAAGCGTTGCTGCGCGTCGCTGCGTCAGTATGACGCGCGAATTTCACAGCTCGGAAGAGGAACCCCTTCCGCCATATTAACTGCGTTCTTTCTCTAATTGCAGAGTGTGACAATCGGTTCCGGGATGGATGTCGTCGCGATGTCTAACTAGTAAGCGAAACCTTAATGCTACATTGTAATTATTTGGTTACGTCAAAAGCGATGCCGCGCCGACGTCGCGGCGTTATTGTATATGCAATACAGGTATGCAGCGACGCGCATCGCCGCCGTGGCACGGCGCGGCGTCACTTTTGACGCGTAAGAAACGAAGCCGCTTCACGCCATATCAATCGCGTATTTTTTCCAGAACGCGGCGAACGCGAGATGGACCGGCTTCGGAACGAGTGGCATCGCGCCTCATTTAACTGGTAAGTATAACACGTATAAACCTAGCGTCATAATTGGTTTGAACGCGTCACTTAAATTCTCAATATCCATTCGAGCAATGATCCACGACACTGCTATGGTAATAGCTCTGTCGCGCACTGCGTCAATCGTGGCGTACGATAAAAGGAAATCCTTTCGCCATTTTAATTGCGTTCCTTTTTCATTCGCAGAAAATAGCAAACCCGAGACAGGTCAGTTCTGGAACGGATATGTCTACTGCGGTATGTAAAACCTACATTAACGTACGTTACACCGTAAAATTTTACCAGTCGGAAATGTATAATATAAAATATTTTTAAATATTTTAATTTATAATAATTTAAATTATATAAATATTAGATTCTTTCTCATTAATGTGTATAAAAATTGTTAGTTGAAAAAGTAAATTTATTAAGATAATTATAAGATAAATAATTTTATTCTTTGATTAAATCTGTCAAAATTATGAATAGATTGCACGCAAAAAATATTCTTTAATAATTATTTATTTAAAACATTATTTTTATTTATGTATTTGTTTGTGTTATAGATTGTTGTATATTCTACAACTAATATGCATCGTGTGCAAACACTGACAAATTATGAGGAAGTGATAAAAGTTTGGAAACTCAAAAAGCGAAGGAGATCTAGAAAAGGGATCAAGTATCGGTGAGACAACTTTGCGGTAAGTATTGTTGGTTATCTACATATCCCCCCCCTCTTACACACACACACACACACACACACACACACACACACACACACACACACACACACACAATTAATCATTTTTTTAATTGTCGGGCCATTTTATTTTGATAATCTAAAAATAATGATTAGAGAAAAAAAATGAATCTGTAACTTTGTAGAAGTTTATTCTAATGCAGATTTTTTTGAAAATAATATAATTATAATTATAAAATAATATATAATTAGCATAATTATTTTTATAGTTATTTAATTAAAAGGTAATTAAAAATTATTCCTGTGTATGAATTATTTTATAAATCATTGACCACTTAAATTGGCGCGCTATTTAATTTGGATCTTACTTTTGTATGTTCCAGAATCATCGTAGTTACGTGCTTGATAACTCCATTAATTGTTACGCATCGGTCGGTAAGTAACAATAAGTAACAAAGAGCTTTATTAGTAAAGTAATGGAAAAATGTATGTGAAAAATGTATTATATAAATATGCTTGAATATCAGAGTCATCATTGTATTACAAATAAGTACAAGACCTCATGAATCCATTATCTTAAATTGATTAGATATGAAGAATTGTGACGGATATTTCAGCTTATATATTTAAAGTTCTTTTCAGATAACGTAAAACTATATTAGAAAATGTGTAATTTTAAAAGTAGGATTAAAAGTTTAATGTGTGCGTAAGAATTAGTACTTTTAAAGTTGATTATTTTAAAAACTACGTTAATTTGAATATTTTGTGTTACAGTATTATCGTGAAAAACCAGCAACCCTGATGTTCTGAGAGGAGGTGGAGGTCTGGGAGAGGCATCAGGCCCCAGCGGAGCAACGTTGAGGTAAATATAATTTTTTATTTATATAAAATTTATAGTCTTACTTTCTCTTATTTAATTTTATCCTAATAAATTAAAAAAACTTAAAGAAAGAATATACAATAACAAAGAATTTATATACAACTTTATTTTTAAATATTGATTATTTTGAGCACAATGTTAATTATCTTTCATATGTTTGTGTGTTACAGTATCATCGCAGCTTCGTGGCTGAATAACTCCGCTCGTTGCGCATCGGATCGGTAAGTTAAAAATTATTTTTCTTTATTAGAAACAAGCGCGCGCTACGCATCTGTTTTGTCTAGTTATTTAAATATTATAAATAAATAAAAATATTGTTCTACCTTGTAAGGACAGGGAATATCTTTACAAAAGTATTTATAATAACGTACATTATAACTAAGTGTATTTTAGAAATAATGCATTATTATATAATATATAATTAAATTTTATTATAAAGTGCCACTTTTAACATGAAGTTTTAAAGCTTATTTATCTAATTGATTAAATTTGCTTCATAAAAAATAAAACACATTAATGTGAGATCGTATTCCGCATTTTGTTAAAATTTTATCAATGTATTAATAAAATTTCTCGTCAGTTCAGATTTCAATTAATATTTATTTTTAATATAATAGATATTACAAATCATAATTTAAAAAAAAACCAAAATTATAAAGTACATATCTTTAGTGCAAAATCATAAAAATCTAAGTATGTGGCTTAATAATATCACACAATTGCTATAAAATCTATTTATTCTTGTTGAATTTTACATCACGTTCTTTGAACTCCTTGTATGATGTTTGATGAGATTTGGTTCGAGTGATGACAAATCAATCAAGATAAAACTAAAGAATTTATAAAGTATTAATTAATATGTTTTACGGTGTTGGAACAAATTTTGTCAACTTATAGATTAATAATTACACTTAAAAATTACAAAAATAATTATTATATAGAATTATAAATATAATTATATAAACATAAGTTTTAAATATAGTTACAAATTAATGTGTGATTAACAATTGATAATTATTTTTTTAATGAATAATTTATTTATTTTTCTATAACTAATTAAATCATTCATGATTATTATTATCGTTAAGTTTTAATCGATCACTTTTATTAAAAGAAAAAAATTAATTAATTATGCACACCGTCGACAATTAATTTTAATAATTAATTATTATTAATTATGGTTACATATATTTTAAATTGTTAGTAGATTATTTCAGTTAATAAATGAATTAATCGATTAATGTTAAACATTGCAATACAAGTATTTTAAAGAATGAGAAATAATATCAGAATAAGAACATCATATGAAGTTTTAAATGCATCATGAGTTTTTGTGTGCCTGTTTTCTCAAAGGCTCGCGTTAATGACTAAGTTGTTCTCTTAAAATATCAAAACCGTATAATATCTAGAATATTTAATAGAAAGCGTATTTATACTTCTAAAATATTATTACAATATGATGGTTTGGAAACAGAAATATAAAGATATTGGTTTAATATTTTGATACAAAACAAATAGCGTTGACGACTATAGTTAAAAAATTACGATATATCAAGTAATAAGCAAAAAACAACAATACACGAAGAAACATCTAAACTAAGAATCAACACAAATTGCACATTTCAGATTTTTAATTAGCGCTATTTTTCTTACCAATCTGCGCACTGTCACAGTGATAATCGGCACTTGGATTGCTTACAGAAAAATAAGCTAAGAAAAAAGGTCAAGTTGAAAATCGGCCATAACGTGGAAATTTATGCCAAAGCCTGATATAAAACAAATATAAAAATTTAAAAAGAAAAGAAGAATAATTTAGTATATTGCGTAATTGATAAAAAAAAAACAGCGATTGCGCACTCGATACATTAAGAAGTTATTCAACTGTCATACTTTTCCAAAATTAATTTCTTTCACGTACACCCAAGGACTTTGATTCTGTCCATGGGGAAATTTTTCAAACTGAGAAGTCACCACTTTCTACATACTCGCAGTTCATGATTAATGAAACAATTAAAGCTTATTGGTTGTTACGTTAATCATGAACTGTAAGTATGTAAAAAGATAGCGACTTCTCAGTTTGGAAAATTTCTCCATGGACAGAATCAAAGTCCTTGGGTGTACATTTTTCATGGAAAGTGTAAAAAGCATTGCAAATCTTAACGTTGGAGCTCTACCCATCTAGTCGATATTGATAAATCATTATTTCGCGAATCGCGTAACAAGCAATGTCTCTCACACGTGCCAAGAAGAAGATGCTCATAGCGATATAAAAAGCTTCTTTAATGCTGATTCTTTTTTTATTTTTTAGGTATAATCTTTTTTTTCAACTTTTCATATACTGGGAGAAAATTATTAAGATCTAATAAATATTCATTCGAAAAATACTAATGAAATATTTATTAAATGTAAATATATATTTATTTAGTAAAAAAACCATTAATTAAATTTAAGTTTTACTTTTTCTACTACAATAAATATTTATATACTATAAGTAAATATTTTATTACAAATATTGGATTAAATATTTATTAAAATTTAGGAAGTTTTTTACTCAGCGTAGTAAATGTAAGGGACATTGTAATTCGTTCAGAAATTAATTTTCGCGTTTGACAGAGCACCTGTGCAATTACGGGGTACGATTCGGTATCGGAGATCGTTGCAATGTACACTCTGACTTCTCGTTACGTTATCGGTTCAATGAGAGAATGACCCATTGCGCTTAGCATTTAACCGGCCGATCAGCTGGATTAACCACGATTTGTGAGCATATCACGGGTTGACAACAGCACCCCAGAAAGTGCGTCTCCTTTAAGTGACTTGCTGCCTGCGACTATGGCTTGTAAGACACAAGTGTCGTATGAATCGTGGTTAAAAAAGCTCAGTCGACGTTAGACGTGCGTTAAACGTGATACAAAAAGCAGAACGCATTCGCAACGATTTCACTATCGATCCCGTATCCAACGCGTCCAAATTGCAAATTAGTTATTTTGTTAATCGCGCAATAAACAATGTTTTCTGCCCCGAGAAGAAACTTGCAGCGCTACAAAATAATTTTTTAATACAGAAATTTTGTTTATCTTTATGTATAATTTTTTGTTTATTTCAAGTTTTCGTAATAAATGCACTAGACATTGTGATTCGTTCAGAAAATAATTTTTGCGTTTGATTGAACACATCTGAAAGTACGGGGTACGATTCGGTATGGGAGACCGTTTCAATGTGCACTTTGCCTTTCGTCACGTTATCGGTTCAATGAGACCATCTCCCATTGCACTTAGCGTTTAACCGGCCGATCAGCTGGATTAACCACGATTTGTGAGCATATCACGGGTTGACAAAAGCACCCCAGAAAGTGCGTCTCCTTTAAGTGACTTGCTGCCTGCGACTATGGCTTGTAAGATACAAGTGTCGTATGAATCGTGGTTAAAAAAGCTCAGTCGACGTTAGACGTGCGTTAAACGTGATACAAAAAGCAGAACGCATTCGCAACGATTTCACTATCGATCCCGTATCCAACGCGTCCAAATTGCAAATTAGTTATTTTGTTAATCGCGCAATAAACAATGTTTTCTGCCCCGAGAAGAAACTTGCAGCGCTACAAAATAATTTTTTAATACAGAAATTTTGTTTATCTTTATGTATAATTCTTTTTCCATTTCAAGTTTTCGTAATAAATGCACTAGACATTGTGATTCGTTCAGAAAATAATTTTTGCGTTTGATTGAACACATCTGAAAGTACGGGGTACGATTCGGTATGGGAGACCGTTTCAATGTGCACTTTGCCTTTCGTCACGTTATCGGTTCAATGAGACCATCTCCCATTGCACTTAGCGTTTAACCGGCCGATCAGCTGGATTAACCACGATTTGTGAGCATATCACGGGTTGACAAAAGCACCCCAGAAAGTGCGTCTCCTTTAAGTGACTTGCTGCCTGCGACTATGGCTTGTAAGATACAAGTGTCGTATGAATCGTGGTTAAAAAAGCTCAGTCGACGTTAGACGTGCGTTAAACGTGATACAAAAAGCAGAACGCATTCGCAACGATTTCACTATCGATCCCGTATCCAACGCGTCCAAATTGCAAATTAGTTATTTTGTTAATCGCGCAATAAACAATGTTTTCTGCCCCGAGAAGAAACTTGCAGCGCTACAAAATAATTTTTTAATACAGAAATTTTGTTTATCTTTATGTATAATTCTTTTTCCATTTCAAGTTTTCGTAATAAATGCACTAGACATTGTGATTCGTTCAGAAAATAATTTTTGCGTTTGATTGAACACATCTGAAAGTACGGGGTACGATTCGGTATGGGAGACCGTTTCAATGTGCACTTTGCCTTTCGTCACGTTATCGGTTCAATGAGACCATCTCCCATTGCACTTAGCGTTTAACCGGCCGATCAGCTGGATTAACCACGATTTGTGAGCATATCACGGGTTGACAAAAGCACCCCAGAAAGTGCGTCTCCTTTAAGTGACTTGCTGCCTGCGACTATGGCTTGTAAGATACAAGTGTCGTATGAATCGTGGTTAAAAAAGCTCAGTCGACGTTAGACGTGCGTTAAACGTGATACAAAAAGCAGAATGCATTCGCAACGATCTCACTATCAATCCCGCATCCATCACGTCCAAATTGCTGCTTCGTTATTTCTTTAATCGCGTATCAAGCAATGTCTGTTACACGTGCCACGAAAAAGTTGCTTTAGATCTTAAGTTCATGGGTAGTGTCGGAAGTTTGCCGTTGGCGTATTAAAGAATGCTATTTGAAGCTTTGTTGTTGCAATAAGAACTCGAATGTGAAGCATATAAAAAAGTGAGGAGTGATAAATTTTTCGATGATGCATTGCGTGGACAATAGAAAGCCGACCCTTCTGTAATGAATTAAAGTATGATTTTATTAAAATTTGCTATAGAAATCACTGAAAATCGAAGAAGCTGTAATATAAAACCGATGATCGTAAAACTATTTTCGTCTGATTGATAGAAGTGTCATTAAATATATTTTTAGTGTTTGTGCATATAATTTTCTCATCAAATAAAGCTATTATTTCAACGACACAGGAAAGTAAGATTTTGAAAATATATTTTTGGAAATAGTTGAGAGTGATCTTTTTGTCACACATCGTATAAGAGAATCAATTTAAAATTATGATTTTAAAGTTCATAGTAAAAAATTAAAATTCAGTAATGTAAATATAGATATCATTACTGCCTGGTAAAAACAGCAATATTGATAGAAAGAACATACAAGAGAATTGTTGGTAATTAGATTTTAAGTATATTTGTGAAACTTTTATTTTAAGTTGCTAAGAATTTGGAAATTCCACGCTCAAATGTTAAAAGAAATTTTACATATTTATTGGAAATTGTACTTTGTGCGCAATCGGTTTTTAGAATATATTATTAAACTTATACACAAATTTATTTTGACATTCATTCGATATCTATATTTATTGTTTAATATAACTTGATTTATTTTTTAATTAATAACTTGAGTTATCTTTATTATGAATATTAATAATAGTAATAGTGAATAAAAATTGCACTATAAAAATTGTGTTTATTAAGTTTTTTTTTATTGTGTTTGTTGACCATCAATTTATCTGATTTGGGCACACATATAACTTTGAGATTGTAATTTAATCTTATATAAAGTTTTATTTACTTTATCATATATCGTTGTATTAATATGTCATAATCATGCATATATCTAATTGTAAATACTCTTTTTTTATTTAAACATCTGGTGTTTTATATTCTTATAGGCTAGAAATATGAATAGCTGATCTGGTTACATTTCCAGATATTATACAGTTTAAGTACTTGGGAGACCAGACTTCTATACTGATAACATGAAATTCTGAGGAAATAAGTAATTGACTTTAAAAATTATATTTTAAGTATTAATTATATCATTAAATATGATTTTTTGTAATTTTCTGTCTTTAGAATACACACACCTCTATGATGAATGTATAAAAAAATTTTAATTTTTTAAAATGCAATCTTATTTGATTCGTTATTTCTCGAACTATCTAGTTGACATATAGCCAAAATAGATTTGGCCAAAATCAACAAAAGGTAACACCAATCTGGCAGGAAGAAAAAAAGTAATCTATTAAAGATGGTGGATACTGGTAAAAAATTATAATTTGCATAAATACATATATGTATGTAAGTACACGGCTTTTCCCATACTGAGAGAAGTGTTTGGTGAAATCAATCAAAATTTGGTAAAATAGTTTTCAAATGAATTTTATAGATAAACTAGACAAAACAGGCGCGCTACGCGCGCGTTACAAATCTTCTAATATTACATAATTTTATACAAATTACAAATTGAATATTACACTATTAATCCTTCAATACATACAGTCAAAATACGCGATCTCCGCGATAACGTACTACAAACGTTTACGAAGTCTGTATGAGAACCAATCAGCACATCGAAAGCTACAACAATAAACTTAATCAAGTATCGAGAAATCAAGTATCGATACAATGCACTTTTTCAGATAGAAATTTCTGATTTCAATGTTGTACAAATGTTTTGTGGAGAATCAAGGAGATTAAAGGGAATATTGAAAATAGAGTTTGGTAATAGCTCTGCCAAATGATGGGTGAAATAAAATTAAATAATTAAATATTTGATTAATAATAATAAAAAATAGTTTTATTTTTCTAAATTTTTTGTAAACATTACTAAATTGGATAGTACGTATTACGCAATAAATGTCTTCTAATCCTATTTTGGTATTGCGTGTTACTTTGTGGATCATTTTCACATCCACGGCAGTAATCGGATGAACTGGACCAGTCGTGAATGAACGATTATGAATGTGAAAACGATCGAGAATATAAACGCGATGACATACCATTGGACATTGCGTCATCATTGGAAGGCATTTATTGCGCGTACTGTATTTGCTAAATGTTTAGAAAAATAAAATTATTTTTGGTAATATTAATTAAATGTTTAATTGGCATTATTTCATTCAACATTTAGTGGCTATTACAAACTCTTTTCCTCAGTAGACCCGAATAATTTTTTGAAGGAAATACTGATTGTGAGTACCCAATCGTACGCGATCGATTCGGAAATGTCGTGTAAAGCATCATCGCGCAATCGTAATTATATTTTCGCGAGTGAGTGAGTGGAACGAATTCCGAAAGCATCTGACATGAGAGGAAGAAGAACAAGCTTACGAGACAACCTTGGGGTGAGTAATGTTTGCAATATATAGAATGTATAACGTCTATATATGTATCTAACCAATCTCAATGGTGTGTTACAGATATTCCTCGGTGTGCGAATCGACGAGAGGATCGAAGCCAACGTCTTTTGTTATTGACGTAAATATATATAAATTATTTAAATATTTATTATACATATTTTGTAAATCTTTTACAAATATTGTGTGTTGCCTGGATAAATGTTCGAAATTTTTTAAATATGACCAATGATAATTAATATTTAAAGAAATGATACATAATATGCGTTTCACTTAACGCTCACCAAGTTTGCACAGTAAGTATTATTTATCCTTATTTATTCGATAAACAACAAGAAAGAAATGATTTCAAAAACATTGCGTGCGTTTAGAACTGTATCATTAAATAGAACACGCCTATAAAAACGTATCATGTAAGAATGAGTTATAGAGGGCGTGTCCCACTCAATGTTCTTGAAAGCATTTTCTTGTTTATCAAGTATTAAACAAAGACAAATAAGTAATGTTCGGGAACATTGCAAGCGTTACATGAAACGCGTTTACGGTTTTCTTTCGTCTTTCATCGCGCCTATAGTTTCCTTTTCATTCAATAATAACTTATTAATATTATGAATGAAAAGGAAAATGTTTTATTGCGTGTTATTGTGTGTTACTGCAATATTTGATACTCCATTTGACGTCAAATAACGTCTTAATGATAACGTCTTCAATTTCAATAAGACATTGAAATGTCATTTGACTCTACCTGCTAAAAATCACCACAACAGTAACACAATAACGATATTTAATAACGTAAAATAATCTAATTGTCCTGACGATGAATAACACTTGAAATAATTATGAACAGTAATTCAAAATTTTTTCTACCTGTCGATTGAACGGAGGTCACATAAAAAATTAGAAAGATTGAAACCAGAACGGGACGAAAATCCATTTTTGAAAGAAACGTGGAAGTTGCACGAAGGAGAGCTGGTATTTGATATCAACGTATTCAATGATAACGACGAAGGTAAACTGCGACGATTAATGCCGATGTAAGCACCGTCTGCCTCTCCTAAGACCAAAGCACAGACTTTTGCGTAACGCACAAGTGAATTAACCAATCAGATCCTTTATTTCTATCTTAAGGAAATTCCTATAAGGAAAATGCATTTTTAGTGAGCGATTTTCTTGTGTATTCCTGAGAAAAAATTTTCATCCATTATCATATATAATTATATATTAAATGATCACGTATAGTATGATCATGCATTATCTTTGTATGATCGCATCGTGCATAATACATGATTGTAAATGATCTTATATCATTGTGCAAAATTGAATATGATTACATGAATAAGTATTATGTGGTGCATAGTTCTACAACATACTATACATAGTAGTAGATTACATATGCGTTATTAACACATGTATACGTTCGGGAAATTTTGGAAACGAAAAACTGTGAAGATTAATTACATTAAATTGAGAAAAAGATATGTATATTTGTTTTCAGTTTGATCAATCTTCACAATTTTTTGTTTTCAAAATTTTTTGGACATCCTATGTACCGTGATATGCATTAATTTAATGATGTGCTAAAGCTCGCTTGGCTATCATGGTATATCATATCATATATGATACAATATATTTTTAACATATATTTTCATAATAAGGTCTAATTATATACATGATTTAGGTATGATCATGCATTAGGTTATGATCAGATCTGAAAATGTTTTTTCGGGTTATGTATCATGCATTATGCAAGAGTCTGAGTTCCTCAGCAAACAAAATTGATATGAAGTGAGTAGAATATCAAGTAATGTATGAATTTTATTATTAAATGATTTTGGTAAATAGGAAAGACTTCATTATGCAAATAACTAAGCAATTTTATTACGTTAGTATATTTACATATTTATACATATAACCATATTTACGTATTTTTTTATTGCTCGCGTTACAAGAATCCTTCGGTTTGACGGATTTCTGTCTTATAAGTTCCGTCCATCGTCGAAAACTCGTCGTGCATGTAATGTCAACTGTCCAGTTTTCAACTGGACAATCCGGTTTTGGAGTCTCCTGTTTAGTGTCCGGTTACAAGCAATTGAAGTAAAAAGGACATTAATATCTGGCTTTACAAATAATTAATATTAATTTAATTTTTTAAATTATAAAATACTTTAAATTGATTTGACATTGTTTTCCGAAAAGTAATCAATTAAAAATTTGGGTGATATATTCTGGATGGATTCGAATCTAGATTTTTAACACAGGGAGCAAACGCGCAATTCTTACGTTTATCACAATTATTGTTAATTAGACATTTAATTATTTTTTAACCTTGAATTATTTTAATTGGACATTTTTATTAGTTTGATTGCAACGAACTATCGATGTTCGTATCCGGATATGCGTATACACACTACGTCGGAAACGTAAAGCGCGAAGACTTCAAAATAAATGACGGAGACTCTACAATAATGTTTTGTATAAGCATTTCAGTGAAACAATTTTCAATCAAATAAGTAAGAATACTTATGTCAATGAAATTTTTTTCTCTGTATATGTATACAGAAAAGTTTGCAAATACTATAAATTACTTAAATTTCAAATAAATTTGATTGATTAGTTATTTGACAATTAACTAGTGATTAATTGTATAATATTTGTAAAGTACGATATTGTAAATGTTTTTTTTACGTCTTTCGTAAAAGTCGAATTAATTACGATCCTTCAGGCCAAACATTTTTTTCGATCCACTGAAGATAATTAGACACTCTAGTATAAATTGCAGGGACGTCCAACGTTGCGCAGCCTTGACCAAAACTGGTGATACCTATCACTTGATAGATGCAAGAATTATTAGGATGTATTACTTGCAGAGGACCACCGGAATCTCCTTGACAAGTGTCCTTGGCCCAGTCACGAGAATCGCCAGCACAAATTATATTCAATGTCATGCCATCCGTAACTTTTGTAAAACTGTTGTACTTTGTCGTACATAACAAATTGTCTACTATATCCACTGTAGCCTTTTGCAATGTATTACTTATCTCTCCACCTAAAAGCACATAGATTAATTTTAAATATCGACCCTTATCTTATTCACAAATTTTGTATACCCATAAGGAAAGGTTTTGCATCAATTAGAGGAATCTCTTGGCAGAAGTTCTTAATAAATAGCCTTAGATATCTAAATTTTTAAATTTATTTAATTCTATAAATCTTTCTTCCAATTCTATAATTCTGTAGCTCACAAGTTTTTGTGCGAGAAATTGCCGAATTACTTACTGAATTCAGTATTGCCCCAGCCACTAACGGAAGCTCGTTTAGGTACGGTATTATATTGCTGAAAAAGACACGCAGGTCGTATGGATTCGTTAAACGTGACGGCATTCATAAGTTGTATCAGAGCTATGTCGGCATAGAATGTGGATGGATTATAATCCGGATGTCTTATCATATTTTTTATCGCAATTGTGACACCTGTATCTTCTGTTAAGTTGTGAATACCTATCCTTGTGTGTGTTGGACCACCACTATAAAAAGATTCATTGAAAAGAATTAACCTTGTTAGTTATAAATAACTGCAAGATTAAACTTGCAGATTTTATTACATTCGTAATTTTTCTAATATGTTTACTACAAAACTGGACTTCTAACATTCTGTAACTTTCTCTTAAAATAGCGACTATGTCGTATCAAAAAAACACTACGAATTAGTCTTGGGAATATTTTTTAATTTCGAAATTTTTGTCCCATCTCTCTTTGCATTCAATAAGATCATTGGCAGATGAAAAGTAAATTCTGTCTTTAGAATTTTTAAGTAGCTTAAAGAAATGATAGAAGCGTACTTTGGCCCATAAGTGCAATGCGCAGCGGAAAGTACCCAGGTATGCGAAATCAGTGTGGCACCGCACATTAGATTGAACTTATCAGAATCAAGTCTACCCAGTGCGACCATGTGAGGAAACTCGCCTTTCCGAGCCGAGACGCCACCGACCACCGTGATTCCGTAGGTAATTAAACTGTATGTAGTCGCACATGCACCAAGGTCGTCCAAAAATGAACCAGTCGAAGGTGTTACCGGAGCATTACTCACAATTTCGTTCACATATTCCTCGCATTCTGAAATATTTTAGAGTACAACAATAAATATTACTAATAGTTTGTTGTAAATATATAAAGAAAAATTAATTATGCACTAAATGTCTAAACGTTTGGCTTATTATACGTTATAAACATGTTGAATAAATTCTTAGACTATTACATTTTTACATTTCTTCTATTATACTGTTTTATTGAATGTACTGCTATTCTATTTTTATATCTAGAACATTTTTTAATTTTACAAGTTCTAGAAATTGAATTACACATTTTACTTACTTTGTTCTGATACCATTGCTCTCATGGGTAGCAGATCTTGAGAATATGGTACTTTTGAGATTAAAGGATCAGTTGTAGGAGGAGTAGGCGTAGGAGATGTTGTAAAATCATTATCCAATGGTACTGGTTTAGTAAATATTGGTATATTAGGTAATGGTGTACTAGGTGTTGGTGTATTATAGTAATATATATAATCAGGAAAAATTATATCGGGAACCTCTGATGCAATATTAGTTTGCAGGAATGGATTGTTGTTACTATTAGGAATGGGATAGTGATACTTGTAGTTGTAGTTATTATCGGGAAAGACTATATCAGAAGCCTGTGATGCAAAGTCATTTAACAAGACTGGATTTCCATTTTCGTTGTCCTTTGACGGCTGTAAGAAAGGATTATTCAAAATATCCAAATTATGTCGAACTTTGTTTGAATCCTGTTTCGAAGAGCCGCTATCTAAAATGTATACCATCCAAAAATTATTGAAAGAAATAGGAATTTCTATAAACATATTTTTGTATATATAATTGTACACTTGTATATTGTCTTTATATTTATATATAATATCTTTGCTTGTTTATGTATTAATTTGCAACATAAATTCTTAGAATCTAAGTATGTGAATGTACATTTGAACAGATAAGAGAACTCAAATGTCAAAAACCAAGGATTTAAAATTCTTCTTTATAATTTTATCCAGATATCGCTGTTTGAATGTTCATTCTCTTTATATGCATTCTTGTACCTGTATAGATTACTTTGAATTTAATAATAGCGTCGCTAACACCACAAATAACAATAATAATGCAATGATACTATCTATTAACAAACAACGCAAAATAATTCACTTGTTTTGATTATGAGTAACACTTAAAACAATTATTAATGACAATTCTAAATTTTTTTACCTGTGGACTGAACAAAGGCGACATCAAAGATCAAGAAGATTACAATCAAGCCGAAACGAAAATCCATCATAAAAAAAGACGCGTGAGAGATACACAGGAATATCGAATGTTCGATGGGCACTTGGCGGAGTTAAGTTACTGCGTCGATTAACGGCGGTGGAATCTGCATGCCCTTCCCTCTCCCATCTCTCCCCTCCTAATTTTACAGAAAAAGGGAAAAGACGATAGGTCTAATAAAAGTAGAAGGAGACGAAGACTACGTGCAGATATTCACTGCCACCGCTGAACAACTATAGTGCACGTAACGTATCTTATTTCAGCTCATTGGCAATCGAAAAGGAAAAAGAGCTCAACGATTAAGATGCGGAGTATACCTAACAAGTTGCAGTTGCAGAACGTGTAATTATAGATGGGAGCTTAATTGCTTAGGAAAAACACATGCAATCATTATAATACAATTGCCAAATTATTTATGCAAAATTTAGAATCATCATGTTAAAAAGTAACAATAAATAGACAGAGAAACTTTTATTTTTATTAAGTTTCATGCAAAATGAAATATGTACGACTCGAATATTAATAAACTAGACAAATTGATTTAATACAATATATGATAATACGAGATAAACATCAAAAATAGACGGAAAAATTATTAATTTATGACATATTACACATTACATATATGACTGCATATGATGTTGAAGAATAGTAAAATGTTTTGTTTTCTTATAGAAAAAATTATAAAATTAAATTAAAATAGAGGAAGATAAATAAGATCATTTTTTTATTTACTCGTGCGTGACTTATATTAGGCAAATTGACCCTTCAATTTCATATTTTTCTAAAATTGTTTTACGTAATAATGAGTTTTTAAATATTTGCTTTTAAAATCGATTTTATCTATATTTTATCTAATCAAAAACAAATTCTATCAAGACGCCTATAAAGATTTCGATTTTATCTCAACAGATCAAACAATTAAATTTGATCAGATTTATTCAGACACTTATGACTTTTTATATTTGCTCTTTAGATTTGACCATATGTCGTTATATTTTATTGAATTAGTCCAGATTTTTAATAACTTTGTTTGGTAATATTTTTTAAAAAGTTTGTAAATTTTTTAGTAGCCTCACAGTAACTTTTCTACAAGATTTCAAGAATAAAAATCGCGAACATTTTGCTATTTCAGAACTATCTTAGAAATTTTGCAGATATATTTCGCAATTTTTATGAAATATGTTTCACTTTTCAATTAATGTATTTCTGAGAGATGTCGATAAAAAATTTTGGTGCTGTGTAGATATTGCAAAAACTACAATATCTTTTATGAAGTCATGACAGGCAATTCCCATTCTTAAATTCTCAATCTCCGAACTTACGTATGCTTTGTTCTCTTTTTTGCCTTTTTATATATTTTTTTATTTATTGCCTAAAATATTTGTGCAAGCTTTAAAGTCGATGTATATTTAAAATTAACAATGAATAAATGGAAAAATTCATACTTCTTTTAAGTTTCATACAAAATGAAATATGTATGACTTGAGACATTAATAAATTAGTATTAAAATATAATACAACGCAACAAAGAATCATGTAATAACAACAGAAAAGATTATTAATTTATGTTGCATTATACATTATACATATGAATGAGCAAAGATGTATTAGAACTTTTATAACTAAATTTCTTTTAACAAATTATTTCCTTTTCTTCATACATTTATTAAATTGGAAAAAATACAAAATTTAGTGAAAAATGTTACCTTTCATAATTTTGATGGAAAATAGATTAAAAAATTGTTAACAAATACAATTAAAAAATTAATTTTTTGCTATGTTTCGAAATATATTTAATTAACAAAGAGAAATTTATGAAAGCAAGATATAGAATTTGATATCATAAAACATACAATACATAACATTCAGATACCAATGAATCTAATTAATGGATCAATTATTACTTGGAAATTAATAATAGGTATTACAAATTGTGTTTTATTGATAAATATTTATTAGCACTGTACTAAATATATTATTTGCTCATTATTTTCATCGCTAAATTCATCAAAAACTTTATTCAATTTTTGTATTCTTATAACGTACGTAAATATTCGTTGTTGTAGAAACTAGTGGCTTATCTTATTCCCATCGATCCTTAGTTTTTACGGCGACTAGTTTATTATTCTCGCTATTACGCAAATCGTAAAATATCTTAATTTCTAAAGATCAAAAGATCAACGTTAGTCTTACATTGCATATTTTATACCTTTGTTTAAATTTTCTATTTTTATGTTTTAATATTTTAGTGAGAATCAAAAATTGTTTAACTGCATTACCGTTGTTACAATTAAAGTGGCCTATATATACAATTATAATTACAATTTGCAATAGATTTCTCGGTAGGCAATAATTAGAAAAGGGCGACTTTTCTGAAATTGCAAAATTATTCTTACATAAACAAACATTTTTATGAATTTGTTAAATCTTGTATTTAATTGATTAGTTATGTGATACCTAATTGATGACCAATTGTTTAATACTTTATTTCGTTAAGTCTTATAATTTCATAAAGGATAATTTTTCTACCTTTTGTAAGAGTCAAATAAGTTACAATCATTGTTCCTCTGGCCAGACATTCTTTTCGATCCATGAAAGATAATGGGATACTCTGGTATAAACTCCAGGAACATTAATTACCGCGCAACCCTGACCAAAACTAGTGATACCGATCACTTGGAAAAAACGTTTGAAGTCAGGATGGACTATTTGCAAAGGACCTCCGGAATCTCCTTGGCAAGAGTCTCGCTTGCCGTTACTATCGCCAGCACAGATCATAGTCGGTGCAATACCGGACGGAATTGCTTGGGAAATGTTGTGCTGTTGTGTACATAATAAATTATCTATCAGATCCAAATGAGCTACTTGCAGTTGATTGCTCACCTCTCCGCCTGAAAGCACATAATTTAATTAAAATTGGTACTTTTATTGATTACAAATCTTTAAATAATAATAAAATGCTTATCATCTATTAGAAAAATTCCCTGGTAGAAGTTCTTAATAAAAAATTTTTTTTTCCATAAAATTTTTAATATCTAAATTTTTAAAACTACTTATCACTACGATTCTTTTTTTGAGTGCTATGATTCTGTAGCTTTCAAGCTTTTGTGTGTTTACTGAATTACTTACTGAATTCAGTTACGCCCCAGCCAGTAACCCAAGCTTTTCTAGATTCGATATTATATTTCTGATGAAGACACGCAGGTCGAATGGATGTGTTAAACGTGATGGCATTCATAAGTTGTATTAGAGCTATGTCGGCATAGAATGTGGATGGATTATAATCCGGATGTCTTATACCGTGTTTGACGGCAACCGTGATGCCTGCTTCGTCCGTTAAACTGTGGAAGCCTATCTTTGCGTGAGTTGGACCACCGCTGCAACAAAATACAATGTAAAGGAATAACTTTATTATTCTATAAATAAATGCAATATTAATTCTATAGATTCTGTTTTAGATGTGCAATTTAAACTTAAAAATTCAATGGACTTTTAAAATTAAAATTAATCTTTTAAAATTAATCCATAACTTTTCTCACAATACAGAATATAATGTGTCACGCCAAAGAAACACTAACGAATCCTTTAGAGGAATATTATAAAATTTCGAGATTTTTTTCTATTGTTGTATTGGATATAATGTTGGTAAAATAAAAAATAATAGGAATGATTTTTTTTGTCGAAATTTTTAAGTAATTTAAAGCAAAAAAAATGACAGAAATGTACTTTGTCCCATAAGTGCAATGCGCAGCGGTAAGTACCCAAATATGCGAAATTAATGTGCCGCCGCACATCAGAATGAACTTGTCGGAATTGAATCTACCCAGAGCGACCATGTGAGGGAACTCGCCTCTCCGAGCCTCCGTGCCACCTATCACGAGAACCATGTCGAGGAATTCTTTAATTAACTCGACCGATGATGGACCAGTCGGCAATGATGTCCTGGTGAAGCCAGTAATTTCTTTTACATATTCCTGGCATTCTAAAATTTATTTAATAGATTATTATGGTTTATCTCGCATATTTAAATAAAGAGATCTGTTGTGAGTGTGAATATACAAAAGAAAATGAACAAATAAATCTGCAAAATGAATTTATCGGACTAAAGTGTATCTAAATGCATGGTCTTACGTTATAAATACGTACTTGAGTAAATTTTACTTACTACGTTCTGATATTGTTTTTACTGGATTGGACATTGTGAAAGACGAGTTCTCAACTGACCTTGGAAGATAAATTTTAGACTGAATAAGCGTGCGAGATGTTGTAAGATCATAATTAACTAATGTTGATGTACCTATTAAGCGTATCTATTGGTGCAAATGCATCTATAGGTGATATTGACGAACTAGAGACGTCAACTCTTGAATAGTTTTTAACAGAGTTCAATAAAGAATTGTTAGAATTTAAAAAAGAATTATAGGTAGAATTAGAATCAAGTAAATGAAAAGAGTTTTTATTTTCATTGCTATCTGACTCTTGAAAGAACTTAAGACTATTAGAATTTAAAAAGGGATTGTAGATAGAATTAGAAGCGTGTAGGCTAGATAGCATTAGAAACTGGAATGCGTTTCTATTTTCATTGCCGTTTAACTGTTGGAGTAAATAATTGTTTGAAATTCCTAAATTAAGTTGAATTTTATTTGAGTTCTTCTTCGGGCCATTATCTGAAAAATATGCAAACCAAAAATTATAAATAAATAAAAATAAATAAAATGAGACGTATTGTGTCACAATTTAATCAATCCACATGAGAGATTCTCGTAATTAAACGAAAAATCACTAACCAAAATTTAATTAACTCAGAATTTTATAATTTGAACACATGGTGATTTAAATTTACAGTGCAAGTGAAGAATGCGACCGATCGTCTCAACATTTTATCTCAGTCCCGTTTTAATTAAGAACTTTTTAGTTATAAAGTTGAGTTTATCATTATTTATAGAATAGACGGCTGAAGAGGACTAAGCCGAAAAATTTTGTCAAATTGTTTAAACAAATTGATATTAAATGAAATCCAAGATATGCTCGTTTCAATTTGATCTCTCAGCTTCTATGATATTTACTAATTAATGTTCTCCGAAATTATTGATACAATGTAAAGTTTTAGAAAAACTGCAACAGTTTTGAAAGAGACGTATTATATTTTGATCACATCGTTTTTTTCTAAGTAGAAACGCCTAAAAGATATGATCATCTTTGTTTTTTTAAAATGCCAATTTTGAAAATCTACGAAAATACGATAATAGATGGTAGCCCAAGATGACTACAATGATGATAAATACTAAAAGTCATTTAAGATTACGGATGTAAAAATGTTAAAAAACAAAATTTTATCATCCATACTCGATTACGCGCTCGCGAGCATTGATTCACATTCTAGTTATCTTTTTGAACCTTATCTCTGATATATGTAGTATTTGGTTGAGGGATGCATGTAATTATTATTCTTTTTTTTGTGTATTATCTAATGTTGTGAGTTTTACTTAAAAAAATCTTATTTTTTATATGCAATCCTAGATAATAGATTTAACGAAGTTAGATCTAGCGAACGGGTTGGTCAATCTATAGGTTCTAGCATAAAAATGCTCTTGGTCACAATACAAATCGTGTCCGTGATAGTGTACACCAAAAAAAAATGTTTATGTTCAAGTAAATATATTTAGTTTTTGACATTATTTCCATTTAAATAAATATTAGCTAATATAAAATAATTTATTTTTAAATTTAGGAAATATTTTTTTTAATCAAGAAAATAACGTCAAATAAATAAATAGATTTACTTAAATATAAACAATTCTTTTTCATTACACAAGCAATAAAATTATAAATGCCGTTAATAATTGACAATATTGAACTTTTTGGACATCAGTATCAAAAACGAGGATATAAATTTAACATTAAATAAATTTAGATCAATTATAAAGGTTGCGATACGTTATATGTCGGTCGAACTGAAAGATTACTAATAACAATAATTAATAAACATAGAAACCACATAAATAGAAAATTAACATTGGATCAATATTCGATAATTATTGAATCATCGAATTGTCATTACATGACTTTAATTGGGACAACATAAAAATCATAGAGAAGAAAAAGATGTTAAGGAAAGATTAATTAATCTTTGAAATGATGTACGCAAATAAAAATAAGATCTAAATTTACGAAATGACATTGAACTCCTTGACCCCTCCTCTGAATTATCTATTATCTAAGAACTTGATACTTCCTCTCATTATTATTAATTGGTTCAAAAATATAAATATGCCTGTGTTGTGTATGTTGTGTGTTCTATAATATCTTTTCAAGATCGTTGTTTTGCATTATGAATATTTTACGTTTTTGAGAGAAATAATTATGTAATTTTTAAATTATTTATTAATTATTAATTATTAAATTAAAATTTGGCTTATTTAATTCAATAGTTTTTGTATAATTTGTCTAAACTTATTCAGTGTTAAATTTATATCTTTTTAATACTGAAGATACCAAAAATAGAGTTAAAAAGTTTATCATTATTAATTCTTTTTTGTAATAAATTTATGTACATACACGACTATTTTATGTTGGCACATAGCGTCATTTATAATTTTGTGACATTTAATCTTTAGAACCTTATTTATTCTTGTAGTTCCTCCAAGCAATGTTTCTAGGGCGTTGGATCTGACAACACAAACCTATATATTGATCACTATATTTGCCAGATCTAACTTCAATAAATTTTGTCTCATGGAGTTACATAAAAAATGAGATTTCTCAAGCTATGTAACACAAAATATATAACACAAAATAATCCAGTTGTCTTGAATATAAGTAACACTTGAAGCTATTATCAACGGTCATTAAAATATTCTTTTTACCTGTGACTGGAACAGAGGTCACATCGAAGATTAGAAAGATCACAATCAAGTCGAAACGCAAATCCATCGTAAATAGGAACGCGTGAGAAACACACAAGAATATTAAGTATTGAATGTCAAGGCAGTTGACGACGAATTTAAGCTGCTGCATCAATTAATGTCAGTGGAACCTGTGTGAAATCTCTCTCGCATTTCTCCTTCTTAATTTGATAGAGATGAATCGAAGAAGACGATAAATAAAAGAGTATAAACAAACAGGAAAACAGTAAATGTGTGAGATCAAAGTGGAAACCCCCCTAACAAGGGTCATGACTTCATTAAAAATATCGATGAATTTGTCTTTAGGTTACAACTCCACAATTTTTCAGAGATATCTTTCAAAAATACTTTAACTGAAAAGCAAAACATTTCATAAAAATTGTGAATTATATTTGCAAACTCTCAAAGACAGCTTTAAAATAGCAACATATTCCTGCTCGATTTTTGCACTTGAAACATTGTAGGAAAGTAAGTAGTTATAAGAATACTGAAAAATTGTCTAACTTTTTTGAAATATTATTAAAATGCCTAAAATCTTTTAAAAATACTATCGAACACAATCTGTTTTTAAATTTACTATATATTTCATATATTTTAGCAACCTGTTATAATATTTTACAGAATATACTTTTAAAACAATTTAGACTGTCTTGATAAAATGTAACAACTTACATGATCAAATCTGAGTAGATATATATTAGACTAAATTCAATAAGACTAAAGATCCCAAATTATATATGGACACATATGATCAGATGTATACAGACATAAAAGTTTACACCTGAGCAAATCTGATCAGATATAATTTGATCATTAAAGATATAACTTAATGTGGTCAGATCTAATTTTTTTTCATCTAATCTGTTCATTACGAGGATGTAATGGTGAAAGACGTAATATTTAAAAGTTTGATATTAAGATTTTGAAAATGATATCGTAAAATTTGATTTTCAGGTGGATTAAAGGAGTTATAAGATTTTGAAGTTTGGAATGACTGTATGCGTTATAATGTCACAGTAAATAACCGAGGATTCACTATATTGATCTAGCTAAAATATTACTAACTCTCGAGTTTACGGTTTTTTATTTAATAATACATATTTAAATAATAATTTAATGTGATTTGATCTTTTTAAATAATTTTTTTTTACTTTTTAAATAATTAAATTTTAAATAAGTAAATTAATTTTAAAAATGTCTGTTTTGTAAAATAATGAAATAAATTAAAAACGAAAAAGATGTTAAAAAAAAGTGTGTATTATCAATCAATCTTGAACTGCAAAAAAGAAAATGAATTTCAATCTATTAGCACCTGATATATTACCACATTACTTTTACAACATTACATTAAATTCTATATTCTAATATCGAAAGATATTAGGATATTTAAAACTCCCTAAAATAGGCGAGATACTTATCTAAGTCTTCTCTTGTAAGTGAACTGATAAAAATGACTACATTATTACATTGTATTTATTTCACTGTTAATATCAAGCTTTAAATTAATTTCAATTGACATTATCTTATCTTCCAAAGTTGATTAGTCTATCCAGTCAGCAAAATCCAGTTTCTATAACGTTGTGCACGGTGGAATAATCAGAACTGGAAAACAACATGTTACTTGTAACGTCACAGTTATTTTTTTGTAGAGACGGACTGATAACGTGGACTTACTTTTTTTTGTTTAATAATTGGATCTACAACGTGGTTACATCTTTTTAGTAACGATAATGAATTTAACAATTATTATTTTTTTTATTATCTTATAATTAATAATTTTAATTTAATTTCTGATAATTTTCATTATGTGTGTGTTTAATTTTTTATCTCCAGTTGATATTTATAGTTTGTTGTTACGGCTTAAAATCATCTTGTGTGTATATTTAAATGTATATAAACCAAATTATACTGCCACATACATTTGAAAAACAATTTTGAATTTGCAACTATTATCTTTGAAGTTTTTAAACACAAAATGCAAAAGTAAAAAGAAATATAAATTTCGCAGTATTAATAAATTTAATGAAAACTAAAACTTTTTATTTGCATTTTGATATAATAACCTTTGTAATAGCTTTTTTTTACGTATAATTTAACAGTTATATAAGACAAAAATATATAATTTTATTTACGACGCTAGATGCCTTGGTGTAGCGATACACAGATCGCATTACCTAACTAATTGTAAGACGAGCATGTAGACGCGGAGTCAAAGAAGAATCGCAAAAAAGTTTCTATCAAAATTCCTGTAACTTTGGAACAGTTTTTGTAACTTTGGAACAGTCTTTGTAAGTCCATCTCTGACTTACCCAAATCTTAGACATCTTTTAAATAAATACTCCTTCCTTAAGGCTGAATAACATGATAGTGCTAAGAATTTTGTCCTTTCAATGCTTATGTTTCTAATTTTAATTTAATTAAGAGATACTTTGTTTAAAAGAAATTAATAATAGATTATAACTACCAAATTTTCTTTCGTTTATAAATATTTATTAACTCTGTATCAAATACATTATTTGATTATTATTTTTATTGTCAAATTTATCAAAAAATTTATCTGATGTAACCCTTAATATTCGTTGTTGCAAAAACCGGTGGCATATTTTATTGTCATTAATCCTCAGCTTTTACGGCGATGAACTTATTGTTCACGCTAATACATGACAAATTGTTTGCGACAATACAATCTCTTAATTTCTAAAGTTCAAAAGGTTAGCGTTAGTTCCACATTGTGTATTACATGCTTTCGTACGAATTTTCTATTCTTATGTTTCAATATTCTAGTTAAAATCACGAACTATTCAACTGCATTACCACATTCAATTGAAATGGCATAGCCACTTGCAATCTATAATAACTTCAATAGGCAATAATTGGAGTAAGCCAACTTTTCTGAAATTGTAAAATTATTTTTATATAGCAATATAAACATTAAATTACAAAATTATGAAGAGAAAAATTTACAAATGCCATAAATGTCTTAATCCTCAATTAAATTGTCTGTCTAGTTACTTGATAACTAACTGATGATTAATTGTGTAACTTGATTTAGTATAATTTAATAACGGATTTTTATCATTACCTTTTGTAAAAGTGGAACAAGTAACGATTACTGTTCTTCTGGCCAGACATTTTTTTCAATCCATTCAATAAAATGAGAAACTCTAATATAAACACCGGGGATCCCCATCGCGCAGCCTTCACCGAAGCTGGTGACGCCGATTATTTGGAAGACGCATTTGCTATTAGGATGTAGGATTTGCAGAGGACCTCCAGAATCTCCTTGGCATGTGTCATTTTTAATACCACCAGCACAGACCATAGTTGGTGTAATTCCATACGGAACTGCTAGGGAAGTCTCGTGTTTTTGTGTACAACGTAAATTGTCTACCAAATTCACTTGACCTTTTTGCAGGCTATCACTCACCTCTCCGCCTGAAAGCACATAATTTAAATAGATTTTATACAAATCTATAATTAATAATAAAGGATTTTCCCTCTAATAGAATTTTTTAGTAGAAATTCCTAATAAATGTAATTCTGTTGCACATCTAAATTTTTAAAATTATTTAACTTTACGAGCTTTATATCTTTTTTAGAATCCCACAATTTCACAAATTTCAAGTTTTTGTGTGAGAAATTACTAGATAGTAATCTACTTACTATATTCAGTGACGCCCCAACCACTAACCCAAGCCTGTCTAGGTAGAATAGAATATTGCTGGTAAAGACACGCGGGTCGAATAAATTTGCTAAAAGTGACGGGGTTCATGAGCAGTATCAAAGCTATGTCCGCATACAGCGCAGGTGGCTCATAATCTGGATGTCTTATACTGCGTTTGATAGCAACCGTGATGCCTGCTGTATCCGTTAACTTGTGAAAGCCTATCCTTGCGTGAGTTGGAGCGCTACAATAAGATACATGGTAAAGAATTAGTTTTGTTAGTTATTTCTCATAAATAACTGCAAGATCAATTTTATAGACATCTAGTTCAGTTTCTAATATATTTGAACTAAAAAGTCAAAATGGACTTCTAAAATTAACTTCTCTCAAGCTGTAAAATATCCCAATCAAGACAATTTGTAACTGCTATATAATTTGGGAATATTTTACATAACAAATATTTCGTGATTTTTATATCATAATTACTTGTACCTATCGCTTTCTTTTATATAATATCAACGTGCTAATACTGTTTACACAAGTAACTGCTACATATTGTTTACACAAGTATGTGATGCTTTAATATATAAAACTTAAACATTAAAAGCTGTATAGACAATATATAAAAAAGTAGTTAATTTTAAGATAATATAAATGTACCTTCATCATTACTTTTAAAAAAAGGCAAAATTATAATATAAGTACACGTAGCAATTTTCACATTATATAAAGTGATATTGAAACTATTACAGCGAACACATGACTGTGTCAACTGGAATGTCGTGTCACGTTGAAGAAGCATTACGGAAATAGTTTTAAAGAATATTTTGAAATTTTGAAATTTTATCTGATCTATCGATCTGATGAGTGAAAAGCAATAGAAATGTCTTTTTCGTCTAAATTCTCAAGTTCTTTAGTTTAAAGCGAAAAAAAAATGACAGAAGTGTACTTTTCTCCATGAGTGCAATGCGCAGCGGTAAGTACCCAGGTTTGAGAAATCAATGTGCCGCCGCAAGCCAGCTCGAACTGGGGAATTTGTTTACCCAGAGCGACCATGTGAGGAAACTCGCCAGGACGGGCCTCCTCGCCACCAGTCACCAATTGATTCACAGTACCCTCGCAATTTTTAACCACCTTGGTCGCGCTTGGCTGGGAACCAATCAGAGACGATACCCAGGTTACGCCAGCAAGTTCTTCTATGTATTCCTGGCATTCTAAAATTTATTTCATCGATTATTATAGTTTATGTTGCATACATAAGTCTTTTGAATATGTACAGAAAAATAAAGCGTCAAAATAAATCATCAGACTAAAGTATGTTTAAGTGCATGGCCTGTTACATTATAAACATGTACTTTAGTAAATTCTACCATTTTTACATTTTGGTGTCTGTAAATTTTTTTAATTCTACAAGTTCTTGAAATATATAATTATATTTTACTTACTGCGTTCTGATACTGATTGCTCTGAATCAAATATGAAATATCGGTTCTGGATTGAAACTGGAGTAGAAGTAGACGTACGACCTATAAAATTATTGTTAATTCACCAGATTAAAGTGTGTCTAAGCGCATAGCCTGTTACATTATAAACATATACTTTAGTAAATTCTGCATTTTTTACATTTTTGTATCCGTAAATTTTTTAAATTCTACAAATTCTTGAAATATAGAATTATATTTTACTTACTGCGTTCTGTTTGCTCTGAATCGAATGTGGGATGATACTGGTTCTGAATTGAAATTGGAGTAGGAGTAGACCTATGAGCTGTAAAATCATTATCAATTGATGCTGATGTATTAAATATTGGTACTAGTGTATCAGTTGCTATTGCGTGATAGTAATAATACGGTGGTAATGTGAAAGATCCTTGCGTGTCGGGTTTTGGTAAAGAAAATGTCTCAACTCTTGATTTAGTTTCATTAGGTTCCAAAATCATCAGGGATTATTAGAAAAGAATATATAGTCATCCGATAAAAAGGATGGGTTTTTATTTTCATTACCTTTTGATGGATGGAGAAAAGGATTGTTCTCGATAACCGCACTAAGACCATATTCGTTTGAGTATTTTATTTTGTTTTTTGAATCATTCTCTGAAAAATATACAAGTCAAACGTTATAGAAAGTCATAGATATCTCTGTCAATATATATATGTATATATTTATATACTACCTTGTATACTATCTTTTAAGCATATGTATTATCTTTACTTTATTTTATATATTAATTTACAACAAACTTTTAGAGACTTTGGGTTTGAAATCGGAATATTTTAAGAGAATGTAAATAACGAAATCAGAAAATATAAAAATCTCCTTTTATAAGAAATACTGTACACATCACCATACAATGAATATTCTTGAACGTATTCAAAATTTACATACATCGATTTAATAATAATATCGACAACCGCAAAAAACAACTGCTACAACAATAATGCAATAAGAACATTATCTAGCAATGCAAAATAATCCAGTTGACGATGAATAACACTTGAAACAATTATTAACGACAATTCTGATTTTTTTCTACCTGTGGATTGAACAGAGGCCACATCGAGAATCAGAAAGATCACAACGCAGAATTTCACCAGGTCGAGACGCAAATCCATCACTGAAGAGGAACACGTGAAATGCACACAAGAATATCGAGTATTCAATGTCAAGACATTTGACGACAGACATAAATTACTGCGACGATTAACGGCTATAGAATCTGCGTGCGTCTCTCTCTCTCTCGTCTCTCCCTCCTAATTTTACAGAGAATGGGAGAAGACGATAAGAAAAAAAAAATAATAATAATAATAAAGACACAAAGAGGAGAAGAGAGATACGTGGAAAATCAGAGTGGGGAGCGGTCGTAACGGTAGTAGAGGATCATGACCCTCTATCAAAGATATCGTTACGGTTTTTACATTAAAAAGTTCAGCTGAAGTTAATGATTTCATTATTTACAAAATTGACACAATTATGGAAATTTATAATCATTACGCCAATAATATAATTTTAAAAAATTAACTTAGATGCAATGAAAGATTTAATTGTACTTTCTTATATGACATAATATTTTTATAGATTATTAATAGCTGATTATAAATTTTGCCGGTTCAATTACTGAATTTGCTTTGAAAACATGAAGATTGTCCTTGCCTCATAACATTCTTAGAACTAAGAAAAAGAAAAGGAAGGAAGGATACTGACGCGGACTGACATTTCACATCAAGGATAAATATGAAATGAGCACTGCTCAGCTTCGATCAACGTTTGATTGGTCAATTAGGAATCTCCGAGTCTGACGCAATTGGTCGAAGCGGATAAACAGTCAGTATATTCCGTAAAAATTGACATTCATATAAGAAGATATCGTAAAGCAGGAAAAAAGCAAGCAAATCAGGCAATACCAATACACAGAAATATAAGAAATAATACTTGTAGTATGAAAAATGAATGTATAAACATAGCGTGAAGAAATAAAAGTAGACATAAAAGAGATGATAAAGTACAAATTATTTAATGATAAATAAAGTAAAAATTAAACAACATTTAATAAATTAAATTATTTAATGTAATAGTAAATTACTATATAGAATATACACACAAAACAGTGAACGGAAGATTTATTATTAAATGATTTTGTTAAACAGAAAAATATATCATTATACGGACATTAATGGTCAAGTGAAATCTGTGTAACTTTAATGAAAGTTTTGGTTAAGCTTTCTCTGCATTATTTCTTTTGATTCAGTGACTTTTACGATGTTCAAATTAAAATTTAATATAATATAAAATTCATTTATATTTTACATTATTTGAAGAATAGTCAGTATTTTTTTTTTACTTAAAATAATAACTAGTTTGAATGCGACAATCATTCAAAGTCGTTGGGATTATTTCCACCTCATATGACCATTATAATACTTTACTGATTTTCTGTAATCTGTTTAAGAGAATGTAATTGTACATAGAACACGTAATTAGAGATGAATTTAATTATCAAAGATATAAATATACAGTCAATATAAATATAATTGCAAAATTATTTGTTTAAATTTTAAAATCAATATGTTTAAAAGTAATAAAAATTAAATAAGCAAAAAAATTTTTAAGTTTTATACAAAATAAAATATGTACAATTCAAACAATGATAAGCTAGATATAATAAGTACACAAACAATATAGTGCAATAACAACAAAAATAAATTATTAATAATTTATTAATTTATGATGCGTTATACATTACGCATCATAAATTGTGATTGTGTAGAGATATATTACATCTCTTATAATTAAATTTGTTTTAACAGACCACTTTTTCATTCAATTTAATTAAACTGGTAAAAATACACAATTTAGTTAAAAAAAAATATTAACAACATTATTGCGCAGTTGGTATCAAGCTTTAAATAAATTTCAATCAAGATTATGTTTCAAAGTTGATTAGTTTATCCGCTTTGCAAAAACGAGTTTTTACTGCGCTATGCATACCAGAATAATAATGATCGTGCGTAGCTTCTTCCTAGTAAAAAAAATTACTTAATCATATTTTGTCTCATCAACAGAAATAGTTTTTTTTACAATATGATTTAAGTTACATAAGATAAAAATACATGAGTTCTGCACAACGCCATAGTCTAGCAGCACTTCGGTCTCATTATTTAAAAAAGCAGATAACACGGAATCAAAAAACTATCAAATTAAAAAAAAAATTTATCAAAACTTCTATTTTTACACTCTCGGATAAAAAAACTAAAGATTATTCTTAAGAACAAAAACATATTGAAAATTTTATAAAAATAGATATTTTAAAACGTTAAATACTGTAGCGATCTTTAAATAAATGCAGCAAGTAATATAAATTATTAATAAAAAATTAATTAAATAAAACAATAAATATATTTATAAAATATCACTGAACTAAAATATCACTATCCACAGAATTTCCAGAGAAGTTCAATTAAGTTCAAACATTAAATTTTTCAAAATTAATTAAATTTTAATAATTTAATATTGTTTGTGCTAATCTCTTTTTTGAGATGTTTGTTTTTTTTTTTAATTTTAAGAAGGCTAATATTTTGTCAAAAAAAAATTGAAAATTAACAAGTAAGTACTACAAATTTTGTTTTGCTTATAAATATTTATTGATGCTTCATTAAATATATTATTTCGTAATATTATTGTCAAAAATTTACATTCTCATAACGTACTTAAATCTTCATTGCAGAAACCTTTGTTGCAGAAACTAGTGGCATATCTTATTCTCATCAATCCAGGTCCTTACGATGATAAACTTACGTGAATATTATTTACGATAAGATTTTAAAATCTCTTGATTTTAAAAAGTCATAAGGTCAATGTCAATCCCACATTTTATAAATCAGATTTTCTCACGATTTCTCTACTCTCTTGTTTCAGTATTCTAGTTAGAATAGCAGACTGTATAATCATATTTTAGGTAATTGTCTATAATCTAATTAATTCTCTTAATGGGTAATAATTGAAACACGTAGACTTTTCTAAAACTAAAAAGTTATTCTTATATGAGATAAATAAACATCATATTATAAAATTGTGAATAAAAAAAATTTTGCAAATACCATAAATTTCTTCATTTACGGTATTTACTCAATTAATTTGATTGTTTAATTATTTGATAACTAACTAATAACTAATGGTGTAAGACTTAATTTTGCTAAATACAATTTTATAAAGGACGTTTTCTTGTTCCTTTCTATAAAAGTCGAATAAATTACAATTATTGTTCTTGCGGCCAAACAATCTCTTCGATCCACGGAAGATAATGGGACACTCTGGTATAAACACCAGGATTGCTGACCAGTCCACAGCCTTTACTGAAGCTGAAGATACCGACCACTTGAAAGAGACATTCTCTGTCAGGATGGATTATTTGCAGAGGACCACCGAAATCTTTCTGGCAACCATCCTTGGTCCAGTTACCGCGAGGATCGCCGGCACAGAGCATACTCGGTGTGACACCGTATGGAATTTTTGTGGAAATGTTATGCCGTACTGTGCAGAATAAATTGTCTATCGTTTCCAGTTGAGCCTTTTGCACTCGACTGAAATCCTCTCCCTCTAAAAGCACATAATTTCATTTAGATATTATTTTATATACAAATATTCAATTCTGTAATAAACAACTTTGCGTCTGTTAGAAACTCCGATAGTACAGATTCTTAATAAATGCACTGAGGGAAAAATTACTAAATTTTAATAAATATTTGCATAGTACTAGTAAAATATTTACTAATGTAAACATATATTTATTCAGTATAAAAACTACTAATTAAAATATCATTTTTTCTTATAAAGTAAATATTTATACCAAAAGTATATTATTAATACTATTCAAATAAATATTTATTAAAATTTAAGAATTTTTTTCTCAGTGTAAAAAATCTTTAGATATTTAAAATTTTTAATTTATTTAGCTCTATAATTTTTTCTATAAATTCTACAGCTTTCAAATTTTTGCTTGAAGGATTATTGAAATTACGTACTGTATTGAGTGATGTTCCAGCCGCTAAACCAAGTTTGAGTAGGCACAGTATCATACTGCTGATAAAGACACGCTGGTCGTATGGATATGCTAAACGTGACGGCGTTCATGAGCTGTACCAGAGCTATGTTCGCATAATGCGCAGGTGCAACATAATCCGGATGTCTTACAATATTTTTGATGAGAACCATAACGCCTGCCTGGTCTGACAATCTATGGGTGCCTATCCTTGCATGAGTTGGACTACCGCTGCAAGAAGATACAATGTAAAGGATTAACTTTGTTATTCCACAAATAATTTCAAGATGTTTTAATTTGCTATTTTTAACATATTTGAAAAATTAGTAGAAAAATTTAATAAGGTATAAAGGGAATATTAATAAAAATTAGCAAAAGTTTGTAATAATATAAAAAGGTACATCATGAAGCATATTTTTTTATAATATTTAATAACGTAATAGTTAAGCTTTGTAATTTGATGCTTGCTTTAAAACCAGATAACTATTATACAATTTTGAGCTATGTTTTATGAAAATCACATGGTTACCATAGATTATATTTTGTAAAACCATTATATGTGTACAAGCTGCAGTAACTTTTATTTATACAAAACAACTATTTGAGCTTGATACCTTCATTAAAATAGTTTTATAAATTAAAATTTTGGGTGCTTTATGTAATTCTAAATATGTTAAATTTGTAAAATACTGTTTAAATGTATACAAATTTATGAAAGTATAAGAAGTTTCTCTCTAGGAATTAGTTTTGAGTATTATCTTTAAATTTTGAGATTTTATCCGGTCGCTGCACTCGATAAAATATAGCACGTTAAACAGGAGGAATAATTCTTTCATTGGCATTCTGAAATAAAAAAAGATGAAAAAAATTACAAAAGCATACTTTGGTCCATGAGAGCAATGTGCAGCGGAAAGTACCCAGGTATGAGAAATCAGCGTGCCGCCGCACATCAGAATGGAGCCGTTGGAATTGAGGGTACCCAGAGCGACCATGTGAGGAAACTCGTTGACTTGGGCCTGATTGTCACCAACCACTAAATGATTCGTACTAAAGCAGCTGTTATTTACGTTCGACGATGAACCAGTCACAGACGCTATCGTGCGTACTATTTCTTTCTCATATTCCTCGCACTCTGAAATTTAATTTATAAATATTATCGTGGTTTATATCGAAAATATAAAGATTTGTTGAAGATAGTAAAAGAAATGGATTAGCCACCAGATGTTTAAATACCTGACTTGTTACATTACAAACTTTTAGATTTTTTTTATACAGTAATTTTTTAATTCTACATGTTTTAAAATAAACAATCAAATTTTACTTACTACGTTCTGAAATTGCTGTCATTGAAATATCATTGATGGATGGCAGAGTATGCAATGGCGATAAGCTTGTGTTTGGAGAGTCAATTTTAGGAGGAATAGATGTACGAGATGCTGTAGAATTATCATTAACTGATGATGGTGCATTAAATACTGGTATATAAGAAATTGATGTTGATGAATAATAGTATGATTGTTTTATATGTCCCTGAGTAATAGGATTTGGTAAACTTGAAGGGTCTGTGTCTGTGCCCCGCGATGAATTGGTTGTAAAGGTTGGCGAGATCGCAATATTTCCAATAGGGTCATCTGAAATTTATTTTGAAGATATTATTATGTTCTATAAGTTGAATATTTAACAATCTGTTACATATTCCCCGTTAGGACAACATTTATTAAATTATATGACAAAAACCTTGCATAAAACTTATAATTTACAGTTATGTAGATATATTTACAAAAATAGGTGTAGAAATATTGATCTTTTATAAAATATTGATAATTATTTTATCAATTAATTCAAAATAGCATTTAGGTAAATTTATGATGATATGATGATACCATTTTAATGGTATATTTGCAAAATTACATTTAGATAAAAATTGTTTAATAATTAAAAAAATATTTTAACTGTATTATGCATAAAATATTTAGAAATATAATTCATATACATGTTTACAAAAATACATAATTATTCTTAATTTTTATTTTATCAGAGTATTATAAAAAAAAATCATTCACCAGATGTTTAAGCGCCTGATCTTTTACATTATAAACGTAAATTTGAGTAAATTTTTAGACTTTTATATCTATATATTTTTTAATCCTACAAGTTTTTAAACAATACAATCATATTTTACTTACTCCTAAATATTGATGTCGAACTGGTCTGATGGTTTACATTATTGATAGGTAAAAAATTCTTTGATCTGACTGGTGCATGTGTAATTGGAGTAAGAATTTTATAAGAATCTGTAAGGGATGTTTTGAAATTATTATCAACTTGTGCTGGTGTATTAAATGTTGGTATATAAAGCACAGATGTATTAATTGTTGATAGATGAATTAGTATAAAAGGAATTGTACAACAAATCTTCGTATATTAGATATATATATTAAGTACTGATATATTAGATGTTAACGTACTGTTGCAGAGTGATAATATGTAAGGTTTTTGCATACGTTTGGTAATAAATCTTGGAGATTCTGTATCTACTTTTGCATTATTTTCAATAGAGTACAAAAAGGATTGTTATTATTAATAGGAAAGAGATTACCTTTATTATGAAAAGTTGTATTAGAAATTTGTAATGGAATAATATTTCGTACAACTGAGTTGCCAACGTTTGAAAACCGAGAAAAATTGTCTTGAAGCACTGACATTGTGTTATTTACAAGTGATTGAAAATAAGAAGTGTGCGAGAAACCATGACTAAATTGAATTTCGTTTAAATTCTTTAAAACATAGCCATTACCTAAAAAATATACAAACCAAAGTTATATGAAAAGAGAAATATCATAAATACATATAATTATCATATTATCATCTTTATATTGTTTTATGTATGTAAATATCTATTTTTGCTCTTTTATATACAAAATTTCACAAAATAAATTCTTAAAATTTTAAGTTTGCTAATATAAAAATTTTCAAAATTGAAAAATTTCAAGGAAATACAAGTAACAAAATAAAGGAATTAAAAAATTTTTTTAATAATTAAAATAATTCCTTTATAATAATACAGATATTTCACTATCAATTATTTCTATACATTCTTAAATATACATGGATTTCTTTGGATTTAATAACAACTTCAATAATCCCAAAGAAGCAATAATCACAATAATGATAACATAGAATAATTCACTTCTCACTATTCCATCAAAATTGGCCTTGGCAATAACAAGTAACACTTGAAACAATTATTAACGACAATTCTGAATTTTGCCTACCGGTAAACTGAACAGAGGCCACATCAATGATCAGGAAGATCGCAATCAGGCCAAAACGAAAATCCATCACTGAAGAAGAATACATAAGAACACATAAGGATATTAAGTATCCGAAGTCAAGACATTTGACGAGATAAGCTGCGGCGGCGATTAACTGCGATGGAATCTGCGTGCGTCTCTCTTTGCCATCTCCCTTCCCTCTAATTTCACAGAAAACAGAGAAGATAATAGGGGAAAAAAAGTATAAAGAGACGAAGAGAAAGAAAGAGTATACGATCAGAGTGGAGAATGATCTACAGGACTGTGATCAGGATTTTATTGATACTGATATTGCAACTTTTGCAGAAAGTTCAGTTAGATTTGTTAAAACAAATTGCAATCATTAATTACAGGAATAGGAATAAGTAGTAATCGTTAATTATAATGAATTAAATTTTTAACATCTTCATAGATCTTTTAAGTTTGCTAAAATTGTGATAAGTACAATTTTAGAATGCGTTTAGAAATAAAGAATAATTTTGCAAGTATAAAGCATAATTAAGAAGGCAATATATATATTTTAAGTATAGATATTTCAGTATTAGTCGAAAAAGTTAACAATCGTAAAATTATAATAGTTATATCAAAGATATATTTTTAAAATTTGTATTCATTAATTACATCAATGAAAAATTATAATTCCTAATGTTAAAATGTTTTTATTGATTATTAATCGCTGATTATTGCCGATTATAAAGTTTAAAGATTCAATATAATGATTCAATATTTTTTTTAAAACACGTAGCTTGCCCTTATCTCATAAAATCTCGTTAAATTAAGAAAAAGACAAGAAAAAAAGATAAATGTAAATTAATATTTGGCAAGACTAAAAGTCAAGTAAATACTGTTTATCTTTGATTAGCATTTGATTAATCAATAAAGGAATTCCCGTTTCTGACGCAGTTACTCGAAGCGGACAAACCAGTTAAAGATTCGAGAGTGTGTATGTATGTATGTGATAAAGAAAATATTGAAAAAGACAAGTCAATTTGGCATTGCTCATCAATACACAAAGATGTAAAAAATATAATATACTCGTAGAATAAAAAAGTAAAAATAAATAAATTTACAGCATTGAGTAAAAAAGTAAAAATAGAATTGGTAATTAAAAGAGGTAGAAGTTATTTAATAATAAGTAGATTAAAAATGTCTATAATTTAATAAATAAAATATGTATATTTAATATAATAATAAATTACAACATTTAAAAAGAATGCACACTCGTTGACAGCAGTTATCCATCAAGAAAAACAGTATGTTCCAATTGAAATTTTCTTTCACTCTCCTCTTTGTTGAAAAATCGTCTTTTTCATGTAAGTAATCCTCAAACCTATATTTCATAATAGAGTATTCTCGATTAATGATCTAACTTTAATGCTTTAACAGACATACTTATCAAATACTATAAATAATAAACACACAAATAACAGGATTAAAAAATGTCTTACTGATAACTTTACATATATTTTATTATATTTTCCCAAATTTTACATCAATTTACAACTTTAAAATTTACATTATAATATACAAGATACTTTTATACAACTATTTTACATCTTACAAACAAGTATTATAATCGCTCATACTTTAAAACCCTAAATATATTCGGCTGTTGCAAACATTGCAAATTGCAAAGATTTTTTAGTAGTTTTTCATAATCCTTTCATTGCGCAGATGTAGTTGTAGAAGACGTAGTTACAGGTGAGTTTAATTGCCTAAGAAAAAGAGATCAAAGTAAATGTAATTGCTAAATTATATTTGTGCAAAATTTGGAGTCGTCATGTTTATTAAAATAACAATACATAAATTTTACTTAACAGATTTTTTTTTCCATTTAATTTAAACTAGAAAAAATTTGAAATTTATAACAAAAAATATATATATTATGTAGAAACTTTAATAAAAAGTAGTTAAAACATTTTGACAATAGTATATGGAGAATTGACATTTTTATACTTTTGTAAAGCATTTTGATTAAAGTAAAATGGTAAAAATGATTATTATAAATATTTTTATATTATAATATTATATTCATTATGTTATTGATATCAAGCATACAATCAAATTCAATTGACATTATCTTACTTTTCATATTCAATAAGTCTATCCGCCTCGCGGAAACCAGTTTCCACGGCACCATGTACAGTGGAATAATAGTGATCATGCGTGGCTTCTCCAGCGAAAAGGATTACCTAATCATGATTCATTTTGTCAGTGACAATAGTTTTACTTTTCTACGGTACGACTTAACAGTTACATAAGATAGTTATCATGTAATAAACAAAAACTAAAAATAAAAAAACATGTTTTAAGTTTTACTGAAAAAATACAGAATTAGCATAAAATGCTAAGAAAACTCACTATAATACTTCAAATAATAACTTGCACAATATTACGTTATTTTTATTTTGGGATTACGTACAGGTTTATTTCCACTCATAACTGGCTCGGCCAGATCTTTCGGTCTTACATCCATTCGTTCGGAAGTCACGCTTTGAAAACTATAACTACCTCGAAAATGTTCATTTGTGTACCATTTAGACCTAAAAGTTAAAAAAATGTAAGAATATAGTAAGATGGCAAATTAAAGCAGTTCTAATTATTTTTCTCTTATTCAGTTCGAACATGAAATTACCTTAACATTTTTATTGGCTTTACAACTTGGTCATGTTTCTCAAATGACTTCTCTAACAATAAATTCAATCCGTCCAATACTTCATCATCCGATAGAGTTTCCATGTGTCTAGAGTTATTTCCAATGATCCAAGCGCATAAAAGATTCGGCTGATATACTACATTTATAAATGAAATCACATCAATAAGCCATTCTTTATCCTAAAATAAATATTTTAGAGATTAATCAAAGAACAATAAAGTTAAAAAATTGGATTTTCAATAACAATTTATTGTTTGGTATAATCTCTATAAGCTTAGAATATTATAAGCTTACTTGACCATAGGTTTCCAAGAATTCTTTCTTATCATTTTCCGGCCAGATAAAATCAGAACTGACTTTATCGTCTGGCCACCATTTATGCGAAAATTCAAGATAAATCTTATTCGCTGTTCCAATAGTTAATCCCTATGGTAAAATGAAGTTAATTAACGTTAACCATACGATATGCCATTTTATTTTACAGTACTATATGTTATTAATAAAACCTCTATCGCGCGTTGTTTCTTTTGTGGCAAGGGTGGTACAAACATCGTGGAATGTTTCTCCTTTAGAACACCCAAAGATCCAGTGAATATTACATGCAACGCGGAATACTCGCATCCATCTCTGGTAATCACTGTCACGTTTTCACCTGAGCTATAATCGATAGTTGTCACAACTTTTTCGAACTCTATCTTATCCATCACTGGTAAGACTTCCTCTTCATTTGGAATTTTTTGCTGATAAAATAATGACATATATTTAGTTAGAAAAAAAGATTGCTAAAATAATCAAAATAAGATGTGTATTAATAATATATCATTTCACTAAAATATATTACAAATGTATTAAAAACTCTACATATACATTAAAAATTTATTATACTCTTGATCATTAACTAAATTTTTAAATAGCGTAAAGTTTCGACTTCAATCGAATTTCTTTTTTTATCCATAATACATAATTTTGCTTTCTCATTAATTGTATCAATGATTTTAAATTCAGCATTTTATTTTTGTAAAATAAAAGTCTATTAAAAATATTTTTGTATGACGCAATATTTTTGACCCGAAATTATCAAGTGGCTTCTTACCAACAATAAATCAAAAATTGTTTTGTAACCGTTCTTCCAACTTAATAGCTGATCACCTTCACATTCCCAATATTCTGTAAAACGTTTCGCGGAGACGTCAAACCATGAGTCGCTGCCATCTGCAGAGTTTTCCATTTTTTCTATCAAAGATAAATATTCAGCAGCGCGAGCACGACTCGTAAAATTTCTTTCGTCAAAAATCTTGTAATATCTATAATATTAATATGATAATAATTTTAATTATAGTGTATTAGCAGAATATTAATATTATTATCAAATTTATATCTGTATATATAGTCTTTCAATTTACATATTAAATAAATTGTAAATTGTTTATCACTTTTGTTATTTTTCTTATCTGACACAACATTTTATAAACAATCACTTCTGTTTAGTAGTATATTAATTTAACTTATCGTATATCACGTTTGATGTACTGTGTTTACGCTTGTACAGGAAAATGTTATTTAACAAATTTATTAAAAATAGTACAAGTAAATCTTGTTGAACTAAAGGAAAAGTTTTGATATTTCATGTTTTTTTTTATTTAATTTTTGGGCGGGTAGCAAAAATAAATCATCATCAATCTTGCACTAAACTATATACATATAGTGAGAAGGCACTGACCAATTACAATATGTTGCAATTATTCTGTCACTATATGCAGACAACATAAATATCTAAAAAATTATACAAGACGTCAATTAATTGATAAAAATTTGATCAGTACCCTCACCTCCGTATCATATGTCAAGGTCATTGAAGTAGTATTTGCTACTATAAAGATTTACAAATGTTTTTAAAAAACACATAAATTTTGTGAACTAGTATAAAAAATTAAAAATTTGTAACATTTTTTTAATCTACTGACATTTTTCTTTTGCTAACAAATTAAAAAGCATATTGTGCCTATACTTCAACGTATTTTTTTAATTAATTTGCATCACAATTAATAAATATATTTTTTTAATTCTGGACAAAAACAAAAATACTCACTCTCTTGTAAAGTAATCTCCAAGAGATTCGTTTTCCTCTTGGAATTCTATCTGTTTTATTTTATGCATAATTTCAAAAAAAATTCTCATGATTTCAGCGCCTTCCTCCTTGGGCCTTATTTCACCATAAATTGTGATAAATTCGTGTTGGCTGGGATCAGCCAAAATTGCAGATGAATTCAGTAGATCGTGTTTGGAAGCAAGCTCGTATACCAAATTTCCGGATTGTCCATGAACCCATTGAGCTCCAAGCTCCACCACATTAACACCTAAAAGTATTAGAATAGTTAGACTCAAAGTTTTTTTCTACATATGCCAAGTTTTACAAAATAAAAAATTTTAACTATTTTGGTATCGAAAGTACCAATAGACACCAACTAGCACACAACATCAATATAATTTCGCACTCAACAATATAATATATAATGTAACACATGTTGTGTAAAACAGTTACATTGTTTCGTGTAAAATTATAACATTGATGTTACTGTTAGTTGATGTTTAATCTGGGTAATAGTCAAACCTAAACTGTCTAATAATAAATAAAGTTAAATTCTCATTAAACTAAGATTAATTAGGGAAATTACTATTTACCAAACTCTTTGGTATATACCCGGCCACCAATCCTGTCGTTCGCTTCCAGTATCACAAAATCATTCACTCCTCCCTGCAGTAGTTTCGAGGCTGCTGCAATACCAGATGGGCCTGCTCCAATAATCACAATCTTCGTTTCTTTTGGTACACAGCGAGTTGTTGACGATTGCACTGTGCCCAACAATTTTTTTTCTTAGAGTTTGATAATATAAAATAAGTTTGATAATATAAAAATTTTCAAAACAGAAAAAAATTTTAAGAAAACGCAAATAGCAAAATTATAGAATTAAAAAAAAATTTTTATAACAATAATACAGCTATCACTATCCATTTCTTATATACATTTTTTAAACATTACAATTTCTCTAGATTTAATAACTTTTACAATTCTCCAAAAATAATCGTCACAATAATAATATATAATAACTATATCGCAATAACGCAAAGTAATTCACTTTCCATTATCCCATCAGAGTCATGTCTCTAGCAATAAATAACACTTGAAATAATTATCAACTACAATCTGTCCTACCAGTAAACCGAACAAAGGCCACATTAAGGATCAGGAAGATCGCAATCAGGCCGAAACGAAAATCCATCACTGAAGAGAGACGCATGAGAGACACAAAAGAGGATGTTGAGTATTAGAAGTCAAAGTATGTGGCGAGATAAGTTGCCGCGACAATTAACGATTAACGATGGAATTTGCATGCGTCTCTTTCTGATATCTCTCCCCTCTCCCTAATTTCACAGAAAATAGAAGAAAACGATAGAAGAAAGAAAGCTTAAACAGACAAAGAGGAAAAAAGATCGCGCATATGATCTAAGTGGAGAGTGATCTAAACGGTACTGAGTTCCTATTCTGTACGCACTTTCCGTTTTTAACGATAGTTGTCAATATCGTTGCGCAGCCTTTTACCATATAAAATATCTGCGCAAGAACACTGATGACTATCAATAAGAAAATAAAGCGTGTACAGACTAGGGGTCCTAGGGTCAAGGCTTTATTGATATTGATAGTGCAATTTTTAAGAAAAAATTTAGTTGGAATTGATAAAGTAAGTAGCAATCATTAATGATACCGAGAATTAAATTGTACTTCTTACAATTTTAACAAATATAAAGATCTCAACGGATTTTTATATTTGTTAAAATTGTAAGACGTACAATTTAGTTTAGAATAAAAATAATTTTACCAGTATAAAGGAATTACGAAGACAATATATTCCGAGTATAAATATTTCAGTACTAATCGATAAAGTTAACACAGCAAATTTATTGTTATGTCAATTGTTACGTCAATGATATATTTTTATGGCTTATTTTCCTCATACACAATCTTCTTTCTCCGAATGCCGGATGTAAAAAGATTGTGAATTTAAAAAAATTCTTAAGAGATATTGTGCATATATGTATCTTCAAGGAGGAGATAATATGTAAATCTCCCATCTTCTAGAGTTTTTACCGTCGCCAATCAAAATTCTACGTACAATTCTACGCCTACTATCACAACGCTCATCCTTTCCATTCCTTTTGCATTCGTTTCAACCTCTATCTCCAACGATTCGTCGAAGTTGTCAATTAGCTGATTGATTGCACGTTTTACGTCAATCTATGTCAAGTAATTAATTTAACAAGTCGCAAATAAACGCATACACATATATACATGTATGTATACTGTTTACTGATTCTTTATAGTTCATTTTAATTCATAATGTTCTATTTTGTACATTTTGTATATTCTTTATGTGAATTACGTATAAGTAAACGGTACAATTTATTTGCAATTATTCTCGATGCATTAATAATCTAACATTAATCATTAAATAGATATATAAAGTGACTATAATAAACGCTTTAATAAATAGTAAAAAGGATTAATAAATCTTTTACTATTAACTTTGTGATATATATATTTCATTATATTTTCCCAAATTTTACATCAATTTATAACTTTAAAATTTACATTATAATGCACAAAGTACTTTTATACGTACAAGTAATTTTTTACATCTGTTAAACAAGTACTATAGTCATCTATACCTTAAATATATACGACTGCTGCAAACGTTGCAAAACTGAAAATATTTTTTTTTAGTTTTCTATAATCTGTTCATTAGTTTTCTTACTCTTTTCCGTATAACTGTTGGTGTAGTTGTAGAAGATGTTGTTACAGGTGAATTAAATTGCCTAAGAAAAAGCGTACAACATTAATATAATTGCAAAATTAATTTTACAAAATTTGAAACTGTCATGTTTATTAATAACAATGCATAAATTTTACTCAACAGATCACTCTTTTTTTTATTCAATTTAAACTGGGAGAAAATTGTAATTTATAATGAAAAATATATATACTACATAAAAACTTCAATAAAAAATAAATAAAAAGTTTTGACAAAATGTATGAAAAACGTATGACATTTTTATAATTTTATAAAACATTTCTCATTAAAGTAAAATAATAAAAATAATTATTATAAACATTATAACATTATAATACTATATTCATTATGCTATTGATATCAAGTATACAAACAATCTCAATTGACATCTTACTTTTCACATTCAATTAGTCTATCCGCCTCGCGGAAACCAGTTTCCACGGCACCATGTACAGTGGAATAATAATGATCATGTGTGGCTTCTCCAGCAAAAAGGATTACCTAATCATAATTCATTAATCCAACAATGTCAATAGTTTTTCTGTTTTAAAATACAATTTAACAGTTACATAAGATAGATATCACATATAATAGGCAACAATTAAAAATAAAAAAAATATTTCATAAATATTACTGAAAAAATAAAGAATTAATATAAAACAATAAGAAAACTGACTGTAATAATTCAAATAATAATTTTCACGATAATTAATAAAGTTGTTTTTATTTTGGGGTTACATACAGATTTATTTCCACTCATAATTGGCTCGGCCAGATCTCTCGGTCTTACATGCATTTGTTCGGAAGTTATGCTTTGAAAACTATAAGTGCCTCGAAAATGTTCATTTGTGTACCATTTGGACCTAAAAGTTAAAAAAAAGTAAGGATATAGGATTGTTGCACCAATAGCTGAACAATCGCCAATAAATGACTGTTTAGAAATACTATGAAAATAATAAACTGCAAAATTAATTGTTATTGTTGAAATCTACTTTTCACGAAGATTTTATTAAAATGTAATTTTTTATTTGAAAATGTAATTGTATTAAGTTATTTTACGTTTATTCATTGACTGGTCTAATTTCTTATTTGTTCATTGACTGGTACAGTGACCCTAGTAAGATGACAAATTAAAGCAGATCTAATTATTTTTCTTTCATTCAGTTTAAATATGAAATTACCTTAACATTTTTACTGGCTTCTCGACATTGTAACGTCCCTCACATGACTTGTTTAATAATAAATACAATCCATCAAATACATCAATATCCGATAGGGTTTCTATGTATTTAGCGTTTTTTCCGACTATCCAAGCACATAAAAGATTCGGTTGATATGCTACAATCATAATTGAATACACATCACAGAGCCATTCTTTATCCTAAAATAAATATTTAGTGAGATTAGTCAAAGAACAGTAAAGTTAAAAAATCATCAAAATATATTTTCAATAACAATTTATTGTTCGGTATAATCTCCATAAACTTGGAATGTTTGCTTACTTCTCCATAAGTTTTCAAGAATTCCTTTTTATCATTTTCCGGCCAAATAAAATCAAAACCGACTTTATCCTCTGACCACCATCTATGCGAAAATTCAAAGAAAATCTTATTCACTGTTCCAATATTTAATCCCTACGAAATAAAGTTAAATAACATTGACCATATACGATATGCTATTTTATTTTACAGTACTATATGTTATTAATAAAACCTCTATCGCGCGTTGTTTCTTTTGTGGCAAGGGTGGCACGAACATCGTAGAATGTTTCTCCTTTAGAACACCCAAAGACCCAGTGAATATTACATGCAACGCGGAATACTCGCATCCATCTCTGGTAATCACTGTCACGTTTTCGCCTGAGTTATAATCGATAGTTGTCACAACTTTTTCGAATTCTATCTTTTCCATCACTGGTAAGCTTTCCTCTGCGTTTGGAATTTTTTGCTGATAAAATAGAGACATATGTTTGATTAAAAAAGGTTGCTAAAATAATTAATAAGAAATATATGTATTAATAATATATTACAAATATATTAATAATATGAATTTTTTTACTATAAAAAATTACTTTATTTTATCACATTAAAAATTTATTATATTCTTGATCATTAATAACTGAATTTGTAAATAGCCTAAAACTTCAACTTCAATCTATTAACCTTTTTGTATCCATATATATTTTAATTTTTCTTTCTCGATATTTTTATCATTGAATTAAACTTACCTTTGTAACAATTTTAAATATTTTAATTAGATTTTTTAATAGAATATATTTTAAATTTTATTTTACTTCAGAATTTTGTAAAATAAAAAATGATTGAAAATAGTTATGTACAATATATGTGATATTTTCAATCAAATATTATTAAGGAATTTATTACCATCAATACATCAAAAATCGTTTTATAACCACGATTCTGCCAATCCACGTACTGTCCACCTTCGCACATCCAATATTCTTTATAACGTTTCGCGGAGACGGCAAACCATGATTCGCTGTCTTCAACGATTTGCGCTTTTTCTATCCAAGATAAATATTCAGCAGCTCGAGCACGACTCGTGATATTCTTTTCATCGAAAGCCTTATAGTATCTATATTAATACGATAATTGAATTATTTATCATGTATTTTGTCAGAATATTAATATTAATATCTGATTTATATAAAGCCTTTCAATTTTTATATAAAATAAACGTAAAATAATTAAATAAATTGTAAATTGTATTTATCCCAATGTTATCTTTTTTTCTTAGCTGATACAATGTTTTATAATCAACAACTTCTATTGAATGCTATATTAATTTAAATTTGCACTAACATCTTAAATATACTGTTCTTATATTTGTATATGTATACAAAAAATATAATATTATTTAGCAAATTTTATTAATATTAAAATATAATTAAATCTTGTTAAATAAAAAGAATTGTTTTGATACTTCATATATTTTCTGATTTAAATTTTGGCAAGTAGTGGTAATTCGACCTGGACATGTACCTAGAACACTATTAATTCTAATTGTAAACCTCATGTCAAAATAGAATGCAAAACCAGAATAAAAAAAAAGCGAATCAATGTTTACACTATAAGATAATCAGAAGAAGATAGCTCAACTGATCTGTAATTAAAAATTTGTTAACAAAGAGTAAGATAAATTAAAATATTATAAATATATTTTATCATGTCACATAATAAGACCAACATGAACAAACAGCTATAATTATGCTGACTTTTGTTAACCATTGAAATTTATCACAAAGATTCGGGTCTAAAAGTGCCGCGAATTGGAGTGCACATCTTGTAAGAAAAATATTTCTACTGATCTGAAGAATTCATTGACGAATATTTCCAACAGATAAATTTTTACCCTTCTTTTGATGGAATAAGTAGAACCTTCTGAAGAAGAAGTATCTTATAAACTTTGGTTTCTTAATTTTGTTACAATTGCAATTTTTATAAAAAGAGATTTAAAATTTTCGTCCAACCTCCATTTTAAAGATTCACCCTTTAAGTCTTTACAAAAATTGAAAATCATTTTTTGAATCAAATTGATTATAACAAATAATTGTTCTATTCCACGTGATAAATATGTCTCAAAATGAATATAATAATTCAAAAATTATATAAGATTGAATAATTTATAAGAAAAAGTTAATCAGCCACACTCACCTCTATTTAACATATATCAAAGCTATAGAAGCAATTAATTTGTATTACAATTAATGAATATATATTTTAAATTCTGGACAAAAACAAAAATACTCACTCTCTTGTAAAAAAATCTCCAAGAGATTCACTTTCCTCTTTAAATTCCTCCTCTTCTATTTTATTCATAACATGCAAATAAATGTTCTCTAATTCGCTGATCTCTTCGTTGGAGATCATTATTTCACCATTAATTGTGAGAAATTCATGTTTGCTAAAATCGTCCAGAATTTCGGATGAATTCAGCAAATCGTATTTGGAGGCAAGCTCATACACTATATTTCCGGATTTTCCATGGACCCATTGAGCTCCGAGATCCACCACATTTTCACCTGAGAATATTAAAATATTTGGATTCAAAGTTTTTTTAAATATGCAAAGTTTTAAAAATGTAAAATTGCACTACTTTGAAATATCAAATTTGAAACAAACATCAACTACCAATACCATCAGTATAATTTTACACTCAACAATATACGTGCAATGTAACACAAATTGTAACAACATTTATGTTATTGAGCAGTGTAAAATTATAATATTGTTATTATTGTTATTTGATGTTTAATTTGGATTATATTATTTACCAAATTCTTTGGTATATATACGACCACCTATCCTGTCGTTGGCTTCCAGTATCACAAAATCATTCACTCCTCCCTGTAGCAGCTTCGAGGCAGCTGCAATACCAGATGAGCCTGCTCCAACAATCACAATCTTCGTTTCCTTCGGTGTACAGTGAGCTATTGACGATTGCACTGTGTCCAACAGTTTTACTTCTTAGAATTTAAGTTTGTTAATATAAAAATTTTCAGAATGGAAAAATTTCAAGGAAATGCAAATAACATAATGGAATTAAAAAAATTTTCTTTATAACAATATAGGTATCATTATCTAGTCTTTATATATTTTTTAATTTTACGCAATCCTTTAAATTTAATAACTTTTACTGCCCTAAAAAATAATTGTCATAATAAGAATGTAATAACGATATCGCAACAATGCAGAATAATTCAGTTTCCATTACTCTATCAGAGTTGTCTCTAGCAATAAATAACACTTGAAATTATTATTAACAATTTAAAATTTTTCCTACCGGTAAACTGGATAGAGACCATATTAAGGATCAGGAAGATCGCAACCAGGCCGAAACGAAAATCCATTACTAAAGTGGGACGTATGAGAGACACAAAAAAGAATATTAAGTATTTAAAGTCAAGATATTTGATGAAATAAGCTTTTTGCGACCTTTAACGGTAATGGAATCTCCGCCTTTTCTGCTATCTCTCTCTTCCTTCTTTCCCTAATTTTACAGAAAATAAAAAAAGACGATAGGAAAAAAATCATAAAGGGACGAAGAGAAAAAAAGAGCACGTATATGGTGAATGAAGAACGATCTAAACAATACTGGCCGTCAATTTTGTACACGCTTTCTGTTTTTAAGGATAGTTGTCGATATCGTTAATGAGCAGCTTTTTGCCATACAAAATATTTACATAACGATACTGACGATTATCGTTAAAAACATAAAGCGCATACAGAATAGGGGTCATAGAGCCATGACTCTATCGAAGTTAATATTGCAATTTTGCAATATTGCAAAAAATTCAGTTCAAGTTGATAAAATAAGTAGCAATAGTTGGCACTAAGAATTAAATTACAATTTCTTACTAGGTTCTCTATATTTGTTAAAATTGTAAGAATAGCCTATTCATTTTCGATTAACATTTTTGATTAATCAATTAGAACATTCCCATTTCTAACAGTCACTCAAAGTGGACAAACTAATAAGTAAAGTGTGTATTACAGTATAGTATAATAAGAAAGTATTGAAAAACAAGAAAAGAACAAAATTAATCCGGTATTGTCTATCAATATACAAATATACAGATATAAAAAATAATGTATAGAATATAAAGTAAAAATAAACATATTAATAACGTTGCATAAAGAAATAAAAATAAAATTAGAAATAAAAAGTAAAAGTTATTTAAATAAATTAAAAATAAAAAAGTCTACATTTAACAAAATAAGTATACATAATTAGTATAATAATAAATTAGTACATAGAGCACCCGTACAAACATACACACACGTACGCACGTAAAATAATATACGAGTTTTGTTATTATTAAATAATTTTTATGAACAAACAAATGCCTTACTATGTGAACGCTAAAAAAGCTTTATTGCACTAATATATTTATATATCTACATATCATCACATTTTATGTATTTACTTGATGCTTGCATGATGTTGCAAGAATACTTCAGCTTGATGGATTCCTGTCTCATAAGCTCCATGCGTCGTCGAGTAAAATTCGTCGTGCGTAGCTTCGCCGGCGAATAGTATGATTGGTAAATTCTACAATTTACAAAAATTTATAAATTTTAAAATAAATTTCAATTTAATTTTTAAATTTAATTTTTAAGTTTAATTTTTTGTAATTTTACATTATCTTGATTACACAATACCAATAGTTGAAAATCAATCAAACGAAACATTAATGCCATTTGCAATTACAAAATCTCAAAGTTAAGAAAAAATACTAAATAAAATCTCACCTTTTTCCTCTTTGCGTCATTCTGCAATATTGTTGCCCAGACCGGTTCGGCCAACGTCCTAGGCGAGACATTGTCCTCCTCGCAACTCTTAGTGATGTGACTGTAACCACCTCTCACATACCTATTGCCGTTCCACTTGGTTCGGACGCATTTCCTCACCGGTGGAATATTGCGACTTTGCAAGTAGTGCATCAATAAGTTCATGCAATCTTTCGCGATGACCTCCTCTGACAAATTCTCAATGATACACGCTCCTCGCCCACCGACCCATACTATAAGAGTGGCAGGATGAGTCGGCAGAACGTCGAATCCCGTGAGATCTTTAGTCCATTCCGGTAAAGATTGGCAATCGACGTTTCTGCGCCAGAGTAGCTGGAAACCATTGACGTTTCCTTGCCACCACGGTTCGCCGAAGTCCAGGAAAATCTTGTTAATCGTTCCAAAACCAAGATCCTTAATAGCGATATTCAGACGTTTCGGTAACAGCGGTTGGAACATCTTCTGGTAGTTTTCTTTCAAGTAACCAAGCGAACAAGTGACTATGACCGCATCGGCAAGGATTTGGGTCCCATCGAAAATGTTCACGGTGATCAAAGGGTCGTGTGGAGAGTCATGGTAGTCTCGCCAGTGAATAGTTTCCACGGGAGTAGCTAAACGAATCTTTTGCTCATCCAGATTGTCAACGAGAAGATTAGTCAAAGAACTGTAGCCAGACTTGAAGAGCAAATGTTCCGGTCCGCCAACGTACTGTGGAAAATATTGTTCTAATACCATGTTCATTTTTGAAACATTAATTTAAAAATTGATTTTACCTTAAACTTTCCCCAAAGTTCCGCCGACAAATCGTCCAACGAATGGCAGCAGTTATCTACTAGAAAGAACCGCACGTTCCAGTCAAAAATTTCCTCCTTCATCCTTCTCTCCGTCGGAGAATCATCTTTCTCGCGCAAGTAATCCTCAAACCTACTTCTCAAGACAGATCCCATATTCTCCTGCTTCTTTAAAGGTCTTCGGGATTCGCAGATATCATCTGAGACGGTTCGTACGAGATCATCAATTTCGCGAACCAAACTCTCGCTTATTATTGTACCGTCATCGCGCAGAAAGATTCCCTCGCCGTCCGTGCCTTGAATGTTCGACAGTAAATCATTGCTTAAACAATACTGAGCAAGCCTGCTTTTGTCGCCATGCAAAAATTGCGCCCCGTAATCTATCCAGCCATTATCCCATGGAACAGAATGAATTCTTCCTCCAACTTCGTCTTGAGCTATAGAATAATCCGTGCAATTTTGTTTTATTTGTATCTTTTTTTTGTATCTACATCAATCTATTTTTCTATATATTTTCTTTATTGTATAAATTTTTATTCTATCATAATTTAAACTCTCTTAAAAATTAACTAGATTAATTAATGTTATAAATGGTTATTAATTCACTAAGAAAAGTCTTGTTGCAGTATTGAAAAATTTAATAGATTCAACTAGTACGTCTGATCAAAACGGAGAAGTCAGAAATCTTATAGAAATTACCAGATAGTACTAAAATCTATCTGTAATCTATTCTGATTATAAGATCTTGAGTTCTATTATAATAATCAGAAATTATGTTTGCATTTCACTAAAATGCACTCAATCATATATGTCTTGTTGATAAGATAAAATCATTTTTCTCAATGAATTAATGTTAAATTCTTAAGAGATATCTTGTACCTTCGAGGAGAAGATAATCTGTAAATCCCGCATCCTCCAGAGTTTTCGCCGCAGCCAATCCTGCAATTCCTGCGCCTACTATCACAACTCTCGTTTTTTCTGTTCTTCTCACATTCGTTTCAATCTCTATCCTCAATGCTTCGTCGAGGTTGTCAATCAGTTGATCTAAGTGATCGCACGTTCTACGTCATCCGAAGTAATTAGTACAATAAATCTCAGATGAAGATATACACACATACACACATACATACACATATGCTATGTTTGCTATTCTGTATAAGTTTATGCTAATTCAAAAATGTCCTATTCTATATAAAAACTACGTATAAGTAAACTGCACAATTTATTTGAAGTTATTCTCAATATATTAGTATAATCTATAATAGGAAACACGAAAACTAACTAATAAAAAATAATAAACACATAAATTATACATCTCTTAATGATAACGTTATTTCATTATATTTTCCCAAATGTTACATCAATTTACAATATAATATACAAAGTATTTTTATACAAATTTTTTACATCTTACAAACAAGTAACTGTAGTCGCCCATGCCTTAAATATATTTAGCTGTTGCGAACATTGCAAATTGCAAAGATTTTTCTAGATTTCCGTAATCCATTCATTACGAAGATGTAGTTGTAGAAGATGTAGTTAAAGGTGAGAGTTTAATTGCCTAAGAAAAAGCATGCGATCAATATAAACATAATTGCAAAATTATTTGTGCAAAATTTAAAGCTGTTATGTTCAACAATAACAATAAGCACAGAATAAACGGAAAAACCTTTACTTCTATTAAGTTTCATGCAAAGTAAAATATACAACTCAAATTTTAAGCTGGACATAAATAACGTAATACAACACAACAACGCTACGTGCAATAATAATAGAAGTAAGCGGAAAGGATTAATTTATGATGCATTATGCATTACACTTGATTGCATAGAGATGAGTTACATCTCTTATAAACTAAATTTTACTTAACAGATCACTCCTTTTTTTCATTTAATTTTATCAAACTGGAAAAAATTTAAAATTTATAATAAAAAATATACTATAAAAGCTTCAATAAAAAATACATAAAAAAATTTTGACAAAAATATACAAATAATTTTTTTCATAACTTTTTAAAACACATTGATTACAGTAAAATGATAAAAATATCTGTTGTAGCATTAGTGTAATATTATATTCATTACGCTGTTGATACCAAGCTTGAAATAAATCTCAATTGACATTTATCTTACCTTCCAAAATCAATTAATCTATCTGCTTCGCGGAAACCAGTTTCTACAGCGCCATGTACAGTGGAATAAAAATGATCATGCGTGGCTTCCCCAGCGAAAAGGATTACCTAATCAAGATTCGTTTCGTCAATGACAATAGTTTTTCTTTTTTACAATACGATTTAACAATTTTATAAGTTAGATTATCATGTAATAAACTAAAACTAAAAATAAAAGTAAACGTTTTAAGTTTTACTGAAAAATACAGAATTAGCATAAAATACTAAGAAAACTCACTATAATACTTCAAATAATAACTTGCACAATATTACGTTATTTTTATTTTGGGATTACGTACAGGTTTATTTCCACTCATAACTGGCTCGGCCAAATCTTTTGGTCTTACATCCATTAGTTCGGAAGTTGTGCTTTGAAAACTATAACTACCTCGAAAATGTTCATTTGTGTACCATTTGGACCTAAAAGTTAAAAAAAAATAAGGATATTGTAAGACGACAAATTAAAGCAGAGCTCATTATTTCCAATCTGTTTAAATGTGAAATTACCTTAACATTCTTATTGGCTTCACAACATTGTAATGTTTCTCAAATGACTTTTTTAACAATAAATACAATCCGTTGAATACGTCAACATCCGATAGAGTTTCCATGTGTCTGGCGTTTTTTCCGGCTATCCAAGCACATAAAAGATTCGGTTGATGTGCCACAGTGAAAAATGAAAACACATCACAGAGCCATTCTCTATTCTAAAACAAATATTTAACCATATTAGTGAAAAGACAATAAAGTTTAAAAATGCATAAAATTAATTTTTAATAATAATTTATTATTCGCTATATTTCATATAAGTTTAAAAATAACATTCGAATGTTTACTCACTTCGCCGTAGTTTTGCAAGAATTCCTTCTTATCTTTTTCCGACCAGATGAAATCGAAACTGGCTTTATCCTCTGGCCACCATCTGTGTGGAAATTCAAGGAAAACCTTGTTTGCTGTTCCAATATTTAATCCCTACAATAAAATAAAATTAATTAACATTTAATGTACGATATGCGTTTTTGTTTTATAATTCTATGTTATTAATAAAACCTCTATCACACGTTGTTTCTTTTGTGACAAGGGTGGCACGAACATCGTGGAATGTTTCTCCTTCAGAACACCCAGGGACCCAGTGAATATTACATGCAACGCGGAATACTCACATCCGTCTCTGGTAATCACTGTCACGTTCTCGCCTGAGCTATAATTGATAGTTGTCACAACTTTTCCGAACTCTATCTTTTCCATTATTGGTAAGCATTCCTCTGCGTTTGGAATTCTTCGCTAATAAAATAATGACATATGTTTGATTAAAAATAAAGACTGTTAAAGTAACTAACAAAACATGTATTAATAATACATTATTTCATTGAAATATATTACAAATATATTAAAAATGTACTAAAAATTTATTTTATTCTTGAATATTAACTTAATTTTTAAATAGTGTGAAATTTCAATTTCAATCTATTATTCTTTGATTTATTCATATATAATTTATTTTGAAAATTTTATTCATGAATTAAACTCATCTTTGTAACTCAATTTCAAGCATTTTAATTACTTCTTTTTCATAAAATATACTTTAATTTTAGCATTTTGTAAAATGAAAAATAATAGAAAATATTTCTGAATAACGCGATATTTCCGGCCCAACATTATCAAGCTATTTCTTACCAATAATAAATCAAAAATTGTTTTATAACCGCGAGTTTTCCAATCCAAGGTAGAATCACCTTCGCATTCCCAATATTCCGTCAGACGTTTCGCGGAAACGTCAAACCATGAGTCGCTGCATTGTATAGAGTTTTCCATCTTTTCTATCCAAGATAAATATTCAGCAACTCGACCTCGACTCGTGAAAGGCTCCTCGTCGAAAGCTTTATAATATCTATAATAATAATTTAATAATTAAATTAATTACTATAATAATGTATAGCATAATATTAATATTATTATCTTATTTATATCTAATTTTTCAACTTACATTCTAAATAAATGTAAAATAATTAAATAAATTGTAAATTGTTTCTTCCTTTTATTTTTTCTAAGCTGATGTTTTATAAGAAACAACGAAATTAAATAATATATATTAATTTACACTCACATTTTATAAATACACTGTACTTATACTTGTATATAGAGAAAATTATATAACAAGAAAAGATTATATAACAAATTTATTAAACTATAAACAAATCTTGTTGTATAAAAACAAGAGTTTTTGTACTTCACATCTTTCCTAATTTAAATTTTGGGCGGGTAAACAGCAAGGATGAATCATCATCAACCTTGTGCTGAACTGTGGTGGGGAGATACTTGATACAACTCCACACTCTCCACAGCATGTTGCAGTGTTGCATTCATTCTGTCACATATGTAGGAAGCATAGCCTCTAAGTGATTTAAGTTTTAAGTGAACTGAGTTATTTAACTTGAAATCTTTTTTTATGTAGGACTGTAAATATCTCAATCATGAAAATATATAATATTCATATGATCTCTTCTGCAAATCACTGTAGAATCAACTACAGTGGTAATATAATCAAATTCCATTGATTAGTTGCGACAAACTTTTACTACCAATAAAATTAAGCAAAACGTAGCAACATGCTTCCAAAAAGGTAATAATACTCTTGAATACTACGTTATTATTAATGTTATAGTCATAACTCATTTTATTAATTATTCTCTTAAGAATAAAAGACTCTTATAAATTTAGATTATTAAATGTTATTGCGCAAGTGGGAGTGTTATCTTGAGGAAAATGTGAATATTTAATGTGAGACGTAATTCTAGGAAAGTAGATCCAGAACTGGAGAAGCTGAGAAATGAAGTGGATGGACCACCAAACTTAGATACAATTATTGTGAATATTCAGAGAAAATTATCACGCATTCACGCTGCATACTTATTTGAACATATTGGCAAAGCTACGCTGCAGAAATTATGCTTGCTGCTGAGCTCCACAGCATCAGGAAAGATGTATGATGGGTGGCAGGAGTTTGCAGCACACATAGGTTTAACGATGGAACAGATACGCGTAAGATTATTAGAGAAATGATTATAAAATATGCATATAAATATCCAAGCTAAATTATATTCTAACACTAATATATTCTAATAATATATTCTAATAATATGTTCTAGTGTATTCTAATAATAATAATATAGATATAATAATAATGTTTTATTGATTAGTGTATAGATTACGATTTTAAAGGACTCCAGGATCCAACATATTACGTACTTCTGACTTATGTGCAATCTCCAGAAGCAACAATGGATAAAATTTTGAACGCTTTGCAAAATATACAACGACTCGATATAATAAACCAGATTAAGGATTATGTACACGATCTAGTCAATGTTGTGTCACAACATGATATAAATCATGGTAAAATAGAAAACAATAACATTTCTTTTCTACATAATAAAATAGAGTCAAATTTGAAAGATAAATCTTTAAAAATGTGATATACATAATTAATTATATTAATTATTCGTTTTGTATATTTAGGATCTCAAATAATTCGACCTGGACATATACCAAGAGCACCATTAGTTCTGAGCCCTATTTTAACAGTGGAATGCAAAACCGAAATGACAGAAAGCGAATCAATGTTTACACCACAAGATAATCAGCAGAAGAAGGTTGCTCAACTTTCTATATTTTGATAAAATTTTGCTAACAAAGAGCAAGATAAATTAAAATATTTTAAATAATGTATTTTATCATGTCACACAACAATAACAGCATGAACAAACATATGGCTGTATAGTAATGCTGACTTTTGCCGATGACGGTTTGTCTACTGCTGAATGCATCACAAAAATATTTAGGTCCAAACAGCCACGAATCGGCGTGCTCATATTGCAAGAGCAAGAGAAACACGTTTATAGTCGAGCTGAAGAATTCATAGACGATTGTTTCAAACAGGTAAATTCATTTCTTTTCTTTGATGACTTGAATCGGGCCTTAGCCTTCTGGAGAAGAGCGGCTCATAAACTTTAGCTTTCTAATTTTTATTACAATTGCAACTTTTATGAAAAGGAATATGTCTTTCGTTCAACCCGGCAAAAATAATTCTACATAAATTGAAGAAATGCTACAAAAGTTTATTTTAGCATTTTCATGTCAATTTTTGGAGCATTTCTTAAATTTGTATAGATTTTTGTAGGATTTTTTAAATCAAGAAACCACCATTCTGAAGATTCAAACTTTAAGTCTTTTCAAAAATTGGAAATGATTTTTTTAATCGCTGATTATATTAATTTTTTACATTAATTTTAAATGTCATAAGTTAATCTACTTTTAGGTTAATTATGTTATACCAGTACTAACAAAAGGCTACATTGAAAGAATTAATAATCCAACGAAAATCTACGAACAGATGGACAATTTAAATACAAAGTATTTAAAGTACATATATTCCTTGCTGAGATACGAATATGTAAGAAATCAATGCTGCAACAATCGTGTAAGGTAAATTGATAAGCATTTAATAGCAAATTTGTAGATAACAAATCTGCAACAGATAAGTTAAATTTTGATAGGTATTTATGATAGAATGTTACTTATATTCCTTTACAATTAAAAGTATGCAAACAGCTGCCTTTGTTATGCTCCAGTTACCTTGCCTTTACTTCTGTTATCAGATGTATCGTGCCTGATAAAGATGTTTATACGATTGTACGAGCAAATTTGCATCCCACATTAGAAGCATGGTTTCGTGAAAGTGATATCGATAATTTTGTGAACAATATTCTTTTCCATAAAATTTGAAGACTGTGAATACTTAGACGAAAATAGTTTGTGATCTACCTCTACGCCTTTGAACATTGATAATACTTTTTTCAATAATAATCTAAATTAAATTTTAAGTATAAACCTTGTGATTTTAGAAAAACACTTTGTCTTTCTTTACATTAGGGAACATTGCTCCAATAATCTAACATAAAGTTTTACTAATAATGCTTTAAAAAAATTACAAGAATTTTGTGAACAACTACTATAAAAACTGAAATTTTTGTGATTTGTTGATAGTTTACTAATTTTTCTTATGTTAATAAAATAAAAAAAAACATGTGTCTATTTTCTAATTAATTTGTATTACAATTAATATATAATCTCAATTTTGAATAAAAAAATACTCACTCCCTTATAAAATAATCTCCAAAGTTTCCCTTTTCCTCTTTCAATTTTTCCTGTTCCATTTTGTCAAAATAAATCATCAGGGCTTTGCTGCTTTCCTCGGTGGGTATTATTTCACCATTAATAGTGACAAATTCATGTTTGCTGGGATCAAGCAGAACAGCAAATGAACTCAGCAGATTATGTTTGGAGGCCATCTCGTACACCACGTTTCCGGATTGTCCATGGACCCATTGAGCTCCAAGATCCACCACATGTTCACCTAAAAATATTAAAATATTTAGATTCAATATTTCTCTAAATATGTAAAGTTTTAAAAATACAAAATTGTACTATTTTAATGTCAAAGATACCCAATTGACACCAACCAATAGTGTCTTAACATTAGTATAATTTTGCACTCGATATATATGTAATATTATACATGTTATATGTTACAGTTACGTTGTTGAATTTAAAATTTTAATATTGATGTTACTGTTAGTTAATATTTAACCAAGGTAATAATTAAAGTTGAATAGTCTTATTAAGCCAAGATAAATTAAGGAAATTATTATTTACCAAAGTCTTTGGTGTATATCCGACCACCAATCCTGTCATTGGCCTCTAATATCACAAAATCGCTCACTCCTCTCTGCTGCAGTCTTGAGGCAGCTGCAATGCCAGCTGCACCTGCTCCAACAATCACAACTTTCGTTTCTTTCGGCATACCGCGAGCTCTTGAAAATAGAACCGTGTCCAACAGTTTTGCTGCACAACTGAAGGAATGTCTCTGAGTGTTGCCAGAGATATATATGTGAATAATGATCTTAAATGAACTTGAATTGGCTGAAGCAGATAACGCAACGGATTAGACTGGCTAAGCGAAATCTTTAGTGTTATCTCGACACGAGAAAAATACATTGGCGATTTGCAATCTTTTCAATAAATGACTTCTGCAAATTAAGGGACGTGGCCAATTTAATACTCCACGGAATATTTGGCGAATGTTTTTAATTCGTCGATTGATCAATTGCATCGTCCGCAATTTTGTTCGGTAAAAACTGTATTTGCGCTTAATGCAACTAATCAATTGGTGAATTAAAAAACTCGCTTATCGTAAGAAGATCAAAAGATGGAACGGTAATTAAAGTAAATTTTATTATCCTTTCACGTTTGCCTTTTCTGTTAATTTAATTCTAGCAGTTGCATTTTGCGCAACGTCACTATTCGTTACTTCGCACATACCTGATTGATTTTATTTTAATGCCAAGAGTATCGCAACGAATTTTTATTCAACACTTCGCGATAGAACCGCAAGCAAATCTTGAGTGTTGAAGATGTCAACAAATGATCGCAAAGCAGTTTTCGTTTCGCGAAAAGTGTACTTTAATAACTTCCTTGTGGAGGAACCGACGGGGATGGTCGAGAGTGCATTAACCGATGAATCATTTGAAGAACAAAGATCTGCTAAACATTATTCCGAATGATTGCCACAGTTTGCTTACATTGACACGCGGCATTCGCCACATCACGCATGAACGACTGCACCAAACCGAGCTAGTACTACACATGATATTCATGGTACTACGTTAGTATATGTATAAGTGTGGCTTTGAGAGATACTGAGTACATGCGCAGTAAAACGAACGTTAGCAGACGCTATTTAAGCTTTGGTCTTTGGTCACATATATCTCAAACCTCTATTATGATAAAAAAGTTTTATCGTTAGATTCATCCGGGAAAAAAACGAAAAAAATAATGTTAGAAAATAATAACAATTATAGAAAAAATAAGTAAATAATATAAATAGTGAAAAATCTTCTACAATGCAAATATTACATTTTGTTATAAATGGTAAAATATTTAAATGTATTAATCTGTTGCAATTTGATAGAAATGTTAATATTTAATGCGCAAAAAAATCAGAAAGAAAACTTACTAGTGTTCTAACAGAAAATTATATGATTTTTTTTATTATAATAATTATTTCATAAATTTGTCATAAATGTAAATTTTAATTTAATAATTAAGTATTTTGAATATTTATCAAGCATGTGTTATATAAAGTTAATATTTTTAAGTTATATGGTTTAGCTATATTAATCCAATATTTTAATATATAAGCAAGAACAGAACACATAATTTATTTATATTATATATCAGGAAACACTCTAAATATTATCAAAACACGAGTTTATCGAGATCGATTATGTTAGTTATCGATGACGCACGTGCATACTATTCTGGAAGATTTTTCCTTGATCTCCCAAATTTCAAGATAAAATTTTATTTGAAACTTTCTATATGTTTACGATACATATAAAATTACACAAATAGGATTCTCTGTCTTCAATAAAAATTATAAATAAAATTCTATCCTGAAGTATATCTGACAAATTATAAAACTAAAGTGGACTATACTTATATAAACAAAATAAAGTTGAACTTTTTTTCTGAATTTACTCGAAACTTCATTCGATCAAACACAACCTATTAAATTCTAGTCAAATTTTTTTTATAATTATTTGTAAATTGACAAGTATTAATTACAAAAAAATAAATTTAGAAATTTATTTTATCAATGAGGAACAATTCAGTTTTCTACTTTAAAAATGTCTAAAATTTCTTTAAAGGCTTCCAACACACGGCTTTTGCTCCATCGTACAAAGTAAAACATTAATTGCCATTAAAATTAACCCATCAGTTTATCATATAAAAATTGTTAATTTAGATAAATTATTAATTGTAGAGTCAATAGAATATTTTACTAAATTTTAATTTTATTAGTTTCTTCTCTTAATTGTGAAAAATATTTTCTTAGTCTTAATTAATTTTATATAATTTACATAAACTGAATAAATAATCTTTGTGTTTGATTTAACAGTTTGTTGACGTCTAGAAAGAAAATTTTGGATACTTTCCAAAAAAAATGGTTGAAGAAAGGTTCGAGGTTGAAGCCGTTTGGGTTTTGCTGTTCTCTCGATCGTTTCGATCCTCTCTCGCGATACGATCAACGAATGCCGCCCTACAAGACTTCGCTAACGGCAATAACTTCTGTGCACGAGTGTCCGGTGGTTAAAATGCAAGCAAAATTTTCCCGATTTTCTCGAGATAAGAAGAAACCTTCCAAAATAAAAGCGCCGGACACAGGAAACCAGCAACGACGATTGACTAGCGAATTAAGTTATTTCCAGATTACCAGAGATAATCGATTTAAAAAGCAATATCTGGAAGATGAAATTGCATTGGCAAAAGATATCTTTTGGGCAGAAAGACGAAGAATTCACCAGAGGGAGAGCAATAAGGCGATAAGAATAGCGAAGAAAAAAAGTGATCCTTTAATTTACATTCAATCAAAAAATTTAAAAAATATTGTCAAATAGCCACAATCAATTTATTTAATATATTTCGTATAATTAATATCATTTGTCTAGTTCAAGTTTTATTTCGTCTGATAGTGAAAATACAAGATCAGTTTAACAAATTATAGTGTATTTGATTTGCTGACTCGACCCGACTCCGATCAACGTCTGTTCTTTCTAGCTACAAAAGAAGAAACAAATTGTGCAAAAAATGCAGCTAAAAAGAACAGATATTGATTCAGAGTCGGATCGAGTCAGCAAATTGAATACAATGGTTTAAATAAAAAGAACTATTTTTAAACTTTAGCACTAAAAAGATCAAAATTAAAAAAAATGTAAGATAGGTTTTATTTTGTTTTATTTTGCAACAATATAGTATTGTACATTAGTTTTATACCGAACGGAATAATGTATCGAAAACTTTCTTGTGCAGCTGTTCGAATACAGTATTATAGGTAATAGCAAAACGCAATCAATTAGTTATCATCTTACTATGCGTCATCGGATAAAGATGCTTAATGTCACCGTATCTACGATAACAACTTGCAGCTCTTAAGTCGTTTGTTTATACATAATGTACGAAAAATATTTGGAAGTAAATTTCGTTCAAATTATTCTTAAATCTTATCACGACAATTAGCATGCGCACAAAGAAAGTTTATATACAAATTGTAAACATTTTTACTCTACGTACGTATAGTCAAATGGTAAATGTATAGTAGAAGAGTAACATATTACTGGAGAAAATTAAATGAATTAAGTTAGATGGATTGTGGCTGTTTGAAAAAGAAAAATAATTGAGAAAAGGAGAACAGTTTAGTTAAAAAATAATTATTATTAACTCCTAATTTCTATAATTGTGTATTTCTTAAATTGTTATATTAATAATTAAAATATTTATTTTCCTCTCCTTTTTCTGCAGACAAGAAATATTCACAAAAATTCAAGACGTTTCCACGATGGTATCAAGATTTTTCCCCGGATCAAGTATGACATAAAAATGATCTTAAACAGATTTCAACAAATAAAATTCAAATAAGACGTGATGAAAGATGATTCTTTCTAAAGTAGCAAAATTACTTTGATTAAATAAAGTTTTGTTTTTGGATCTTAATATTCAAAAGATCTCAACTAAAATAAAATTGCACTACATACTTAAAAATTAAGTTCTATAAATTTGTAGATGAAGAATTTGATGAAACTGGAAAATGTAATGCGCACCGATTACGAATTGACAAAGACATATGGCACACAAACGATACTGATATCTATTGGCGTCATTTCAACATTCTTCAAATTAAAGCCGAATACTATAAAAGCATTGCACAGATCGTGCAACTTGAATAGTGTCAATTTCCTGCGAGAGACTTACAGAATCTTAACGGGAAAAGATTTCTACAAAGAGGGATATAGTATATCTCATTATATTTTTCTTTAAAGCAAATAAAAAAGAATTTAAAAATTTATTTTTAATAAAAATTTTTTAGAATCAATAATAATAATTATAATACATTTAATTTATAGAAAAAGTTTATGATTGCAACGAGAGGATAATATTATCAGCCATTGCATTTTTAACACTGCCAGAAACGGTGAAAGAATTGCATAAAAGATTGCCAGCAGTGACTATGCCAAAATTGCCACCGAAACGTAATTTAATTACATATTAGATATTAAAAAGTTTAATTAACCATCACTGATTATCATTTTTATTAAATTATTATTATTAATTATACTAATTATCATTATCTCACAATTACTTATTATTAAAATAAATAGATATTATTACTTTAAATGTTTATTATAATATTTTAGCAAAACTAATAACATGTGTTACCAGGAGAAAAAATATCTGCCCTTACAAGGAAGAATTATTTACATGTCCTGATTGGGCTGGTTATCAAAATGCTTTGCAAAAATGGCGAAAACGTTGTAAACTAATTGCAATTCCAAAAATAATCTTACCATTGAACACATATGACCAATTTTTTATTAACGACAGATCAGAAATTAAAAAAAGGGAGACAGATATTTCCATTGAACATCATAGAGAAATCAGTATGAAGGAACTGCAGAAAGTTTCTTTAACTATGTTAGATCGAGAAGGTAAAAATAAATAAATGAAATTAAATATGTAAATTTTTAGACATAAGGATTACTTAGTATGTTTTTATAGCATAATAAATAAATTTAAATTTCTAAAAGAAATATCAACTTATAAATAGATGTAATGAATATTATTGGATTTGTAAACTTTAATCATACAGATTCTTCAAAAGAGAGGAACTTGGAAATGAATAAATCAGCAACTTCCAACATTTTTCGATCAGACAATGGCAAAACATTTGATTTTATTGGGAATCTTAGTGAAAAGGAAATTATAAAACGTAAAATTATGAAAATTGACGGTATAAATTATTGCAATCTTATTACTGTTTCTTAATTGAAAATAAGAAATTATAAAACGAAAAGTATAATAAAAAGTATAATAAAAAATATGTTCATAAATATTAAAAATAATACTAAAATTAGTGATTGATGTTAGAAATTTATATGTAAAATTTTTATTTTTTTTTAACTATTAAAAAAATGTTAGGCCTTCCAAAACCGCCAGGAGCGAATCAAAAATCCTGGTTGGGAAAGAAGAACCCTCATTACGTGATATCCGGAGTGTCCACCATGCATTCTAAGAGTCCTGTAATTTACGAGATCACGGAAGTGGCTGATGTAACACCTAGCAATAGCGACGAAAAATTCTTCGCAGTACTGAAACTCAATGATAAGATGAAAAAGGTTTTTCCCAGTGGCAGAGAAAATCTGTCAATTAATTGGCAAGAGTGGCTACAAAACGCTGATGAAGACTACAGACAGTTAGAGGAAAAAGCTGATGAGTTAATTAAGATCGTGCAGACAACAATAAAATCGGCATTTCCTGGACCCGTTTGCGATAGTTGCTGCTCGTGTCGACAGACCAGAAAGTTTGATGAAAAATTGCAACAAAGCAAGATCGATAATATATTAATCAACGTAGCGCAGGAAAAAGAGGAAAATACGTGAGAGATTATTATAAATTTAGATAGTAAATTTTAAATTAGATTAAATGGATATCTAATCTATAACGCTTATTATGTAATTTCAACTAATCCAATTAAGTAGATTATAATTGTTAGCGATTCTGATATTAATTTTGAAATTCTTGAAAATATGAATCATAGTTTTTTTATTCCAATTTTGAAATTTTAGATTCTGAAATTCTTTAAAATTCTTGATCTCTGTATTTTTTGACACTTTTAAAATCTAATATTTTAATCCTTTCTCTATAAAACTTAAAAAATATAGAGCTTTAAAAATTAAAAAAAATTTAATGATTTAACAAAATAAAATATAAAGTATAATATTTAAGTTATAATATTTATAATAGAAATGTCGGCGGTCCGATGGCGATGCAATCCTTGGAGCAGAATCCAACAGGATCACCAATTAACGAGGTTGCTCCGGAGGATGAGATTAAAACAAATATTATCAGTGATGTTGTCAGAGATGCTGGGCAAATTCAATATTACATATCGGGTATTCAGAGAGACAAAGTACATGTACCGCGAAAGCTCGAATCTTCTGTTCCTCAGCTCAAGAATGTTCCACCTTGTGCGTGTGCCATTCAACAAATGGCTGATAAGGATATAAGTCAAATTGCGAGCAAAGAAGACATTCCTTGGCCTAAGGAAGAAGAATTATGTCCTGGAAAGAAGTACAGGCTCGATCAGTCAGATGCATATTTTTGCAAGTCGTATCCTGGAGATAAATTCTGCAGGCATAATCCTTTCATGAAGGAAATAATGAAGATGAAAAGAGAAAAAGTAGAAAAACAAGAAGAAGAAGAGGAAGTAAAAGAAAAGACAAAATTTGTTGAAGCGATTAAGAAAGAGCCTCAAGTTCCTGAAACGGACGTTATGGAGAGAAAGAGGGATAAGTTCATACCTGATCCTTATCCTGCGTATGACTATCCTTGGAACATATCGCGAACTGCGCCCTCGGCAAAAATAATAACAGACTACGAAGCATCTTTGAAAATGACATCACCAATATGGGCCACAAAACGCAATCAGCCATCAAAAACACAAGAAACACAAAATGATATCTCTTCCTTGAAGGAACTTAAGAAAATAAAAAATAATACTACAAGTCAGGAAATTAATAAAGAAATCTTAAGTTCATCAAAGAAAATTAAAAAAAAAAGTCAGAAAAGTAATGAAAAAAAAGAGATAAGAGATATGAAGGAAAAGAAAAAAGAACCGATATCATTAAAAGAAATTACAATTAACAAAAGAGATACAAAATCGTTGAATACAATTTTTGAATCTTCGACAATATTTAAAACGGAAAAGAAGCAACAAATAAAGTCACCTAATAATCCAGTACATAATAATTCAACTAAACAATTTAACAAATTTAATAAGACTAAACGTAGAATTTTCACAAAGAAGAATAAAATGAAAGATGCAATAAACGAAACTGAGGAGATTGAAAATCGCAAGCGAGAAATGGCGAGGTTAAAGAATATGTTTAAGTCTAATGGACTTTTAGGTGACATTAAACCAGTAGTTCTTCCAGAAGAGTTGGCAGCAATTAGTCGCTATAATACTTCAGAAGAGAAAACTGAAGAAATAGTTGATGCTTTAGCTGACGAAGAAAAGAGTCGTAAAATCTCAAAAGAACCTTGCGGATGGAGAACAAAATCGGAGCAGGAACTTCCGGCGAAAAAGACTCTGGTTTATCTCTGCGAGCCGGATTATCCTCTGGAGACGATGGCTGTTGATCCTGGAGGACGACTATGTCAATGTAGAGAGAACAGAAATAAGAAAAAAATTCTTATGTATAATGTAGGTGGTCTGGAGAAGATAAACGAGAGACGAACTAGGAAATTGGAAGAAAAGAATAGGATTATTGACGGTGTTCTTTACGTCACGCCACCCATTAGTCCCCGAAGAAGCGACGAATACATTCCAGAATATGATATTCTCAAATCACCATACGATACATGTGTTAGCGAATCTGCAGATAAAATATCGAAGCTGATAGAAAAATATTCCGGACCCAAAAGTTTGGTAGAGAAAATACGAAAAAAGCCGAAATCGTGCAATTGTAATAACGTCGTCACAAAAGAAGTCCGCGATCAAAAGAAAGAGCTTGAAGAGATTCGAAAGAAATTAATGGAGTCTAAATCGCCGGAGGAAAGATGGAAGATAGCTTTAAAAGATAAAGCATTGATGGATTATTTTACGCAGCGTGACGATAACGCTCCTTGCTGGACGTCCTGCAAGAAAATTGGTCGAAGTCCAAAGTTAGTATAAAAACATTAACCTAACAAATACGTAATTACTAAAGTTATTAAATATTTTATGCTTTCAAGGCTCGCACGAGTATTCTCTTCAAGAATGTTAAGAGATTTATGGTAAATTGCAATGTTTACAAAACTTTGACAACAAATCAAAACGCAGAGACAATCCGTAAATCTCTTGGCAATATATTAATATATTAGTTCATTTAGTAACTTCAAATCTGCAGTATTAAATTTTCAATAATTTCAATAATTTTAATATTAATTTAATGTCGAATATTTCATTTCTAACCTATCATTTAAATATGATTAATAATATTAGTGAGCTGTTTATATATTATAGAATATTATATCGATTATTGTAGACCTCGAAGATTGAAGGTAGTAAAGCCTGTATGTGAATGTAAATATGAGAGAAAGATTGTGGAACGAAATGAAGAAAGAACTAAATGGAAGGAACGTCAACAAAAACTGAAGGCTTTGAAAAAGCAATCTTTCATGCATATTGTCGATATCTCGAAACCGATGATAGAGGAGAAGAGTTTCATTATATCGGACGTTAAGAGAGTGTCGCGGGAAGATATGGAAGACGAGATCAAATACTGTATAGCAGGTGTGGCAGAAGATGTGTCTATGTCGTCACCTCAGCAGATAGTAGATGGCCTGCAAATGGCCACGCCGTTCCAAACACCCTCATCTAGCAAGGAAGATATTTTACAAATTGCTGCTCCGCATCGACATTGGTCGCCAATGATTATTCCACCGGGCCCGTTGCCTAAGAAGGATGCCGCCTTAAAAGAAGAAATGGAGCGTAGAAAGAAAGCTAGAGACGAAGCATTTAAGCTAATTTATGGAGATAAGAACGAGGAAAATGCATCTTATTTGACAATTTGCAATGACCGAGAAGCATTCGACGAGCAGAAATTGATGAAGAAAGTTGAGATGGAAAAAGATGATACAAAAAAAAGTCATGCAAGTATAAAGGTGGAAACAAAATTGATGCTGAGATTACAAACATTGAACAAGAAACCCAGTAGCAAAATAAGACATCAAGGAAATGCATCAAATAAAGAAATTGTTGGTAAAGTAATTCGTGATAAGAATAAATATTCCAAAGAAGCTGTTGGCGAGATAGGCCATCAACAAAATATGTCATACAGACAATTGATCGATAAGTCAGGAGAGAAGATTGATGAGAGAAGTCATCGGATAAATGGCGGTGGTGATAAGAAATATATAAACAACAAATCTGATCTTCTAAAGATTGTGAAGGTATTTTTTATGGATATCTTTTTAATCTGATAATTTTATATTGATATTATTTATTTTTTTTTATGAATAAATGTAATATCAATATTAATCAAATTATTTAAAAAAGAAGAAATTATAATCTAAAAATATATATATTTATCTAAAATATTAGACCGAATTAAAGAAAATGGCTGCTGAAGGTTTTACATTCGCCAAGTTACCGAAATGTTATTTAATGCCACAGCTTCAAAATTGGATCATGTTCAGGGAAGGTGTTGTTTTCACGGAAACTGACAAAAGTACTTTGATGGCAGAATTAGAATTAAGATCTTGTTCTTTTATTTTTTATCGTTTTATACTAATTTTTACTTATTTCTTTTTTTCCCTGTTTTCTTAGGAAAGTTGATGCACGCAACTAAAGCGACTTGGAATTTAATGGATACACAAATATCAATCGAGATCAAAAAACCATCACTGCATATGACAAAATTTCAACTGAGAAGGTTGACTTATGATCAAGTCAAGAGGATGAAGAAAAAGGTTGACTAACAGTTGTTACTTTTATTATTTGAAAATTTAAATACAGGAATCACATATATATACTCGATAACAAAATTAAAATATCACCTATTTTGCTCTTCAAAAATAGGCAATTTTCAAGAGAATGTAATTTCGTATAAAATGATGTAGTAAAATTTTCCAAACAGCATTTTACAGCTCTTTTTTAGATCGATATTTTAATAAATAATTTACTGATTGTTTATTTGTATACGGACGTAAACATCAAACCTTACAATTTTTACGAATTTTTATGAAGTTTCTTGGTGTAAATTAAAAATCGCCCAAAAATGCTGTTTTTAAATCTATGATATTGCGATATTAAAATTTGATACTTTTTAAATCCATTATACTTATCAATTCTTTTATATTTTTCTCTATTTTTAATCATTCTTGGTCCTAGACAGCAGACAAAATTTATGAAATATTTTTGCAAATATATTTATAAAATATTCAAATAATTATTATAAATATTTTTTAAATCTTTTATAAATATGATTGTGTTCTGCCTGGGATATCAATTCTTCGACAATTAGTTTTGGATTTAAAATGATAAAAAACAATTTCTTCAATCATTTATTAAGTCTTAAATTAATTGTTTATTTTCTAATTTAGAATAACTAATTATTAACGTGTTTTTTGAGCAGATTAAAAAGATCAAGGCGATATTCCACAGCAAAATACGTAAAAGACGCGTCTCTTACGGTCGTACGATGTGGATTACAATGGAACATGGAAAATTTCCGTCCGCATCATTCAAAAGAACTTTCTTCACATATATGCCTAGCAAAGAAGCTGATGGACACGTTTATAAACCATGGATGAGTTCCGAAATACACAATTGAGATCCTAATATTTGTTGCTGGTAATTGTTGCTTAATTTACATAGCTGTTCACATAATTCAATTAAGTATAATTAAAAACATTAAATGTTTTAATAATATATTTAATTAACAAATACAGTCACGTATATAAAAATACATAATAATAAAAAATTAATCTATTAAATAAAATATTTTTATGTGTATTTACTTATAACATTGTTTTGAAAACTAATTTTATAAATTTACATATACGTATATATAAATTTTTTTTATATAAGTATATATCATAATATAAGTATATGTATATCATACATTTATTTATTATTATGTAAACATTTATTTTTCATTAATTTATTTAGTCAAAGATTTTCAGTAAATATTTTTCTAACATTTATTTAATAAACAAATAAACGGGCTAGTTAGTTTTGGAGCGCAATAAACCATTAATGTCCAAATAATTATTAATTATTTGGACATTAATGGTTTATTGCGCTCCAAAACCCGCGCAGACTCTTACTAGCCCGTTTATTGAATATTTGTTTAAATTTTGAAAGTCCTTAAACACATTGTTTGAAATTTATTTAATATTTTATAAATATTTATTTTTCTTGAAATACTCATATAAGAAAATTATTTTAGTAAACGTTTTGTAAATGTTTATTTAATATTTATTTAATATTAATTTTTATATTTATTTTTTATCTATAAAATTATATTTATTTAATATTTGAATTATTTAGTTTTCAATTATTATTTATTTTAAAATCTATTTACAAATTGTTTCAGTTTTTATTTATTTTACATAATTATTTGGAATAACAATTTAAAATAAAATAATAAGAATTTTTTCATATTTAATTCAATTATTGTACATATGCGTATTATTAGATAAAAGTATTCACAGAGGTCATCACGAAGGATCAGTTTGCAGCGATCACAAAGATTAAACAACATTGACTAAAGTCACAACTTGGATGGATGACCGTTTGGAAACTTCCAAAAAAAATTTTTTGAGAAAAACCTATTTGAAGCTGACGCTTTCACGATTAAAATATAATAAAATTCTACAATAGTATCCTAGCTAGTTTCACAAAGAAAAAAAAATCTTTTTCGATTTAGAAAACATTTTCATTTTTACCTTATTTAATTTTAAGAAAAATAAATTTTCCTTAGGTGCGTGCAATTTACCTACTTTCCCCTATTTTACAACAAATGATTTAACGACAGCAAAATAGATGTTAGCATGGATAACAACCCACATCCATTTCACAAAATACTGTTTTTAACGGCGGGTCGCAAAATGGATGTGACTTTTAGTTCACACTCCGGCCAAAATAGATATGCGTCGCTAGTGTACGGGAGTTTCGAGTTTTTTCAGTTGCTCTCAACTTGGTTTTTTTTCTGGTGCAGTAGAAGTTAAACGTGATATTTGTTTATTTTTAACCTCTAATTATTTGTATACGTAATTGGAATGAATAACAGAATATTTGCAATAATTAAAATAAAGAAATTTTTTAATTAGAAAGAAAGTTATTTAAAAAAAGGAAATAATTCTAGCAAAATGTCGACTGGTACATTAACATTTCTATATACACATTTGAGCTACTAATTTTGTAAAATTAAATTGCAATTATTTATTTATTAATCTCTGTTTATGTATCTATTTGTAAATTTTCAGAAATAGAGACGAGCTTGCTAGTAATCGTTTTTGATGTCAATCCTATGCAGCGGATAGTAAAACAAGAAACAAAGATACTGTCACAGTGTTTAGACTCCACAATTGTCTTTGCCAATGCTCATCTTATGCAGTCGTCCAATAATGAATTGGCTATAATGGCATGCCACAGTCACAGTGCTAGATTCCTTTATCCTTGTGAGAACGCAGTGGAAATAAGGCAGATGGATGGGCAATATGAAAAGTTTACCATGGTGGAACGTACAGTGCGTCAGCAATTGCAGCAATTCATCAACGAAATCCCCATGGATGCTCCATTGAACACCGAGAGTCTCATTTCTGGTGCACTCAGTATGGCATTGTGTTATATAGCTCGGTTAGAAAGAGAAAAAGTTGCTGGCCAGAAGCTACATCCTAGAATACTGGTCATTACCGCCAGTAACGACTCAGCAACTCAGTACATGAACTACATGAACATATTCTTCACAGCACAGAGAATGGTTTTTATCTATTAAATTTTTATATTATAATAACAGAATTGATGATTTGCAATGCAAAAAGATTCATTTGACTGCTTCCAGAATGTCATTTTGGATGTATGCAGTCTGGATCAGGAGCTAACACTCTTGCAACAGGGCTGCGACATCAGTGGGGGCAATTATTTGAAGGTACCACAGCTTGCTGGATTGCTGCAGTATTTATTGGTAAATTGTTTGTGCTTTATTACAATTGCAAATGTAATTATGTTCATTGTGACTAATTTTTTTTTTATTTAGTGGGTTTTCCTGCCAGATCCCAGTGTTAGATTAAAATTAGTTCTTCCTCCGCCAGTAAAAGTGGATTATAGAGCAGCATGTTTTTGTCATCAGGAACTTATCGATATTGGATATGTCTGTTCTATATGTTTATCAAGTAAGTGTAAAGTTATATCTAATCAGTAATATAAAAAAGTATTTTAATCAATATTAAATGTAAAAAAACATAAAACATTAAATAATGATATTTAGTAGTGTGTTAAAACTTATTTATATTAATTTATATTTATATTAATATCAATCATCTTTTTTCTAGTCTTCTGCAAGTTCAGTCCAATATGCACCACTTGTCAGTATGTATTTTTGTAGCTAATATATTAATTATACTAATATATTAATTACACATTTTGTGTATTAGAAACAATAATTAATTTATTATTGAATTTTTTCTAGCACTGTATTCAAAATGCCAGGACCTATGCCGATAAAGATGAAGAAAAAAAAGAAGAATGTGGATATCGTCCATTAACCTTGTATATTTCACACATAGCTATCACACATTTTGTAAATATAGATAAGTCGTATACTGTAAAAAAACTTTATAGGATTATGATTTCTTGATCATAACCGGCGTAATTAATCACGGAGACTGGATTTACTAAATAAAAAAAATAGCATTTTAAATACATTGTACATAAATTATATTTGTATAAATGTGCCGAATTTTTTCCAAATTAAAATAATGTTGGAATGCATAATTTAACTGCTGTTCATCTATGCTATGATTCGTATCCCGAATCGACTGCTACGTTGCGGTTCGATTGTGCGTGGACGGATGTTGTGGTAAATAACCGATGCGTTCCTGGATCTCGCTCTGAGGAATCTTGCCACCCCATGTGGGCGGATTCATGGACGATACTTTTCTTTCAGGATCCTTTTTGGATTCGTGCGCCTTTCTTATCTCCTCATATACTTGCAGATCGTCCAGTCTCATTTCTATCCGAGTTGGACTTCGTCGTATCATCGTGCTAAAAAAAATATTAGTTTTTTTATATAATATAGAATAAATCTTCCAAAAAATTTAATCCTAGAGTACTACTGTAGATAAATTTTCACCGATGTAAAACTAATTCAAGTGTAATATTTAATTTTTGTTATTAAAATAGTGATAATTGAAAATATTTAATACAATTTCTTTTACATTTAAAATAGCGTTAGTTTATTTAGTTATTCTAACATCTAGCAATCTATAAAGCAGAAAAAAATGTAAACAAATTCTTAAAAATATAAAATAATTTTTAATTATGTGGATGAATTTTTATCTAGAGAAATATTGTCAAAAAAATATGAATAGTACTCTAAAGTTAATTAAAATTTAATTAACAGGAAACTTGAAAACACTGATTTGTGAGTATATACAAATTCTGAAACGCGCTATACATTTTTCGAGAATTAAGAATAAATTTAGTAAAAATACAAAAATATAAATTTAAAGAATAAATTGTGCGAGAAAAAAAAACTTCATGTTAAATAATAAAAAATATTGTTTTTTATATAAAAATACATTTTTCTTTTTATCTTGTTTACGTAAATTTTTAATTTAGAAAAAAAATAAATTAAAATTTGTGTTTGAAAAATAATTAGTTAAAGTTAAAAATTAAATTATTTTAAATGCGTTCCAATATTAAACATGTAAATTGATGATCGGGAATTCTTCGTAATCGGCCGGATTTAATTAGGGAAGGCGAGCAAAAGAGCGTCGCGGATTCAATATCTCCTTGATTCGGGCATGGGTCCGCAAGTTACGTTCCTGACATCCCTCGCGGCTCGCACAATACGGCACAATATGGCGAACTATACGAGACAACGATGTTCCAAATAATCTCGAATCGAAACTTCCTTGCCCAAACCGTATTGTCACTCGACAAATCTTGTCGTAGCGGCGATCGCACTTCCCCGGAAATCCTAACTGAATGCCTCTGGCGAGTCCGAGGAAACCGAGAAGCGCGTTGAAAGTGCTCTCGAAGATACGGATGCGGAGGGGTCGGACGCGCACGGACACGCTCTCGATCGGGTGGCGCGTTTCCCTGCGAATTCCCGCGGAACTCGGCGGCTACCCGGCGACGTGCGGCGGATACTAGTCAAGTACATCAATCGCGGACGATCGGCGGCGCGGGAAGATGCTCTACCTCGAGGATTACGTCGAAAGTGCGTACGAGAAACAGCGCGCACGGCTTGCCCGCGGGATCCTAACCTCCTCTCGTGGCGCGCGGCTAACCTAGGACGGCCGCGATCCAACGACCCGCGACACACGCAGCCATTTTTGTTTGCGTTCCGCGTACCCGCGCCTCCTTTTGCGCGCCGATCGCGACGGATGTCCGCGATCGCCGTGTAATGCGACGGCGAGGTCGCGCTCGCTTGGCGACGCGACCCCGCGCCGAGAGGTTAGGCGCGGTGTTTTGTCGAGACGGCAAAATGCACATTGCCTCCCGTTGCTGAGAGAGAAAAAAAGAGAAATTAATAAATTATTATTTAAATCCGCGGGTCACTGGCTGAATTTCATTGTCTTCATGTCTTTCCAGAATTAATTAAAAATTCATTGAAAATCCTTCCTCCTTTAGAATTGTACAATTCCAATGTACACAGTTCCAATGTACAATGTTAACAATGTATTTTTTGTTAATACAATTTGAGAATAAATAATAATAAAATATTGTATTAGAGTAAAATATTTAAAGAGTACTAATTTTGATAAGAATTTAATGTTTGAGAATATAAATAAAACGAAAGAGTTTGTATAAGATCATGTAATGAAAAGTTGTATTCATTACAGATTTACATAGGAATAAGATATAACAATTTGTGAGAAATAATATGCAAATAATTCAGAAATGGTTACATTATATATTAAAATTAACATTTAATGTAATAATTTCTCCTAATATTCATTTTATGGTTTCAGTGATCGAGCATCTTCCACAAGAGCTAAGGGACCGATTTACCGAAATGAGGGAAATGGATCTAGGTGTACAAAGTATGTACCTGAATTATATACAGAACACAATTAAAAATAATAATAAAATTATAGTTATAATAAGTAAAACAGAAATAGAGGTTGACGTTAAATCTATTTTTAGATTCCATGGATAGCCTGGAAAAGAAAGTGAAGACTTTCTTTTGCAATGCTAAGAAGATGAAGCCCAGTGAAAAGGAGGCAGAATACGAAGCTATTAGAAAAGAGTACTACAAGACTTTGGAGGATGCCGATGAGAAGGTGCACCTAGCCAATCAGATGTACGATTTGGTAGACAGGTACCTGAGGAGGCTCGATCAGGAGCTGCACAAGTTCAAGATGGAACTAGAGGCAGACAATAAAGGCATCACCGAGATTCTGGAGAAGAGATCTTTGGAATTGGACCAGCCACCCACGAATAGCAGTCAAAAGGAAAATCGTTATAGTTTTACTCCAAGCAGAACGCGGGACAATCACAGCCATTGTAAGTATAATATCCCTAATAATGCAAATTTTTTTATTCACATTTAATTCAAATGATTTTCAACTTTTAAAGATGAAAGATTATGTTAATTTTAAAGATATATTAAACACGAAAACATTATAAAGACATTCCAGAATGTGAGTGATCTATAAAATTAATATTATAAGCTTATTGCAAATGGAATATATCAATACATAACAATCTCTAAACGTATGTAATATGGTCTTAGATTGTGTCTAAATTTTATGTTAATTTCAGCTCGGTCGGAGAAGCGACGGGATTCGAATGCATCTTCCACGTCGGTCGAGAAGAGGCTGGCAATTGAGAAGATACCGGCAGCAACGAGTCTACCGGAATCACGACCGGCGTCAGCGAATTCCACACCTATTATCGCGGCGAGTAGTGTCGCGCCGGCTCCGGCAGCGATTGCTAATTCCGTAGGGTCGGTGTGCTATAATCTCGGCCATATCGGCGCCGGTGGTAACGCTATCGCAGCAGCCGCGTCTCAGGCGATCGCGGCCACGCAATCAATGCAGCAGGGCAGACGTTCGGCCAGTCTGAAGGCGAGTTATGAGGCCATTAATACCGGTGGCGTACATGCCGCGGAATTCAGCAGGGAACTGGCCGGTGCGGCGCAAACCGCCATCGCTGCCATCCAGGAAACCACAAAGAAGCATAAAAAGTATGTGTAAAGAGAAGAAGCGAACAGCGATTGCCTTTTATTGATAAATTCTCTAAAAGTTTTAATAATTTGAATTAGAAATTAATTAATTTTAATCCTGAAATATCTCATATCTTTTTCACATTAACGCTACTGTGGAGATAAGAAAATTTATCCAAGTATAAGAATTTTTTTATAATTTTTTATGTTTACTTTTTATAAGTTGCAGTTATTCTAACACTTTTAGTTAGAATAACTGAACTAATACTATTTTAATGTAAAAGATTTTATTAAATGTTTTAAACTATCAAAATTTTAATTACAAAAAACGGAATTAGTTATTGTTAGATGAAAATTCACCACAATAGCATTTCAGGGTTAAATCAGATACTCCTAAAATGTTTTTAATTAAAAGACAATGCGGTTAGATATTTTGAGATCTCTATTAAATTAGGGATGTTTTATAATTTTTTAATTTTATTTTGTAAAAAAATTTCCTCTGTTATTTAGGTAATTACCTAAATAACACATTTTTATCACGAATTCCAGAAAAGTAACAGCTACCGTACCGAGTTCGAGCGTAATCGCAACTACGGTGCAACAGCCCGTGTCGCCACCGGTAGTTACCACAACTACGCAAGTAGTGGACCCGGATAATCCGGATTGGACGTATGATCCGAACGAGCCGCGCTACTGCATATGCAATCAAGTGTCGTATGGCGACATGGTTGCTTGCGATAATTCAGATGTAAGACACGTCGACGTTTTCAGAATGTATTACAAGCGGATAGAAGATTTATAACGATTACTTTTAGTGCCCCTTTGAATGGTTCCATTATCCATGCGTGGGAATCACTGCGCCACCTAAGGGAAAGTGGTACTGCCCTCAGTGTACGTCCTCGATGAAAAGACGTGGCGGACGGAAGAACTGATTAGGTGAGAAAAAGAAGAAGAAGAAGAAGCTAGGGAACCATATTGACCACATTAAGAAAGCATCGCTGCTACTACCTCTTAGACACTGTCCGTCGAATACCAACTTAGTTAGGAAGCCGTTATTAGCTCTGATTTTGTATAACTTTTTCAATGTGCTATTTCGAGTCCGCATCGTCATCTTGACCTACGGTCTTCTCTTTTTGCTTGACTGAGTATACAATTGAAAATGATAACGTTATTCTATCAAAATCTCGAAGCATCTAACGGATATATCAAACCCAAGGATTAACATCATAAACATCTCAATGTGTTTCGCATACTGCCGTTACCTCCGAGCAATAAAGGAAAGAGAATGGAAAGTGAATATAAGGTGAAATAAGAATTCGGAAAATAGGAGAATCGTTATAATGTATTCTTCGACGAGTTTGAAATTGACTGCTTCTCTTCGAAACCTTAGATTTAGGTATTAGCTGTTTAATAGAGAACATTTCCCTACAAGTTAGATTGTAAATAAATAAACTCCATTTTTTAATTTTAGATAAGCCTTAGTTTAATAGAAATTTAATTTCCTATAAAATTTAAACCTCCAGTATTTAATGTTGAAAATGAAGAATTTACTTTTTTGATGGAGAAAAACTGAACGAAATAACTTCGAATTCGTCTGAGAATAGCAACTTAATCTTTCAAAGCCACTATAAATGGATTCCACTAATTTCAAAAGGTGAATTGTAGCGAAATGGTGTATAAATAAAATCATCTATACAGTGAGGCGACGTTGCCAAAATGAATGGTCACATTTCTTTCAATTAATTTTCTTATATCCACACACAAGCACAATTTGAATGTCTCCCATTTTTAATTTATCTTAATTTCTTCTCTCGCACAAAATCAAGAAATGTAATTAAATCCTTGATGGAAAAATTTTAATAAAATATTGATGAAATTTTGTTGAATTATATTCATTTTGGAACATTTTCATCAGTGATTTTATCAAAATTTTATTACTTTTAGTAAAATGTCATTAATTTATCATTATGGAGTATTTGCAATTTTTTTTCAATATTATAATTTTGATATTCCATTCGTTAACGTCCTATAAGACCAAACTTAGGAAGACTATTATATTTTTTAGGTTATCAAACATACTAAGCATAATTTGTTACCTTTATCGATGACTCGATTAATTTTCAAAGAATTCCAGCGGACAAACACAACCGTCAATATTTTCTCAAGATTCGTACGACGAGTATTCTACCGATAGAAGCTTCATAATATTTCGAAATGATCGTTATCTATTTCTATTTTTATATTTACATTTTTCGTTCGAAAAATCGAACGCAACATACGAATTCTCGCACACACGAACCGTTGTTTCGTACAACTTTTCCTAAATGAATCGTGAGAGTATCGAGTTGAAAAACAGAATTGCAACGGATTGTTGTATGAATAAAATGAACGTGCAACAGATGACGTATTGCTGCAGAAATGAAAAAATTTTTTCGTTCACTAGCTGCCACGAATCAAAACCACTGAATGCATGACTCTATTTCACATATGTAAATATCACATATGTAAAAACTTTTCCGAATATTTCTCAGTTACATATCTTTGAAGGAATTTTAAACACTTAATATTTTTCTCAACCCTAATTAAAAGCAGAAAAGTAACGATTAAGATTTAATATTAACTTACCAGTCGCTTGGAAAATTTTTTAATCCTTTTTGAATATTTCCAATTATTATCTTTGACCATGGATTAGGTCATTTAAGCAGTTTAACCAATTCTGTCACTTATAAACCAATTGTTAAAGAATAAAACCATACCAAAACCAATGATGGGTCAAGAAATTGAGTACAAACAAAAGAATAATAACGATATCTAATGCCTTCATTTCGTCATTTTCATCCATTTCGTTGTCAATCGTTATTGCTTCAAATTATTTCAATAATTCAAATTAACAATGACATTGACACTGTAAACAAAAAATATTACTATAATATTATTACATTCAACAAACGTTCAAAAATTCGTTTCACGCACGAAAGTGTTAAGTCAACATTTACTTACAGTCGGTTAAAAATGTTCCACTTAAAAATCTTCTTGAATATTTTATTCTAGAAGATCCTGAATACAAATAAAGCATGTTCTTAAGTATGTATAAATCTAATAATATGCAAGTATATGGTAGCAAATATAAAAAAAAACTTTAGATGTATTTAAAATTTTAAAACGTCTATTTTTATTTCGTAATCAGTCTAATATTTTTAAGTTATAAAACTTCGAAACGACTGTTTTTATTTTGTAATCAATCTAGTATTTTTAAATTACATATTAAATTTAATGTACATTAGTGTAAAATAAAATTTAATGCATTTTTTGACAACATTAAATTTACATTAAATGTATTTTAAATATTTTTAATGAATCTGTTTGAAATTTGCTTCGGTTACATTAAATTCTGTTGCCAATTTTTAACACGTTTCAAATTCTATACGTAAAAATAATCAAAGATTTACTCACCGATCAAAGATTCTTTTAAAAAAAAGCTTCTTTGCAGTTCTGTTATCATGCTTATTTATAAATAAAGATTGCATAAACTGAGACCAAAATATTAGCCATATTAGCAAAGAATACCATATTGAAAGCGTAATGAAAAATTCGCATCCAGGTAATGTCATTCTGTGTCTATAAATTCCATGTCTATAATAAGATTGAAGACTTATAGAGAAACTATAGGTCTCATATTATATTTAACACATGAGGCTATTAATCATCACAGTTGACTATTCGATTATGCAAACTTTGAGGAGTTCTAGAAAACATAATTTTTTTCACATTAATGTCTTCTAGAAATTGTCGATTAAAATTTGAAACGTTCGAGTGTGCACGGAAAGAACAATTTTATTGTAGTATCTAAAAATTTAGTTAGACATAAAGCAGAAAATAATTTTATGTTAGACTATCAAAATAATTAAGACGTTTAAACATAATAATGCTGCTGCATAAAATTTTGACATTTTAGTAACCAGCTTAAACGTCTAACATAAATTTTTTAATAGTTCAACATAATTATTCTCAGATCTATATTTTAGTAAAAATGTTCTTTCCGTGCGATCGCTCGCGTTTAACTATACTTTACCTTTGGACACTAAAATGCGAAATTTTAAACTGCAACAATTGCTTCTCGAATTTGTCTATTTAGAAAATCTGAAAAAGTATCTGTCGAAAGCAGGACTGTAATAATTTGTGTGTACAGGAAAATTACAGATGGACGTATCTTATACGTATCAGGCTAAATATCGCTATTAAAATAAATGCACTTCCAATTTACTTTTTTATCGTTGGCTTGGTACACAGTACAATTTGGACCTATCTCCGTTTTTAATTTCCTACCTTTGAAATAAATTTCTCAATTAAAACACGCTCGACATTTCTTCTCGTGTAAGAAAGTATCAATTTAAGACTCACCGGTTACTTAAAAATTTTTCCAAAGATTCTTTCTATGTTATCTTACTTCATTAAAACCTCTAAAAACTTTATTATAATTTCAGCATTATATATTTAAATTAATTATTAGCGAATATAAAAACTGTAAATTTTATCAGCAAGATAAAATGCAAGCATCGTTTAATACTTTGTTATTGTTTATAATGCTTATTATTTTCTATTATAGAGTCTATCAATAATATCGTTAATAGCAGTTAACGATTCCGGAGATTCTTAGAAGACGCAATCTCGCGCTTTGCGTTCATGTTTCCAAAAAATTAAAGATAATTTTATCAAGAGCTGCGCAATTTTGGAAAATGTATTTGTTTTTTGTACTTGTAATAGTCACATAGTTTTATGTTATGTTATCTGTCTGTGGTACAAACATGCTAAATTTGATTGCGCAGCACGTCAATCGTCGTCTAAAACAAATTCTGTACACAAATATTAAAACATTAATTTTTAAAAGTCTTAAATTGACATACAATTAATAAACAATTCTGAAACAAGGTATTGTTATAGAAATGAATTGTATCATTTATTTCAATTAATTGATCATTATTTTAATTTTCACAAACGATTTTGTTAAAGTATCTAAAAATTTAGCAAAATACAGATTTGAAAATAAATTTTTCAGATCATTAAAATAAACGCCCTGTAATGAGCGTTTAAACATAATGAACAATGCTACAAAAAGTTTTGACATTCTAACAACTATAACTTGAACGTTTGACGATCTAACAAAATTAATTTCAGATCAGTATGCAGCTAAAGTTTTAGTTACTTTAGCAAAACTGTTCTTTCCATGCAAATAAAATTAATTTAAACGTAAGTACACAAAATACGTATCCAATTTTCTTTTCATTAATTCAAGTATCAATCAAGAAAAATATCAATTCAAGATTCACTCACCGCGGTTTTTATCTAAGATAATAGTTCGTTTTTAATTTTTCAAAAAGTACAGTTCTGTTATTCCATACTAAAATAACGTTTGGAACTTTTAAAATTTCTGATAATGACATTTTATTAATCCTTTCATTAATTATCTCAAGTAGCACAATATTAATTGCAGATATATAAAATAATGTATATATTGCAAGTATGAATCTTCGTCGGTTCATTAGTCTTATGAAGTATTTTGCAATTATAAGACACAACAGATGCAATTGTAAAATTGCTATTATATAAATGTATTCCATATTCACAGTAACAGTTGTCAGTGTATCTTCTCAAATTGAACCTTATCCTAACGACGTAAATAATAGACTGAACGTGTAACTTATTGACGAACGCGTGATTCGTACTTGAAGAAAGTCCTAGCGGACACAGTCTTTGTAAATCAATATTTCCCGAAAATCTATGATTTATTCAAATGAAATCCAGGAGTACCGATGTTTTGAAGACAGATCTGTGAAAGATTGTTGAACAAGTAAAATAAAGAATGCGTTTAGATAAATATTAGATAATTAATCGTATTTCTTTTTATTAGTCGATCTTTGCATGTTCTTCGATCTGTATCTACTTTTGTTCTTTAATCCCTTTTCACATTTTTATTCCCTCGTTAAATTATTTAAGTGCAATGACCTTTACGAATTTTATGCATGAAGATATGTATTCAATATTAACTTATCAGTGTGCTTAAAAACTTTTCCAATTTTTTTCTTGAATATTTTCTATTGTAATAATCTTTTGTATCTATTTCAGTTAAATTATTTATTACTTTTTGCATATGGATTTTACGGTTTAAAAGATTTATCTTATCAGCTTTATTATTTTTAAGTTTGCATTTGCGTTTAAGATATTGGACGCGACATTTAAATATATGCATAATGTAATAATATTATCTAGAAAGAAAAAGATCTCGTATATGAACAAATCGTACAAATAATTTTGTCAATAGAATTAGCGAATTAATATTAAAACAAAGTGAAGTGGTGCAAAGAAACGAATTCTAAATAAATTTTTTATAAATGATTAAATTTCTTTTTTTTTTAATTGACCCAATTTCTGTGTGCTTAAATGCAATTAAAATTTATTTCAGCTTTAGTCTATCCTAATTTTTGTACATCCGAATGCGTTTCTCTTGCATGAAAATCGATAAAAGATTTACTAATTGATTGCTTAAGAAGTTTATGTCATGAAAGAATTACATTTTGAATTCTGAAATCTTTGAGTGAAATCTCAAGTAGTTTTATTTTTCAGTTATTAAACAGAAGTTAATATAACTGTCCAGTAACTGCACAAAAAATTCATGAAATTTTTACCTGACCTATTATGCAATTTGCGAGTTTATTGTAATTAAGTTAACAGAAAAAAACTTGTTAAACTTAAATTTGTATTTAATTTAAGTTCACGTTACCGTTTTTTGAATAATTATTGATCATAATGCACGAAGGGAGCATGCGTCTTGAAATTGCTTCGATACTCGTGCAAATTCAGCACAATTCATGGCTAGGCATTTCTGTCCTCGTGTGTACAGTCGTGAGCTAAAAGGTTGCAACACATTTTCTTCGATGGTTAGATGGTTCGATGCTTAATTGGTTGGATCCACAGGTAAAAACCAATGACGTTCGCCGTTCGATGAGCAAGTCTACATTCCAAAAACCATCGAAGAAAATGTGTTGCAACCTTTTAGCTCACGACTGTACGTTCATGTAACATTTGAGACACAAAATTCAAATGTCTCAGTCATATCAAATGCTTTCTGAGTTCTATCTTTGAAAAAAAAGAAGAGAACTGATAAAGTGTTTCGATACATTGATTATTATATAGTAACTGATGATATTTCATCAATTAACTGATATAGTAGCTTCAATTTAAAAAATACTTTTTTAATGATATGCAGAGGAAAGTGGAGTAAGATGATAGTAGATAAGATTTCCTAATTACTAAATGACAAATTGCTAATTCTTCTAAACTAATAATAGATGTGGAAACAATGTTCGACTCATTAGAGATTTTAAAGAATAATTTTCAATAATCGATTTCTATAATCAGTCAGTCTTTTAATCAGTAGCTCGCCAAAAACGTTAAATATAAAAAAATTATGTTTGTAATTGAGATAATACTTTTTCATATTTAATATATTGTCATATGTCCTGAAAACATGTACAAGCTGTTGTCAGAGCAACAAATAGTAACAGAACGAAATTTACAGTTTTGTTCCTTTTTCTCTGTTGCACGCGATATTGACATGTGACATAAATGTTGGAAAAACGTAGTATGCTCTATTTCTTTATGTCAAAGATTTCGATTGTATGTTCGCGTCAAACACCGTTGTGACAGGGTGCATTTACATTAGACAAAATAAATAATTGTCATGTGACAAAAAATGCTGGAAATCATATCAAAATTATCTCGCACTTTTTTTCCTTAATTACTCTGAACCTGTAACCTATTTCAACTAATTTATTTAGCAAAGTCTTTTTGCATTTACCGCAGCTACCATTTCTGCGTGTGTATATTTTTACTCGTAGTACTTTTAATCACAAATTTGAGTTGTAATAATGAGAAAGACGCAGTTAGCCGAGTGACTGACAATGAGGAAAAAAGGAGGCGATCCTGGAGGTGAATCTGTAAGCAGGATTGACGTTGATAAACCACTTTGGAGCCAAGACACGTACCTCGGAAGATGGAAGCATTACGCCTTCACCACCGATTGTCGCACGGTAGTCGTGCCAGAAAGCAAATTGTGGGAAGCGAAAAAGCTCTGCGAAGATTACAAGTAAGTTGCGACGATAAAGTTCTCTCTCATGTTTTTTTTTTCTAAATTAATCTCTTTTACCAAAACAAAATGTATTCACAGATAGAATAGTTTTGCTAAAATATTTCAAATTTAGCTGGATGCAGATTTGAAAATAATTTTGTTATGCCATCGAAATAATTATTGTTGGGCTCAAACTGATTGCTAGAATATCAAAATTTTTTGCATCATTGCTCATCGTGCTTGGACATCCGTCATAATTATTTTGATGGTCTAATAAAATTATTTTCAGATCTATATTCCTAACTATTTAGATACTTTAATAAAATTGTTCTTTCTGTGTTAGCGATCAGTTATTTCAGTTTTAAACAAATCAAGCTTATAAAATTATTAAAAACAGTCATTAAAAAAAATTTATGTTTATTATTATAAATTATTTAGAAATAATCAACGCACGATTATTTCATTTAACTGTTATCCAGGGCCGGGAAGGAGCCGAAGGACTTGCAGAGAAAAGATATAATCTACGCGAAGAAGCTCAGGGATAGCGCTTTTCATCCCGATAATAACGAGCTCATGCACGTGGTAGGAAGAATGGCTTTCCAGTTGCCTAGTTCCGTCGCTATCACCGCTGCTATGTTGACCTTTTACAAGTTAATTTTTAAACAAATAATAAATAATGCATTTCGTGGTAAAAATTTTTATACGTATTGGAACATTTTTTAGAAATACTCAGAAAGTCTAAATCTTGTCTTTGAATTTTTCATACAATGCAAATCTGCAATATTCTGAGATTTCTCATCTCATAATTTCCAATACTTTTAAGTTTTTTTAAATTTTGTAACATTTTATCAGAAATTATAAAACAAAAAAAATCTTGAAAATTTTAGGATATTTCATAATTAACATAGGTATATGAAAAATTCTGAGAAGAGATGTAGTTATTTGAGTATTTCTGAAAAATGTTCTAATTCGTATAAAAAAAACTTAAGAAGCTTATAAAATTGTTACAAAAATTCCGAAAAATTATATGAAAAATTTTCACCAGGGTTTTCACACACCATAAATTCTGATTCGATTCTATTATCGTACGCGTAATATCCCAGATCCACCTTTAGTATGATAACGTGCCAGCTGGTTAATCAAGGCTTCAATGCATTTGTCAACTATACCAATCGAAACGCGATGAGCGATGACCCGCAGGACACCAACGTTATTCGGCAGGCGTTCGTGCTCGCCACCGCAGCGAGCTGCGCGGCCGCTTTGGGATTCAGGAAGTTCTTTTCCGGCAGAGGAACTCTCTTTACAGTTAATTAATTCTAAATTTGATTTTTTTATCCTTGTCTGAATTTCCTATTTCATTCAAATATAAATGTTCAAATGTCGCACAAAAAATATAATAATAATAAAAAATATTTTAATCTTCCTACTAAAAATTTAATCTTCTTATAAAAAAAAAGTATTCACTGATGAAATTCTATAAAACTGTAAATCCGTAATATAATCCAATTAGTATAACTTCGAGACTTTCAAGTTTGACTATTGTTTGTATCATTATCGTTTTTTAAATTTGGATTTTTTATTTTAAAATATTGGAATATAATCTAGGAATTGCAAAAAAATACAGTATTTTTGTCGTAGAGATTTGTTCCGTTTTGCGCGGTGGCTGCCGGTAACATAGTAAATCTTCCCATCATAAGGCAGCGGGAGATCGCACGAGGTATTCCTATATTCGTTAAGAACGGCGACGAAATGTGCATCATGAAATCGCAAGTGGCCGCCGTCAAAGGTATCTCTGAGTGCATCTTCTCGAGAATAATAATGGCAGCGCCCGGAATGCTGATGATTCCAATCATCACGCAACGAATGCAATCGTATTGTTTCTACCAACTTCGTCCATGGATCGGTTTTCCCGTCGAAATCGGCTTATGCACACTCTTGTAATTCTCACAACGTATTTGCGTGAATTGATGAAAAAAAAAAAAAAAAACACGATGCAACTGTCGATGAAACATGTTTCGCTCAAGTATTTTAATATAAATGTTTTTTTCTTTCCTCTAGTTTGTTGGTAATGATTCCTTCGGCGCTCGCCATTTTTCCGCAGAGAAAGTAAGCATTTACATTAATTAAAATTATTTTTAAATAAAAGAATTAATTTTTTTTTAAATAAGAATTATACGCTAACATGTTTTCCTATTAAGCTCGATGAGGCCAGAACTATTAAAGATATGCCCGGAGGAGTACGAAATATTTCGAGATAAAATGGGTCAGCGCAAACATCCGGATAAAGTTTATTATAACAAGGGATTGTAGATAAATAAAAAAATAAATTTATATTCTATTTTGTATAAATATACATATACTATTAGATTTTTCATTTAATCTCTGAAGTTTTCATCTCCCGAAATATTTAATAATAAGATAAAGCTATGTATACTCTCTAAATTCTTTGAAGTGGAATTCCACTCTTTTAGATGAAATTCCACTCCAAAAATTTTAGAGAGTAAGCAAAATAATATTTAATTACCGAACAACATTTATTGACATTACTGTCATGATATCTATTATCATTCATTAATTATATATTATATAACAAAATTTCTTATCGTGTCTATATGTGGCAGCATTTTTACTTTTGATAGATTTTTTTTGAAATTTAATAATATTGATTTAATATTAAGTAACATTTCACAAGACTTAAGTAATGTTGCATTTAAAATATATGCGAAACTTATAAATTAACGTTAAGACGAGGAACAATTAAGCACTTATTGAAATAAAATTATTGCTTTGTAATGATATACGTTCGTAAAGCACCAATTTATATTGTCAGCATTTCATCCTTTACTATTTATCGTTTCTATTGCATTGCGACTATATCAATTTCTCTCTCATTGTAAGATATTTCAGCGTGCCGACGGAATTTTATTTTATCATCTGTGGACAGATTACGCTTTGCGACTAAATCCTAATTTAAAATTGACTAAACACTAATTTAAGTATTGGTGAGATGTTTTGGAATAACCAAAATTTAATATTGTAAATCATAAAAAAGATCTGTGCATAAATTTTCAATAGCAAATTCATAGAATTTCTATTATAATAATTGACTCTAACACAATAAGTTATATTGATTTTGAGTTCATCTCTGATCCAGCAGAAGAATTTACCATCACTGTATCATTTGAAACAACGATATTTATAAAGGATGGAATAACACTAATTTATACACCACTTTCATAAAACTACAACTTTCCATTATAATCCCTTGTTGAAATATAAATATGTCGGCAGTTTGCCGCCTTCGCAGTTCTTCTTCAGAAGTTCATAGTTTTCCGGCTCCCAGCGCTGTAAAGTAGTCGCCTTGACGGAGCTGCAAAAATATAACGTCACATAAAGTAAGATAAAAATAAAAGATTAAAAAAAGAGTTTTTAAATGTAAAATGTAGAAAGTATTGTTTACCAATTTTGTGGGAATAACGCACATGCCGTCGGCACCATAAGCGTCAGCCTAAGGTGTTTGACAAGAAATTCACATAATAATTAATACAATAATTTAATGACATAAGGAACGGTATGCAGAAGTAAGATGAAAAGAGAGTATGATACTCACGAAATTCCGCACATCATAATTTGTATCGGCGCGTGCAGTGGTTTAATTCTTTGCATCCACGCGTATTTCTCCAATTTTTCCATTATGGGAGGTAGGATAACTGCGGAAATTAATTATCGTTTTAATTAGCTAAAACGTATTGTTATATAACGCTGCGAATAAATTTACGGAGGATTTTAATAAGTGATTTATTTTGAGATGGACATTTGATCGATTATTCGATACGTACGCATGCCGGGCGCGCACATGACGATTCTCGAGATGACGACTTGACTGATGCCTTTCACAGCCGCGAGCTAAAATCCCGTTTAATAACGTTTATTAAAAATTTCAATGTGAGTAAGTGTGGAGTTTAATAAATTTGCAATAACGTAATTTTGTCGTATAATAATATCTTCTCTCGTAAACTTAATTTGATAAGATATATATGAATTGGTTTTTGTAGATAAAATTAAACAATTTTATTAACCAGCAACAGGTAGTGCACACCTTTGATTTTGTAAGTTTCCTACCGTCCTCGTCAACGAGATCTACACCGTTCGCAATTTCGTTCTGTCTCATTAGAGGGATATTAGCGCAATTAGCGGCCGCTACTGCAGCGAACGGAACATATCTCTGAAAATTTTTGTTTGTTTTATATTTAGCAATTTAAGAGAGACTTTCATCAACTTGAGACTTTCAAATACTTTCAAACATTTAAAATTATGCTTAAAAAATAAAAGCTTCAATAAGGTTGATCTTCTTCCAGATTAAAATGAATTATTTCAAAAAGGCAGGATTTTCAGTCATTGGTACAAAAGTAGTTAGAGCATTCTGCGTAGTTTTTAAAATACTTTAAAACTTACAGCCATTAAAGGACTCGCACGCTTTTCCCAATACGATTTACATCCTATCGCAGTTATCATTGCTGCAACGGTAGCACTAGCGTAAGCTACACCTAGCTGATTAGTCGTTATAGGACTGTTAGCGTTCCTGTTTGTGTAATTGACGAGCGCGTTGAAAGATTGGTTAACCCATTGCCAAAAAACTACTGCCTGAGTTGTCCTAGATCGAATCAACATCGTGAGATATAAGAAAAAAAAAAAATAATTTTTGTTCCATGCGACAGATCATGCGGCAAAAGTTCTTGAGGTGACGAGGAGTAAAATCAATTAACAAAAACATCATGTTTTACTAAAATTAAAATTAAATAAATAAAGTTAATATTTCTTTTTTTCTGACGAAACATTTTTTTCAAAAGATGATCAGAAAATAAAATATGGTCCAGATGAGATGATTCTTCGATATCAAATCAAATCAAACAAAAAGATCTTCAAATATCTTAAAATGGAAGTGATAAAATCTCTAATAAATCGATTCAATTTTCCGTAAAATACCTGTAAAATTGAAGCATAGCGCCGGTGATGGCCATTCCTCCTGGCACCTGAAAAGACATTCTGCCAAAGACATTCTGCAGGTCGCCGGTATCAGGATGAAAAGCGGACTCGTACAACTTTCTCGCATAGATAATTTGCTCTCTGGTAGTATCAGTTGGCTCTTTACCAATTCTATAAGGTTCAAAGTACCAAGATTTTCAAACAATTCAAGAATACGAAGCATCGAATGCATACAACTGGCGCATTATTATTTCCATTAATAAATTTCATTCCCAATAACAAAGTTCAAGTTGGAAACTTAAACTGAACGTAAATATCTTAAAATTTTCAGCTGAATTTAAGAATTGTAGATATATTAAGATATATATTAAGAAAAATATTCGGTATTATTATCAGTAGTATTACTAAAATAAAAAAAAATTTCGCGAAATTGCATGATGTATATTTCCTATCACCTATATTGTTCGCACAGCTGTTTAGCAGCTAGCAGCTCTGATTCTGGTTTGACGCAAGTGCGAAAGTCGGTCATCCACGCGAAGTATTTCCATCTTCCCACAAAAGTGTTTTGATCCCACAAAGGTTTATCCAGGTCCAGCCTCTCGTTCGTCATCGTGTTCAATTAAGAGATATCTCCAGCACAAATATCTAATCAGGAATATAATTCATGAAGCGGAAATGCTGCGATAAATAAGTTATAAATTTAGAAAGTGGATTTTATAAATTAAAATTTTAATGTTTTTTTTTAACGTGTTATCAATTTGTCTAATGTTATTCATAAATTGCAACACGTTCGTTCGGTTTACGCGCACGATAAAGATATAGAGCGTTCCAAAGGAGTGCTGGAGTAATATTTTAAGACAAGATATACATACTGCAAATGTATTATACAAATGAATCTTAAGATTCTTAAGTCGGAGCGCTGTGCGAAACATACGTTTCGCATAAGCCGTGCTTCCTTTCGTAATGTTACAAGTCAAGACAAAATGAGGATATATTTATAGTTTTGGTGCACGAGCTCTGTGCTTGAAAATAGTGTGCGCTGCGGTCGAGCATTTTTAATACACACGAAGCAATTTTCGCTTCTTGTCAACGAGATATTACATAACATTTTCTCCATGAGTGGAATAAGCACAACAGATAACACATCCGTGCTCACGCGTGTGCACACACAGAATGATAGTAAAAAATAAATTCTTATTACTTATTAAAATTACTTAGTAAAATTTTATTGTTAGTAAAATTTCCTTTGAAGCAAATTTAGCGAAGAGCAAACTGTAAAATTAGATATTGGTATTACAGGTTAGTCTTTTACTGTTCAATGTGATGTTTAAGTCGACTTGAAGTCGACTATAGAAAAAAATACAAATCTGTCATTTATATTATTTTTCAAATTTATTTCTTTTATATTAAAAAGTTTATAAATCTAAAGTTAATTTTTGATAATAAAGAATATTTTTTTTATTATGTCAAATGTGCCTTTCATAAATTTAATGGGGGGATCAAATTTTAATATTTCTCTTTATAATAACAATCTTTGATTCGAACTACAGATATGAACGGAAAACTATGGAAGCTCGTAGTTGCACATGAATATACGTATTAGATTATCAGTTATAAGTTATAAGATACAGGCTTCAATTTTTTAAGCGTCTGTTGCAAATCAAATGATAGCGATTATTCGCGTGTAGAGAGCGCTTAAAAGAAGTATTGTGTGCAGATTAGGATTAAGAAAACTTTACATTACAAAGTTTCAGTTAGGATTAATGGCCGTAAATGTACAATTCTGATAAGCAGTCAGATAAAAAAGAAAGTTAGAAATAAAGTATAATAAAAGTGCATTCCGCAAAAATTAAAATACTGCTAACATGTCATGGAGTGATAGATAAGCATCATTGCGTATTATCGGTGTTGTGCCATTCATGTGTCACCGCTAATCATTTGAATGCAAGCTACAATTGCGCAAGAACGTATTGCATATCTTAAGGGCCCTAGCACATCTTCTAATCGAATCGTCGTAAAATATAAAGTAATAGAAGAAAAATTATAATTATTTAAGTAAAATCTGTTTTCTTCGTTCACATTACTGTGAATAAAATTAATCAATTTAATTTAATACAATAATCTGGGAAAAATTGTTTATATATAATTATATATAATTATATACAAAAAAATTATGCATAATATATATAATTATATATAAACATATTTAATATATAATGACATATAAAAAATTGTTTCCTGGGAATAAACTAGGCTACTATTATTGTATTGAATTTTATCCAACTAGGAACAATAACTTGGATAATTTTCTATAATTATCAATTTAATTTAATGAATTTTAACATTCCGTAGGCCAATCGGAATCGTTTGAAATTCCAGACATTTTCTTATTTTGCCGATTTTGTCTCAAATTCGAACATGAACAAAAATATATAGTATATATTTTGCTCATAATTGTACAATCGTATTCCTAAATGTTAAAAAAATATATCAGAATTTTTTCAAAATTTTTAAAGCCCAACAAAACTTATTGAAAAATACATTCCTTTACCAATGACCCAGTTGGTTTAAGTAATGAAAAATAGGTTGATCAGTAGTGGAATTAATTTGGTTCAATCGATGTAAATTATTCATGTTTTATATATTACATCTATTTTTCTACTTCTTTGATTTTAATCTCTTTTTTTTTTAATTTTTTTAATAGAATACAATTTGTAACTGGTCAGACAAGATTTTTTTCATCTTTTTCGTTACCGTTATTTAGTCAACGTGAACGGTCTTAAATATTTTACCGCTGTCAGTGAGAACGTGTGAGCATGACTTAACAAGCGCCGACACATTACACGCACTTTCCCCGTTATCAATATGCCCCTCATGCGTCACTTTATCTCTTCCAGCACTCGTCACAGTCTATATCGACTCCGTACTCTCAGAAAAATCCGCGGTCGAAGTGGCGACCCAGTTTTCGGTAGGGCGCACCGGCAACGACAGTGGTTGGACCAATTGATCAGCCGGTGGCCTTTTACATGAAGTGTCAACAACATAGACATGAAGGAGATGAATTACGTTGCTATCGGGCCGCAAATTGGGTCCAGTAAGAGTAATTTGCCCTCGCTGCACTCGCCGTCGTCTTGGAAGCGCTTATGCAACGTTTTATTAAAGCATAAATCCTAGTCACTCACCCTACCGTGAAACACACGCTGCCTCCGGAGCTGCGCTCGGCCGTTCTCGGCCGTTCTGTGTCAGTGTCGACGAGTGCCGAGAATCGAGCTCCGAGCGTCGAAGGGAGCGGTAACCGCGTGCACAATGATCACGCGACAAGATCTTCTTGCTACGCTACTGGCACCGGCGAACGCGCCCTTCAATGGGAAAGTTGCGCTAGGCCACGTTCATAAGGCGTTTGCATCATTGTAAACGCAACAGCGTACAATACAGTCTAATGTCACATCATCAGCCCATCATTTTAGAATAAAAAATTTGGGAAAAATTTGAAATTTACAAATAAGTGTACAGTCATAGAAATAGAATTGCGCTATTGGTGTCGTATTGTCTCAATTTGCGCAGATTTTCTTCTCTGAAAATTTGGCATCGGTTGGTAGTATTGTTCAGTCGCGAAGCGGAACTCCAGGATTCTTTGGAGCGCCCGTTATGAGTACAGCCCTGGCGTGGCGGCGGCGGGCCGCCTCCAGCGCGCGCATGCGCACCGGGGGTGGCGGAGCAGCCAGCTGTGTAGGCCGCCAGACTAAACCTCCCCTCTACCTGCTAGCCCACACTCAGTTTCCCCTCTCTACTTGTTAGCCCACACTCAGTCTCTCCTCCCCCCAACCCTCCCCCCACGGCCGTAAAGCCTCGCCGCCCGCCTCACGCGGTCTTCGCACACTGCCGCAGCCGTCGTTCCTCACGTCATCCGGTTCGGGCAGACTGCGAGCGAGCGAGCGAGCGAGGGAGAGAAACGGAGAGAGGGAGAGAGAGAAGATACGAGGGTGGTGCGTCGCGGCGCGGAGCGGAGCGGCGCGGCGCACGAGACGACGACGGCGACGACGGCGGCACGAGACGAGCCGCTCGCTCCTCTCGGTCGGCGCGGTCGTAGCGGAGCGAAGCGGAAAGCGCAAAGCCCACACCATACCACACACCACCAGCTTACTCGCACGCTCGCTCGCAATAACTCTAAACTCGAGGCAAGATGGCGGCCGCGGCGGGGAGGCCCCGTCCGCGCACCTCGCGCTTGCCACGGGCGACAAGATCCTCGTGACCGTTGAATCCGCGTTGCCCGACATCCTCGTGGTATCTTTCGTCCAAGGCGCCAAGTGCTTCCAAGGTGCGCTCCTCGACGCCACTAAGAGGTAAGATTAAGAGAAAGAAAAAGAGGGAGAGAGAGAGGGTGAGAGAGAAAAAGCTAGCGAGAGAGAGAGAAAGAGCGATATGAGACCTCATGTTGTGATGGTTCTTTTTCCCTATTTTGTTTCGCCCACCGAGAGCCTTTGTTCCATCATCGAAATAGTGACCAACCCCTCTGACCACCCTACGGGTTTAAAAAAATATCTCGAGAAAAGGGCGCCCTTATCCGGGTTTGCCGTTGAAGCCAAAGCTTTCCGACGGTGTCCCGAACGGAGCTTGGACTTGGATTGTATCGAACTGCCAATCCTCAGATCTTTCAGGATCGGGTTTTGCAGGAAAATGTTCGATGCCTGTGCCCATCACGCCAAATGCCGACGATTATATTCGCTCGTGAATCATTGATCTCTAGGTGTTTTGCATTTCTGCATTTCTCGCGCTCCTGAGAACAACGTGGGCCTTTGAAAATTGGCCGCTTTCGAAGCGTTTTAGTTGCTATCTGAACAGAATGACGAATACGTAGTGGAATGTTCAATAGAAAAGTTGATGACTAAGTCCGTTCGTGATTCGTTGAGATTTCTTAAGATATTGATGTTGAAAAACACTAGAGATAGAAGTCAAAAGTTAAAACAAAAAGGAACAAATTGTTTAAAACTTTTTGACTTTCAAATTCTTTTCATCATCGCGCGTAGGTTCGTGTTTTCGATCAAAGTGACAATTGTTTGCCGAACCGGATATTAATGACTAGGCTTTTTTGTGTCATTGTCTGGCTGTTATTTCCTTTAGCTTTGTGTAGGTATCCCAGGATATTAAGAGTTTTAAAAATTAGAAGCTACAAATCCTTAAATATCAGCACAGATTCATATTGTTTCTTCAGAATTATAGCAATTATTATAGCACAATTTTGGGAGAAATTGATAGTTGGGTTTGAGAGACGAATGGTAATGAAGTTCTTTCGTACGTTTTATTGTTTCAATTTTATGTAACGATTCTGAAACTCTAGAATACGAGATGCCAAAATCGGAAACTCGCAGTCTCGAGTATTCAAAAATTCAAGGACGTCGAAAGTTCTTAGATTGCACAGTTACAAAAATTTCCTCACGATAATTCTTATCCTCAAATTTATGAATCCGAGGATTCCGATATTGCTACACAGCTAAAATAAATTACAGGTAAATAAAGATCTGGATAAAAAGCAGAATTATCTATGATCGATGTAATAACGATCAAAGCTCATGATGATTGATGTCCCACCGCAACGAGAAGTTCGGTTCGTTGTTGCGTATTATAACTTGTAATATCTTCAAAGTAACCGTCGGGATTCAGGACGTGATATTTCCAATTTAAAAATTCAGGTACCTGGAACAAAATCGATGTCCCAAATGTCTGGCAGCTCCCAAGGATCTCAAGGAGTCATTATATAATCGATCTAAAATTAGACGGCTACATAAAAAAGTGCCGTCTACTTTCTCGCACAGCATTCTCAGAATTCAAGGATCTCTCTTTCGAGTCCAACTATGTAGTTCATTAAGGAAATAAAATATAAAATGTAAAGATATAGAATAAATGTGTAGCTGTGGAAAAAGTAGTGCAACAAATTTTTCCAAAAATTTATTTTGAACGGACCCATACAGCATAGCATAGAAAGAGCATCGCAAGATATTACTGCAATGTTTCAGCAACATAGTAGCAATGGTAAAATGTTTCAGAAATATATCGATACGTAATGTTGCAGCAACATAATATAATATTGTATTAACGTTGCTGTAACATTACGTATCGATCTTTCTCAATCGAACATTTTATCGTTGCTGTAATATTGCTGAAACATTGTAGCAATATTTTACAATGTTTTTGCCATTCTGTACCTTATGGGAAGCGTTGTTTTAATTTTCAGAGATAATCAGATACAAAATGTGATGATGTATAGCTTAACTATCTTTACGTATAATTTTAGAGATTTTTTTAAACAAATAAACATTCCCAACTTTTACTTTGCTTAATGCCTCATTATGTTTCCCTATCACATTTAACTTTCTAAACGTCGTAGACGTCCAAGTTTGGAAATTTGGATCGAACGGTTTAAGCTTTGAGATTGAGGTATTAAAGTATCAAGTGGAGTAATATTAAGATTTGAGATATTTTAATTATTGCGATCCACGAGATTAAGTTGCTGCGGAAGTTGCGGAGGTGACGCCGTCCGACGGCGCGCGACGCCCGTCGGCTTCCACGACGGTGCGCGAACTTGTGCACGAACTTGGCACGAAATATCTCATTTCCGAGACGTAAATAGGTCCGAGTCCCGAAAGCTCCGATAATTTTGATAACTTATCTGCGTTCTAATAGGAAGTGCAATACACGCACGCGTAGTTCCCCGCTGGCGCCAGCCAGCGACATGGGCGTGGAAGAGTCGTGAGTTTCCTCAAATTTCACATGACTTGGCTGTCGCGAAGTCGTCATATATAAATGAGATATTACATTCTCCACCTATTTTTTCCTCAACTTACACACGCATACAATTACGCGTATACACAGTGTCACGCAAGTCGCACGCTTTCCCTCGACAGATCCATCCCTGCGGTGGAATTCTCCTTTTCGACGATGAACTGGATGGAAGACCGTTGATTACTATATTTGGAATTCTCTTCACGCGGTAGTGTTAAAATCAAACTGTTAGTTAAATTAGTCTTGTTTTAAGTCGAACGTGAGGTTCGTCTGCAATCGATGGACGAGAAATTCCTAGCACAGCATAGAAAAAGCATCGCAAAATATTATAGCAATGTTTTAGCAACGTTGCAGCAATGATAAAATGCCTGCTTCAGAAATATCGCTACATAATGTTGCAGCAACATCACGTATCCAAGTGTGTATTTTTGTGTGTAAAATCATGTAATCACATGGTATACATTTATATGCGTGCAATTTATGTACTTTTTATACGCTTAGACGTGTATTTTAATATTGATGTACGTTTAAACGTGTAAAAAGTATAAAAATTATACACATAAAATTAATTTAATGCGAAAAAAATGCAAATGCGTAAAAAGTGATTGCACATGTTTTACACACTTGGATTTGCAGAGCATACAAGAAAAAAACAGTTTTGTTAAAAAAACAGATCTGAAAGTAATTACGTAGAATATTAAAAATGTCAAAATTTTTTGCAGCAATATCGCCATACTTGAATGTCCTGCATAATAATTTTGATAGTCCAACATAAAGTTATTTTCTGATCTGTTTCTAGCTAAATTTTTCGATACCATAGTAAAATTGTTCTTTCCGTGTAATATTGTCTTAACGTTGCTACAACATTACGTATCGATATTTCTAAGGCAGACATTTTATCGTTGGTGCAATATTGCTGAAACATACTAGCAATATTTTGCAACGTTTTTGCTATTTTGTGCTGTACGGGTTGACAGTGACGAATGAATGATGGACAGTGAAGCTTTTTATTCAATAAAATTTTAGTTAAGGCGATAAGCCGAAAAATTCGACCATTTGGATAAACGTTTCATGAAAGTTTTGTATCACCCAGTATATGCTAAAAAGACTTTGTCGTGGTGAGTCATGGTCTCGCATAGTAAACGCCTTCGTAATACAGTCGCTGCTGATACTTCTCTGATACGAGTAGTCATTTCGATTATTGGGAAATCTACTAAGTAGTCGTTATATTAGTTGACCAGTTGTTGCAGACGCGCGAGTTAATTCGCGAACTTATGAGAAGTGAGCCCCTATGTATAGCCAGGCCAATAAACGCGTGTGGGAAACCTTAAACTGAGTTCACTCAAATATTATAACCGCCGAGTTTATCGAATGCGATTAATCAACTTAATGAATTCCGTTATTAAAGTTTTAGCCATGGAGCCGTTGAGGTTTATTGAACTTAATTATGTATTATTGCAACACGAATTGAATTTTACTATTGAATTAACTGAATTCGCTGAGTGTTATAATTAAAATGGATATTGAACCGATTTCGTCAAGAGCTATTATTTGACGGGTAAATTCATTTTCATTCGGCGCCGCGCAATCATCCAATCTGTTCGATTTTACGAAATCGCAGTGCAATTTCGATTATTTCGAAATCGTACCGATCCCGATCCCCCGATCGATGTCAATTGAATCCCTCGCTCGAGAACTGTCCTGTTTATCTGAATAGCAATTTTGCTCGTGCATTTCGCTAGTTTTGCCCGTCCAAGCAGTTGTCTTTTTTCTCAAGGCATTTTTCTCAGAGGGCAACCGGGGTTAGCCGCCCCGCGAGTCCAGAGCCGGGTTCGTCGCTGTGGCTGAACAGCTGTTGCCCGTTTTCTTACCCCGCGCCCTAGGTTTTCTTGTCCAAGCCGAGCGGCCAATGGCCGTTCCGTGTCGCAATTGCACAACCATGCCTGGCAGGGCTGTAAGCAGGGTCGAGGAGGTCATTTAAGGTCTGATCGATCAGCGATATATAACGTTTGGAAAATTACTTATTTGATAATATTCAATATTGACCCTTCTTATTACGTTTTGCTGTTCTTTCGTTAGCTTTTATATATTTTTGGCCGTGATAAATGATGTCATTTTAGATTCGCTTGACGATATTTCGGATAACAATACTGGCTGGTATTTTAGCGTGTTTTTTATTTGTTGACTAATTTTTTTTCAAAATTTTTCGCCAAGTGTGTCGTAGTGTAGATGGAAATTTTGTAAAAGTTTATTAAATTGGGTTAGATAAAAAAAGATAAGAGCAGTCCAATGGTAAAATTCCTGTTCACGGCCCTGAATGCTAGTCGGGGCCACCGACCAACCAGGCCTGGCTTGTGTCACGTTGTGCACGACGGTATGGTGCGTCAGAGGTTCCCATACTTTCCCCGCGCTATACGTACTATAATTCAATAGTCTTCTTAGATCATTTAAAAAAAACCAGTACTTCTAGAAAATTTCACGAAAGATGTCGATGAAATATGTCAAAATGCATTGAATGACAAAGCAAATTTCTCAACAAAGAATTTTTGTTCAAGAGCAAATATGGAAACTTCCTTATGAAGGGTATGGAGCTTTCCACACCCACAGCTGGGTGGGGTGTAGAGTTTCACATTCAGAATTCTGAGTATTTAAAAAAATATTTTAAATTTTAACAAATTTTAAGAAATTTACAGAATTCTTTTTTAAATAATCTGACAAAAAAACAGTATTTTTGATTAGGATGCCCACATTGCACGCTATAACACATCCAGCAAAAAAGATAAAATACTTGTGTTATTGAAACTATTTCCCTTCTCCCTCCCGCTTGCATCAGGTACTCCGTACTCAGAAAAATCAAAAGTTTCCGTCTCTGTTTAAAAGAACCTCATTCTTCCTTTTTCCCTTTCTAAAGACGTCATTAATGTCAAGATTAGTTTCTCAAAGAATTTCTTGAAACAGAGCGTTAGATACAACTTGTAATATTTTTATATTGTGACATTGCAGTGAGATTTTTAACATAATTTTTGTCAAACAGATTTAGTTTTGGCAAAAATCTTTCGTTACACTGCGTGTCCCATCAAATCCACATTTAGGTAAAAGTCGATCGCAAATTGACGATTAAATTAGTAAATGACAGTCCAAGGACATGAATTTATTAGTCTGAGGAAATGGTGTTTATCGATCTGTTCAACATCGAGCCAAAATACGTTCCAGCTGTACAGCTCGCGCACGATCCAAGGTTGAGAACCTCCAATATAGTGGTCTCGTGTTCGTCAGGAACAAAGGGAATATCGTCGACGTCTCTGAGAACGCCACCATTTGCGGGTCGAAACTGCGGATGTGTGCGTGGGCACAGAGCAGAGAAACAGCCACGTATACCAACGCCGTAGTTCACGTTAACCGTCTGCTTTATTAACTTAAGAAATGAGCCAGTTGTTGTTACAGTTGTTTTTAACGAGATAATTGAGAACGTCGGGAAAAAAACAAATTAGAATCTAATTGCGATTGGTCGAACATTAACGGAATTTGATCTGTTGCTAGAAGCTTGTTGGAAGCTTGTTAACTGGAAGCTTGTTAACAGATCGCAGCTCGGCTAAAAATGTAAATTGAGCCAAGCTTAGAGATTAGATAAGCCCACAATTACGGTTTTAGAGTATAAGAGTGGGAGAAGGACTTAAATTCTAAGATTAACAAATTTGTGGCTGCGATATCCTTCGTACTGCAAATTCGTTACAAATTGGGTGAGCAGCGATAGCGGGTAGACCCCTTCAATTTATCAGTTCCATCATAATCATTTTCACGTCGTGGCGAATCCGCTGATTCCCGATATTCCCTCCCGGCCATTTTTCTTCCCTTCACGCGGGCTGACTCGGAATTTCGAGGGGTCTACCTCGTATCGGGATCCAGAAAATATTAATGGATGTACCGTCAGAGGCTGTCGCTCATTGTACGCGCCTCTCTCGAATCAATACCATGACATGGCCGCGTTGTCGGTGCACGAGAAGCCGACGAGGTATACCCGAAAGCGTTGCCCAATCTTCTGCACTACCATTCTCATTTCACGTCGGTTTCCATTGAAAACTTCGACGCTACGGCAGAGCTCTAGCTCGCTTGCCGAAGAGCGTATGAAAGTTAATCTCAAAGGGTCGCGAGAAATTTTAGAGAACTCGGTATAAAATCGAGTCTTAAGAATCGAGGGAACCATTTGTCATTTTTGACAGTCTGTGTGCGTCATATACTCTCTTCGAGTCGAGAAAGTAAACTCGAAATACTCCACAAAACACAGTTTTCTTATCAAGAAGAATCGAGAGAACTATAGCGGCGTTATGCCGAGCGGCTCTTACAAAGGAAAACCTCTTCAATTCTCTCGCGTTTATTGATTCGCGTTTATGTAAGGTGATACAAATGTGTCTATCGCTACGCTCGAGAGTAGGAGCCTAATCAAGTAGTCAGGCAGTCTCAAACAAATACCCAAGATAGCGACGCGCATGTTGTAAATTTCAGAATTATAATCAAAACACAGCAGACAATATTACGAAAAAAAAAAAAAAAAAAAAAATGGTTTTGCTGAAGTACATAAAAATTTAACATAGCTAGATCAGTACAAATCAGAAAATAATTTTGTTGGCTCATCAAAATAATTACACAGTACAGCTCGAGCTGATTATTAGAACGTCGGAACTTTTTGCAACATTCCTCATCATGCTAGAGCGTGTTATTGTGTATAATTATTTTGATCTTCCAACAGAACACTATTTTTAGATTTGTATCGAATTAAATATTCAGGAATAAATATGAGAAAAATCAATATTCTGGCTGAAGTATTATTTCTTGTGATACATTTTTTACAGTACTTTAAAATGCTTATCAATATTATTAAATTGCTCAACAATTTAATTTGTTACGTACTTATTTTGACTTCATTTAAAAACTGTATTTCAAAATCGACAAATATGCGATGCACAATTTATGAGAGCTGGAGATTTCAAACAAAAATTACATAAAAATTATCGTTAGACACCAAAATTTCCCACCGATTACTGCAAGACTGATGTTGGCTTTTTTCATATTTTTTTGACAATTTTCATATTAATCTCTTTTAATTTTACATATTTCAAAACCGTTCTTTCGAAATACTGATAAGATATTTCCTTGAATAGTTAATTTAGATATAATTTAAGCTTCTGAATAAGGCAGACTATCTGGAAAAGTCTAACGGGTAAAAAAAATTATAATAAATTTCAGTTTTTACTGTTCCGGACTTTATCCTGTGTAACAAACTAGCAAAAACTGGGCAATTGACTATAATTGTATAACATTAAAATATGTTTATATAACTTTATGTAAAATATTTTTGCAATGTCGATTCCTAATCTGTTATTATTTTATTTTGGATAAAGTTTAAATTGGAAAAAACTTTCAATTGACAACACTTTTTCATCGTTTTCTATTTATTCTATTTTCTATTTTCTCTTTAATAGAAAAGACGAGTTTTTGCTAGTTTCTTTCCGGAAAATGTATCCATTTTTTGCCGAATTTTACTGACCTCGACTTTATGGCTTTTCAAAAATAATGTGAAATTTTTTCAACCCTGCTTCTGAAACATTTGAAATTACAAAACGCTTATGTTTTTATAGGGGCCTTCCCTGCGGTGTTCAGCCTCCGGAGCCGATACTAGATCCCGATGGCGACAAGTTGGCAACGATCGCGGCGCGTTTCAGCTACTTCCAGGAGAAGAGGAGTGCGTCGTCATCGTCGGCAGCCACCGTCGTCGCCAAAGTCGACCTTCGCAGGAGCATCAATCCGCCCGCTAGATACAAGAACGCGAGGCCTACAGTGAGATTGAGACCTCGCCAGGTGCTCTGTAGCAAGTGCCGGTCGATTTGCAACGAGAATAGTGAGAACGTCGACGTCAGCAGAAAGCGGAAGCATGAGGACGCGCAGCAACAACAGCAATCGCAGCAGGTACTGAATGTCGTTTATATATGCAAAGAGAGAGAGAGAACATTCGTGTTTTAAGAATATCTTTTTTTTTTCAAAATTTTAAATATTGAAATAAACAGCGTAATATATTGAGTAAGGTGTAAGATATTTTTGCAACTAAATAAAGCTAATGGCTTATAAAATTAATTTAGTTACGTTAAAAGTTACATAAATAAAAAGTTAACTATTGTAATTAAAAATTATATTAAAATTAAATTAAGTTAAATTAAAAGTTAATTTTGAAAAACGGTATTCATATTAAATTAAAAATTGGTACATTTTTATGTGTTTAAAAAATAATCAGTTAAAGTTAAAAAAATATAAAATTAAATTATCAACAAATTAAGTTAAAAGTTATTAACTTTTAACTTTATTATTTAATTTTTAACTTTTTAACTGGTCACTACCCAACCTTGAAAATGAGATTATAAAGCATTAAACAGACATAACTTGGTAACATAAAAAATGTTGTATAGTTTTATTAAGAAAAATATATTCTCATTATTCAATAAGTTTTACGAGCTGAGAGAAAAATATCGAATATAAAATAATATCTTCAAATTATAACATTAATAATTATAATAATATCTTCAAAAATAAAAATTGTTTAATATTATTATTGTTATTAAAACAATGTATTTGTTAGATATTATAGACTATTATAATATTGATAAAATATAATATTTTGTTCTGAAATTTAAGATTATCACAATATTTAAAAAAGATTAAATGATATATATATATGTATATAAAAGATTAGATTATCATTATTTTATATACATTACAAGCAAGAATATAATTTTTTGCTTATGTGAAACAGTAATTGTTAAATAGAATATATTAATTTTAATTTGAAATGTTAAAATGTTTGATACTGTTTTTTTTCTGTAACCAGATTTAACCGGATACTCATTTAAAAATACTTTATTGCACTATGGAAATTATTATACAGGAGCTTAAGTATGATATGCAATCCTGCACAAAGTTTCAACATTCTAAAAACTCGTTTGAATTGCCTACATAAGTTATTTTGATAGTCTAGTAAAAGAATTATTTTTAGATCTGTATTTAGCTAAATTTTCAAATACTTTAGCAAAACTGCTTTTTCTGTGTAGGATGTCCTGTTGAGCAGGTTTTTTTTTATGGAATTTTCAAAGAATTTACAAAGGTGGAAATACATATATTGATATAATCCATAAATTTTAAAATATTTGAGAGCAAGAGTCTTAGAAACTATAAAAACATTTATGCTTTGCGAAACCGTCGTATCGTCAAAAGAGATATAACGTAGACTACTATCAGTCTTCAAAGTTTTTAAACCTGCGATAAGCGACCGCTTTCTTTAGTAACGTTAAAGCTCGTTGAGTTTGTAGAGACTTTGACAAAGTCACTACAGGTTTGATGGATATTTGAAATCCGAATCATCGCATGAAAGTAACTAGTTTCTTTGCTGACTCTACCAGATGATCTCGGGGTCTACAAGAAGAAGCGACCGACGTTGCGGTCAGCAACCGCAGAAGACTCAGCGGACGTTGCTGTCGGAATGCCGAGCGGAAAACGCGATTTCCAATCAAGCGACGACGAAGACGACAAGTTCGACTACCGAATCGTCGAAGCTTGGAGCGTCGTTGATCCCAAAACTGTCGAGATTGCAGCCTACTGAGATCAGCAATGCGGAATCCAGTCAATTATCTGGTACATTTCAGTTATCTAACTATTATCTAGCTTTTATATTTTTGATAAAATAACCATCAATGTTATAATATATAATACTATTATTATTAGAAAAAAATGTAAGAGTGCACAATTCAAAAAATTATAGTTATACTAAAAAAACGATTTTGTGTAATTTAGTTATATGAGAAAAAGTAACTATCGTCAAATTTAGTTTTCTTCAGTGGATAGTGTGTTTTTGCGATATATTTAGTTTTTTTAACGCTCTAATGATTGCAGATTTTGCACATAAAAACATAGAGATTGCATCATATTATTATACTATTTACGTCGAGTGACATGTTGACATGAAAACCAGTTACGTAGATATAGAAACAAAGTCCAAATCTTAAGAATTAAATTTTTTGTTTAAAACAGTTCGAACGAAAACGTATCTTCAATCCTTTGTAAAAATAATAATGCTTGAAGATTAAGAAATGTTTTTTAATCTATTGAATTTCTAGACAAATTAAAAACCTTTAATTGACAATTGATCTTAGTCTCGTATAAAAAATTGAACAATTGTTTCAGACAACGTGAAGGTCGCTGCGAGCGCACAGTCTTCACAGTGGCTTGTCAGAAACGAAGAGGAGGCGTCCTTGAGGAACGTGCTGACGTCGCAGGAACGGGTGGTGGAGTCCACCGCTGATTGCGACAATAATCCCTCGACAGCTTATTGCGCCACGCCGAGGAGACTCAGTAGTTCGTCAGTAGAGAGCGCGAAAATTCCTGAAGAAGAGGACAAGAAAACCTTCGCGGCCGCGGACTCGACGATGAGACTGAGAACTGGCAGAGTGCCAAGGAAGAAGCGTTCGGTGGGTTCGATGGAGGATCTCTGGGATGAATCGGTGTTCGAGGATCCCACAAGAACTGCGAGGACTACGCCAGTGATCAAGATCTCATTTGGTGCGCAAGGTGAAGGGACTGTTCTCAAGATACCCGCAAAACCTCAGGATCCTGACGCATACGAGCAGGAGACGGACGATGCCGATGACGCTCAGCAAGAGAGAGATCCTCTAGAACTGCCTAGATCCTTCGGTGATGATTATGAGGGCGAGGAGGACGGACAGGAACAAGTGGATCCTCAAAAGCAGGGTGACGTAGTAAAGGACGCCAGTGCAAAAGCGGCGAAACGGGCTCTGAAGAAAGCCAAGAAAGAGGCTAGAAGAAAGATGTTGGGCGGAGTATCACCAGCGAGATCGCCTTGCAACGGATCGCCGAGGTAAGATCACATCAAGTAAAAATAACATAAATTAAAAAAAAACCCGCGATTTATGTAATTGTGAGGTTGTTTTATTATAACTAATTTTTTATAAAATTTATTTAATATTCAAATTTTTTTATTCAAAAAACTATATTTCTTAAAAATTTTACCAATTTATTGTTATTTTCATTTATTTAGATATAACCCCACGTATGATCCACTTTTACATCATCGTCGGAAGCACAAGGTGAAACATAAAAAGAAGCATAAGGAAGGTAGAAAGCACAAGAACCAGCAACAAGAACAACCGCAACCTGAACAATCCTCTTTGGATTCCTTAGACCAAACACAGGAACAGCAACAGCAGTCGCAGCCGCAGCCGCAGCAGCAACAGCAGCAGCAGAATTGGAATGTTTTACCAGGCGGCGGTGAGTCCTATAGAGCTATTAAGGAACAGTGCCTGAAACAGAAGCTGTCGATATCCCTGAAGAGGCTGAACACGAATGCGTACGCGCGTTGTGATTATCCCGTGAGCAACGCGTCCTCCGGCTGCAAGAGTTCCGGGGGTAGTAGCGACGAGTTGAGCGAACACGAACCGGAAGTAGAGACCGCGCCGGATTTTCCACCCCATCAGTCGCATCCTTTGGTCATGCGCCTCGCCGCCACCCCCGTAGCGCACTGTCTTACGACCAACGGCAGACGGATGGACGTGGGCGACGTCGTATGGGGCAAAATCCATGGCTTTCCCTGGTGGCCTGGCAAGGTACGCTCAAGATATTACAAAAACATGATTCTATTGTTACTTCAATAATAATTCTTAATATAAAACATAAGTTATCATCGTTAATATCTACAGCTATTATCAAATTTTATCATGTGCAGGTATTAAGTATCACAGTATCTTGCAAAGAAGACGGTACTTCGTCGAGTCCTCAGGCTCATGTAGCTTGGTACGGATCGTCAACGAGTTCGCTGATGTCCTGTGATCAATTAAGTCCCTTTCTGGAAACCTTTAAGGTATACTCATTCAAATAATAATGAATAATAATAAAAATGAATCTAATAAATAAGTAAAATATAAGGAGTCTAATTAAAACTACTTTAAAAGATACAAAGTAGTTATTTGGAATTTACTTTGATCGTTTCATAATGATACTAATGTAACGACTTTTGGAAATTTATTCATAATAGTTAGGGATTCGATTTCAGACGCGATATAACAAGAAAAAGCGCGGCCCATACAAAGAAGCGATACGGCAGGCCCAAAACGAGGCTCGAAGTCAAATCACGCCTAATTCAACTAGCAGCGTGTTGAACGTCTGCGGTTCGCCACGCGAAGTCAACGTCCTCTCCTAAGGGAAGTTCTCCGACAACCATTCCTTACTAACAACATCCGTCGGTGTGATAATTGAAGCGCTCGCGGCAAGAGAGTGACGATTGGTAATTAATTTTCAAACTTGTTCAACATTTCTCATCGACATACGCTTTTCGTGAAACGTTTTCTTCGCGTTTTTGATAATCGCAACCAATTCAAACGTTTGGATTTGAACATTTTGGAAATTTTTAATTGCTTTCCTCGGAATTGAACTCGGCCATCGTTTAAAACTTTCGAGGCTTAAAGTAGACTTCGGCTCTCTGGGATTGATTTCTTACGCTTTTTTCACAATAATTATTATTGCTAACCGCATTAATGACTGAAGTCCGAAGAGATAACATTCTTACGTCATGTTTGCGGATCAACACTAACTTTCTTCGAGTGCTGGATTAACGACGGAATTGTCATGTAACATATGAAATTTTGTACATACCCATTAGCGCTAATGAAATAGTTACTGATCAGTGTTTTGTCAGCCATCTGTCTCGCCATCAATCGCTTGGAGCCAGTCGTGCCGGCGTATATTAATCTTTGACTGACATGTTTTTCACGCTGATATTTTTTCTACAATTCTATACTAAAAAGTACAATTTGTACTATATTACTAGAAGTTAAAAAAAAATTTTTTTTACTGATACGATCAGTAATTAGTTTCGGAATATGTAATATTGAACTGTGTGTCGTTCTCTGACAAATCACGTGCTGCGTAGATTCTGAAGCTCTAGGATTACATTATCTTTGGATATCTTCGTTTACTAAATCTGAGAGCTTCATATTCTTAATATAAATGCGACTTGCAGATTTTATATTCTGATAAGATTGAGATATTCTCTCATTCTAATGATGTAACAGTGTACTATAGTTATAGGATTCTAGTGAATCATAATGCGTTCTTCGGAACATTTGAATTTTACGGCACAAGCGCGTTTGTTAAATGTAAATTTTTATTCTTCAACAAAGACGGTCATTGTCTGCGCAGTCGACTGACTTCCGGCAAATAGAATCGCGAGCGTTTACTGCCATTGTCACTGGCTTTTCTGTCCTCGGCTTACCAAGCGGACGATAGCGCGTAAAAGTCTTATTCTAGATATTTCTATGACAAGTATTCACTGTGAAGTTCGTTCTTTTGTTGATTAATCTCTCAAACGTCTCGGGCGGCGTGACTTGCCCAAAATTGATAATATATATCGTGCGACTATCTCAGACTGCACATTATTACAATTTATTATGTGTATATAATAATGAACGTTTATTACATACACACATGCGATATATTTTTCAGATTTGATATGTACATAAAAATTAAGAATATGTATTTATATATACATATATCTATAAACATATATCTTTTAATTTTTATCTATGGCGCGTTTTGGTTTTTTCCGAGACGAGAGAAGCAGCGATTTGTATTTGAGGGATTAAGTGTACGAAAATTATTGATAATAGTTATCAATTACTTTTTCTGACGGTCGCCATAGATATGATTCAAATCGCAAATCTAACTGGACAGAAGCGCTTTATTTGCGTGTGTGCTTAGGATTATATTTAAATGTGAATTTTCCTTTTTCTCCGACAAAGACAGCCAATGTTTACGCTTTGTGCCAACACTGCCGTGTAATTAAACAATCGATTGTTTGATATTCGAGCAACGATAATTGTAAAGCGAGTTTACGATAGCTTGAGTGAATTTTGATTCTGAAAAAGCTAATTAATTAAAAGCATATATATTTCTTTCTTCTAAAAAAAGAATATATAAAACGAAAATTGTCTTGTAGTTACAGATAAAAAATTAACAAAAAAAAGTTTTACAGCTCTGATATTGATAAATAAAACTTCGAGTTTTAATTACAAATTATCAAGATCAAGATATCGTTTTAACTTCATAACTTTGATTCATAACTTTGGGAGTTTATACGAAGATATGAATTATTACAAAATTCTGTAGAAAAATTTCCGAACTTTATATTCAACATCGTGAATGATTTACTTTGCAGAAAAGAAATCAATAATTAGAAATCGGACATCTTCTCTAACCTATAAGTAGTGAAGACATTGTAAAATCGCAAATAGTACTTAAGAAATCCTGATTATTGTTACATCGATGTTGTGCCACTGCCTCGACATGATTTTCTTCCACAAAAATTTTCCATGTTTAATCGAAATCATTGTCGACTGATATGATTTTTGTAACGTTGAAGTTGTATATATCTTGTGGAAGAAAGCTCATTTTTGTAAAATCTTCGAATTCGCAACACATATACGACACATTGAGAACCGATCGTCAGGAATTAAAAAAAAAAATCAATTTATTGAATAAAAATTGAATAGTTTAATTATAACTAAATATTATAAATTGTGTATATTAGAGAATATTAATAATTTTTTAATACTTAAATACGTTTGATTACAAGACAAATCTTACGAATGAATTTGATGAGATCAGCATAAAAAGTCCTGTAAAATCGATCGCGACAGCCTTTTTATTTAATTTAATAATTGAAAGCGGGTGATTATTCTCGCGATACGTCGTCTACAAATAGGTGCGAAGAAAGAATGCGCGCATGAGAAAAAGCGAAATACGAGAGAAAAGAATGTGTGAAAGAGAGAACGAGAAAGCAAGAGAGAGTTTGAGAAAAAAAGAAGAAAGTGGAAAGATACGGTGTTTTAAGTAACTGTGATTTTTTTGCAAATGTTTTATATATATATTATATATATATGTATGTTATATACATAAATATGAATTAATTTCTACATATAATATAAACGATGTTTCGATGTCGCTGTGTTTATACGGACTAGGCTAACATATCGTTAACGGAAATAATGACGACGACGATTATTATTATTATTATTATTATTATTATTATTATTATTATTACGGACAATGATTATTATGATTAATATTCCTTATTATTGTTATGGAGCTCGAGTGTTGCTGATTGCTTGCTGTAAGTATACGAGGATGGATCGTATCGTCTATTAGCGCATTTCTACCGCCTCATTAAACAAATCGAAATGGAAATGTTCAATTCAACACGAAAGAGAAATTTCGTGCATTTCTTATTTTCTTATTATAAAAAAGTAATTTTCTTAAGAAGCTTTGTTATTCGTACTTACGAGGCGCCGTTTCACTTCGCATCGGGCGCTTTTGTTTAATTTTTTTTCTTATCTTTTTCGTAATGTTTTGCGTCAAGCAAATATTTATGCGCGGCAGAGGAGGCACTCGTACGCTATTGCTTCGCCATAAATTTTTCTCCAGACGAATATGAATTATTTGAAAAAAATCTAGTCTTTTATACATATATGATTGGGAAACTCGTGGTGATATTTTAATGCTGATAGAAAAAGCTCTCTTGATTCAGAATTTTTCCTGATTTTGTATTTTATATATGACAAACGAATATTTTATAGTAAATTAAAACTTTTTCAAAAAAACTTATTATTTAGCGAGAGATATCTTTAAGAAAACTTTATAACGGCATCTGGGGAAATAATACTTACGGCGAATTGATTCCACTGTACGAATGCTATTTATACGCATTTTACGCATAATGTGCGTTGATTTAGGAATCACAATTAAATATTAATTTACGAGATATTAATGTTGCAATTTGGCTAAATTTTCAGGTAGGCAAATGATTTGAATAAATCGGCATATCTACCTCAAGCTATCTCTTTATTTTTATTTCCCCTAACAACAGTCCTCTTCGAACCCAATTCTGATAACTTTCTGAAAGTGCGGAATCGAGATTTTGAGTTTGGAACAATTATATTAATGATTTGTAACAATGTATTAAATTAATTAATTAGAATTAATAGAGCTAAATCGATAATCACGATTCGTGAGGAGAAAGGGAACGCGGAGGAGAACTACTATATCCAAGGATTATGTCTGAATTCCGGAACACTTCATATAGCCATTCGAATTGAAAATCGAGTTCGGTCGGAAGGGGGTGCTTCCCTTTGGCGCGCGCGCGGTGCTGATGAGCCGGTTTCCTTTGATTTTCCGGGGTAGGACCGGCGCGGCGTGCCACCGCCGGCCGGGATCCTCTCTCGCGTGCGCCGCACCCTTGTGTCGTTGGCGTCGCGACGCATCGCGACGCGACGCAACGCGAGGATGCATCGCCGGCAGGTGCGTGAGCTTTCAGGTAATCCGGCGACGAATTAGTAGAGAACGTCGAGAACGTATATCGGGTGACGATTGAGTTGCACTTTCCCCCTTTGCGACACGACTGCAAATGTCACAGTGACTGCCAATGATCGGGGTGTTTACGGACTGCAACGAGTGTGAAATGGCTCGATTAAATGTTGCTCGTCTACGGGTGCGTGAGAAGCGTGTAGATAGATTCTAGAGAATCGTCGGGATTGTGAGCTAAGTTTCGAAATGGTGAATGAATGGCGAGTCGCTCGAAAGGCGTTCGGAATCTCAATTCCAGCTTTAATCAGAGACTGATCAGCCACGTGCAATTTTAATAATTAGATATTATTTGAGGGGTTTAAAGTCGACGCTTCTACAAGAAACATTCAACGCTACTTTCAAGGATTGATTAATTGATTATCCTTGAAACACTGAACGTGTCGTTTGAACGAAAAAAGAAACAAACAAAAGTTTAAATAAAGAAGAAAAAACCTTGCTACTGAGTTAGTAGTTTCAAGGATACCGTATTTCAATAGAAACTTTACTGTGTGCTTAACTTGTGTTTTATTAAAAATTTTTATTTGAAAACGATAAAATCGAGTGGAAAGCGCAGTGCTTTATTTACAATCTATAATGCAAGTCTTGAATTGAAAATTATACCTAATATTAATAGCGGTAAAGAATTGTTACTATTAAATTTTTGAAGGTAAGAATAACTCAAAATTTGTCAAAAGAGACGAGCGGCGTGACTGATCAGACATCTTGTATATACGTCCATTACTGATTAATGGTTGGCTTATTTATTGAGGAAGGAATGATACTTTTATTTAACTTCATCAAATTTTTCTTGGGTTCCTAGTCACGTTATACGCGGAACCGACTGCGCGTATTGTAGCCACCCCTTGTAACGGAGTCTCGTACGATCGATCGGACAAGCACACGACGTGGAAAAGTACCCGTCTTCTCAACTACCCCATATATTATGCACTGCTTGAAGAACTCTAAAAGTTTATTTACAAGCTTCGAGATTATCTTCTGAATTTCTTTATCTATTTGAGATGATTCTTTGTCTTTAGCCGTACAGCATGGAATAGCGAAAACATTGCAAAACATTGCTGCAATATTTTGCGATGCTTTTTTTATGCTGTATGAGTTGTTGATGCTGTATACATACAGATTTACATTAAGCGTGAACAAAGAATATCTTTTTTGTATTTTCTGTAAAAAGCGATTAAAAATTTTCAGTATTGCATCTTTGTAGTCACTAATGTTAGTTACGATCAGCCATGTGATTGACAACGTATAACGTTGTCACGTGATTTGGAAATTTTTAATAAAAAGAATCTGTAATGTATTAATAATCTATTTTTAAAATTTTACTAGTTCAGGTATGTAAATATTGAAATTGCAAAGTCATGAAATGCAACGCATCTTATGGTCCTAGTTGAAAAATTCTAACTCCGCAAGGTCCACGCTTTTTCTCCTTCTCTTAATTTAAACATCATTTAGTAATCAAGTAAATACGCGATAAGGAATTTGAAAGTGCTCATTAAGCAAAAAAAGAAAGAGAGAAAATAACGTCACTTCGCTTCGTTCTTTAAAGATTCTGTCGCTTCCGTCTTTTACCACCACCCTCCCTTTCTTACTTATCCCCTTCGCGCGCAAGCTCCGTCCATTCGCTGTCAGCTGCAGCTGCGCGAGTTCCTGCACAGGAGTAGGTGCACACCCTTCCGCAACTGCAGTTGGCAGTACGCTGCTCCTCGGACTGCAAATCCGATGTTGCTCGCAAATTTGACAACGACAACGATACCGATTCTGCCGAGTTTTCATTTGACAGTGCATCCCGACTCAGCTCGTTCGTTACTTCAAATTTTTTTGATAAATATATATGTACATTTGTAAGAGAGAGATCGAACTTTCCCCGATGATAATTCTCTGGAGTGATGCCTAATTGTTATGGGATTGCTTGACTGTGGCGATTGATGGATTAAAAGTGAAAGTAATGTAAGTCGACGTATCTGCCGCTTTGTCTTATTGTGTTATTCACGCATTCACGTTATAAGTGTACAATTATTCCGTTGTCTCTCACAACCCGTTACTATGCATTTCTTCATTAACTTGGGAACAATATGGAAATTAATCCTTTGTCCATACACTGTTGTAAATTGTTTCTCGCTTATTCTCTGTCGAGAGACTTGTAGCCATTCATAATATTTTATTGTACTAATAATATTTTTATTAAATCCATACCAGATTGTAGTAAAACTATTTCTTTAAATTTAAGCAATATTTTCTATAAGTATTTTTTTTTGCGCAATTCTATACGTAGTGTTATTAGTTGATAATCATGTTTCGACTATCTACTACGTACATTACAATATCGGACGAGTAATGATACATGTGTCGTCCGAAAATGTATTATACAAAATTATATTAAAAATTGTAGATTACACGACGTAACTTACATCACGTTATATTTACAGACGAATTATGATACACGTGTCATCGGGAAGCGCGCACAGATATGATCGGGTGAAACGCAAAGGAGCGGCTTTCCTAACGAGTCTGTTTAAATCAAGAAAACTGGCGGTAGGGATGAAGATTAACGAAGACGAAGAGATGGAACGCGCGCCCAGGGTGGAGACTCCTGGTGAGATAACATTGACCTTTCATACAATTTTTATCTTTAAGATATCTCTTAATATTCTTTAATAACACAAAAATCTATTAAGTCCTTGATTTCTTATTATTCTAAGTAATCATGGAGAACGCAAAAATCTGAAGCGTTTGTGTGTTATTAAATTATGGATTTTAGTACAGAAATGTTGCACGAAAGAACAGTTTTACTGAAGTGCCTAAAAATTTAGTTATATAGATCTGAAAATAATTTCGTTAGGCCATCAAAATAATTATGTAAAACGTTTAAGAATAATGAGCAAGGCTGCAAAATATTTTAACATTCTAAGAACTAATTTACAGACTGTCTTACACACTACAATGGCCTAACAAAATTATTTTCAGATCTGTATCCAGCTAATTTTTTAGACACTTCAACAAACACGTTCTTTCCGTGTCAAAATATATATTATTTAATAATACATAAATAACTCAAATATTAATTAAAATTGTAGAAAGTTAACTGATGTCGGAATTTATTCCAGATCTCGCTTACATTATGTCAATATATTTTTTTAAATTAACAAAATAAAAGTCTAATTAATTATTCGCCGTAACAGATATAACAGAATAATAGTGGTTCTATATATTCAACTAATAAAGCAGTTTCAAACAATAAATTATATACCGTGATTGAAAGATATTCTATGTCAAGTTAATGAAAGCACTCGTGTACACGCGCGCATACACATGATCGATAGCACGAGTAATATTGCTTGCAGCAATTATTACCAATGCTTGCCGCCGGAGCGGCTCGGAGAGTGACAGCGCGATGTCGCGAATTCCGTCGACCTTGAGTGTGACAGCGGTGGACGTCGTCGTCTCCTGTCAGCCGTCACCCTCGCATTCAATTTTGACCCTGACACCCGGTAGAACGCGTAACATCGATCAGGACATGGAGGCACTCAGACTGAGTCGTCAGGACAACCCTTTTCTACAGGTTCGGCCTGATCATTATCTCTGCCTCACAGGAAAAAAGAAATGATTTTTGCCAAATTTTTCAATCCCAAACAATTTGCGAACCTTTTAGAATTATTTGAACTTCGTAACATTATTTTATTCTAAATTTGTGAAAAGTGTATTCTTGATCTTTACATAATCTATCAGTCTTTTAGAACTTTAAAATTTCCCGGGAAATAATTTTTTTATATAATTATATATCAAATATGTCTATATATATATATATATATATATATATATATATATATATATATGTAATATTAATAATGAAATATATATATATAAAATATATTACCTATATATTATACATAATTATATGTAATGTATATTGCATTATGTATTATTACATATATATTTATATATGGACATATTCGATATATAATTATATATGAAAGACTTTTTCTGGTTAATACATATATTAAAGTTATTTTTGCGGTTGGCAGTTTGAATTTTTCCTAATTATAGAAGAAACAACGGATTATTACAATATAATAGATTCTTCTATTTCGTGATGATGTTTCATATGATTTCGCTTCATAATATATGCATATCGATGTAATTGTGCAAATTTTCTCTAATTATGCAGGTGTTAGCGAGTCGAGAGAGCCTCGTGGAATCGATCGAGGAGTCCGAGTCCGACGATGCGATTTTAATGTCGCAGGTGAGACCCCTCATCAAACTTCCACGAACTTAATAAAACATTAGTAATTTATTTCCACACAGCACATAATAACAATTTGCCTTTTTTCTCCCCTGTCATTATGCATTTTTTCAAGAGAAGGGAATGGATTATTTATAATCGCTTCAAATTATACGACTCTAAAAAATTTAAATAAAAATGAAATAATTATCGGATTTTCGCGCATAACTATTTGTAAAGATTGAAAAAGAACGTAATATAAAAACGAGTCAACTTTCTTGAAGAGGAGTATAAAAAGGAAGAAAGGAAGAGAGCGTGTTCAAGAGTATTTACTCTCCTCTTGAAAGAAGTATTTTATATTTCTTTTCAAGTGCGTTTAAAGAAAAGTACGAAATGATACGTGCTTTCAGGAATACGGTGACGCGGATCCGCTCACACTCGCGCAGGTACATGAGCATCTGGTACGCAGTCCACCCCCAGCTTCGTGGCCCAATTCCACGGCCTTCCAGTTTCCCAATCAGGATGAAAGTATCACTCCAGGCAAAAATGATGCGGCACTCCTAGTCAAGAGTCCGTCAAAGACGCCCTCGCATCGCGGTAACGACCACGAGCTCTCCAGGAGCGAGACGACGACCGATATTAGAGGTGAGAATTTTAACGAGGATATTAAGGTGGTGCGCGACGTTCGCTTTAAGAGAATTTAAAGAAAAACTGTGACTAAAATTAACTGATTAAAAATCGATAGTAACTTGCTATACACGGATATTTATTTTTAACAGAAAGGTTCGTTTCCTTTAAATCAATGCTTATGTAATGTAATTATAAATTACATGAATATAAAATAAAATTTTATATATATATATATATATATATATTATATTTGAATGATGTTGTCCAACGTTAGCTATTAAAAAGGTAAATTTCAAAAGATATATTCAGAATATAATTGCAACACAATATACTCTCTTTATGTAATTAAAAAATTGATTAAAATTATCTGTTAAAAATAGAAAACTTATAAATAGATGGAAAATTACCATTTATTTATGTTTGTTTTTCTTTTTCCTTTGAGAGAGTCGCAATGTTTGCGGTGATAAATTATTCAATAAGATGGAAATATTAAAATGATATTGTTTAATCGAGAGAATCGATAAGAAAAATGGAATTCTTTGCGTGTTTAAGTGAAATTATATGCTGACGCTATTGTAGAAATATAGATTCGGAGCTTCAGCAAATCGATCCATTCACGAGAGACACTTACGTCCAACCTTGACATTGCACTCTAGACTCTAGACGCGCGCGATATCTCTCTTCCTCCTTTGCCTGCATATACACGTGTACATACTGCCTCTTTCCACTTTTAACCCGATTAAATTAAGGTTCCTGAGAGTGGGCGATCGACGGAAAGTTTATAGCTTTCTATCCTGCTGATAAAACCGGATCAATAAAAGATTATATACGTGATAATGTCTAACTACATAAACTGATTATTTATAAATAGCAATTACGTACAAATCATGATTTGTAAACATATTTTTATAAATTTTTATCACAAGCGCGTAATAAATTAAATTTATAATAACAGATAAATAATAGAGAAGGTATCGTGAGGGGGGCTATCCCTATTATCTCCATCTTATTAGATGACGAAATTCTAATGATTGTTTACGGAATTATTTATATTTAGTAACAGCACTCCGTTATGTAGTGATTATCGCCTTGTTTTCTCTTCCACTCATTATGCAGTGTCATCGCATTTTTATAAATCACGTCCTAAGTAATAAGTATTTCATAACTTTGAGTCTAGAATCTATTAAACAACACTTTAATAAATATAATCGTTCAAGTTTCAATATAAAATGTAAATGAGTGCCATCTTACTATCTTTTCCTCTAATGTAAAAAAAATACATATTACATGTAAATTGTTTTGTAATTGGACAATTCTTATATCTATAATGATAAAATCTGGAGTAGTCTTCGAATTACTCTTATATATTATTATTTTTTTATTTTAGATCGTCATTCTCATCCGTTCTCGTTGCTACACCCGACGCCGATTCGCTCCTTGTCGGAAGTTCGACGACTTCATCGATCGGCCGACGATAGCGTGCAGCTCATGTCGAACGAATAAGTTTCATCAGAACGTTGGATTCGTATTGGAATTTCTCGCAACTGACGGATGTCGGTTCAGTTCTGCCGAATATTCTTCGACAACAGCGTTTGCTGGCGAGTCGAAGAAGGCTTCGTTCGTGCAAACGAAATTTATGATCGATTCCAGGCAAGGTTTGTCTCAATTAAGAAAGCTGATATGCAAGAAATATGAAGGACCATCGAGATTTGCATGTATCTGATACATGGTCAAATTGAAGCTATGACACATTTGAGGCGACTCTGATAAGAGATTACAGAGTGATTAATGATAATTAATCACATTAATGGTGATTAATACAGTGCAATAAGAGTAATTTTTAACATTCTTTTCACTAGGAAAGTAAAAGAATGCGCATGTTGAAAAAAATAACGATTTCATCGTTTTGAATTTCGATAGTTTATCGAACCGTTTTTCTTTCTGATAACTTTCAAAATCATTTCTCAAAATCTTCATGAAATATATAACTTCGATCTTCGTCGATTGATCTAAATAATTTTAATAATTTTAATCGATGTTAATAATTTCTCCTTAAGCCATTTGTAGTTACGATCGCGTGTTTTATCAATAGGCCTATTTTTTTACAAAGCTATTCAAACGATCGAAGTACAGCATCGATGTCTTTCAATTATTTTACTTGTAATTTAGATATTAAATATCACATCAATGTATCATGATTTTTTAAATTCTAATTCGCGGACAGTGTATTAAAGTCATTCTACGTAAGACGCGGGTCGCAGGTCGTAAACGCGGATGCGATTATCAAACAAAGCATTAAAAATATTATTAACGCTTCCGATACTATGCGCATTTGCGACCTGCGACCTTCATTCTGCGTCTTATGTAAAATGGCTTTAATAATTAACATTAATTACTTGTATAAACCAGATACTTTCCGGAATAAGTACATTCACTTTTTAGCTTATTGAGAGAATACGCCAAATTGAAGAGGCTACAATACTCAAAGATATTACGAAGAATCTTGTACGTGCTACTTTACAGGAGATTTTAAGCAATGCACTATTACATAATTATTATCAGAATAACGAAAAATATTATCTCTGCTAAATCGTCAGCTGAGAGTATTAGATAAATATTTAACGTATTATGTTTCCAAGCTTTAAATTTACATAATTTTGATGCGGTTATTATATCTTTAAACTTTGTCTCTCGATGAGCAATATAACCGTTATGTAACAGTCGTTAAAACACAAGGCTTAAAATAATTATTAAATTATTACTCATGATGAATGCGATATTATCGGGATCTATTGTTGATACGATAGTTATTGTTGAGGCACACGTCTGTAATTATTCGTGCAATTTAGATGTCTATTTTATGTAGCTGTTTTAGAAATATTTCACATTTACTTATAATCTTTTCTGTCATTTGAATATTTAATTGATCGATCTTGATTGTTGTTAAGCCAATATAAATATTATTTTGTCGGCAAATTATATACATAAATACTGTATAAGAATTTCTGTTTTAACTAATTGCGAGGAAACTGTAAGCACAAAATACACATGGGTTTTCCATTAAAATTCATTTTTAATGGCAATTTCAAAAGAAATCTAATTTAACCAGTACACACACGTAAGAAATAATAACTCCAAAAATAATGTTAATGCTGACGATGCGCCAAATGTACAGGCCTCAATGATACAATTCCTCAAATTAGATAAATAGACAAATAGTCGTAAGATCTTTTTTATAGGACAAAACGGACAGATTTATCGATAACGATTAACTTCCGAGAGTGAAAGTAATATTTCTTTTAGAAAACGATAAAAACTGTTGTCAATGAATTCTCAACGAAATCAGTAACATCCCTGTTTGTCCTTCTCTTTTTAGAACAAAGAATTTTTTCGTAGACAACGTTAAGATCACAGAATCTGACGTGCTCTTTTCAAATCAATATAATAAATGTCATTATAAATTATACAAAACACTATTTAGAGTTGTATACACAAAAAGAAATCTTATGTAAAAATAAATTAAAGTTCTTATATAAATTGTTGGGTTTAAAATGTCAATTAACTTTTTGCGAGTCTTGGACATTAAATGTTAAATTAAATATTTTTTATATATTCATAGTTCTGAAAATTAAATATTAATTTAATATGTAATATGTATATATTTACATAAAAAATAGAGCATTGTATTTCATTAAAATTATTTGTTTCTTACATGAATTGTTGCAAAGAAGAGCAAAATCTAATTTTTTTAATTATTTAAATTAAATTGTTCTTCAAGCCATCAATTGCATATTAAAGTTACATCTAACTTATCATTAAAATTAATATTGAGCACGTCAGTTTCTTTAACAGATTTTTTACAAGTTTCTTGGAACATGTTTGATACGGTTTTCTGATAAGTTTAAATAATAATAAGGATGGGTGGCCAACCGAATGCAGTAGGCTCTTATATTTATCAGACAGAAGTAACGCTTTTAAAATATTAACATTAAAATTTATACATACTCATATACTCATCTCTCATCCCATGTATAAAGAGTCATATAAACCAATCGTTAGAACAACTCCAAGCTCATTAATATAAAGTAACAGTAACACTAATAATAGGAATGGACTTCTTTACAAAAGTATCTAATAAATATTATACATTTCGGTCGCGGCCACCCGGTGGCGTCGGGAAAAGATCGGCGCAATTTTAGCAGGGTTTATATGAACTTGGGGGGGGGGGGGGTATTCCAATAGCGGGGTACGTAGAAAATTTATTATTATATCAAATTAGAGTCCAATCGACTTGAGAATTGAAATTAATTACATTGTAATTGTACTTAGGTCTCCTAAGCGTTAGAATTTGGAAGCGTTCGCGCTCAGAGCGAAGGCACAAAAACGCGACAACATGCCGACAAAAAGGAAAAAAAAAAACCAGTAGAGAGACTTATTTAATCTAGTCGAGTGTATATATAATATACAGATTCCACGTGGGATGTCCATGAACGTATAACGTGTTCGGAGCAAAAGTAAATTATGGACGTTATTCGTGGTCGTTTCTCGATGAACATCTGTGTATACACATTCTTTTCAAAAATCTGGTGTGTTAAGAGATTTACTAAATTTTTGTAATCTAATAACATATATCTATTACATTTCTTTATTACATTTTTGTTTAAATATACGTGCATATATATATATATTTTTTTTTTTAACTTTTTAATTTTATTATCTTACTCTTGATTTTTTAAATTAATTACTCCCCAAGCCTAACATGTGCACAAACACAAGAAATTCTTGTTCATCGAGAAACGTCTGTGAATGCCGAGGTTCAGAACTTGCAAAGATTATTTTGAATACATGTAACCTTAAATGGATTTATAATATAATTTATAATATAAATTAAATAATACGGTTTTACATTTCAAGTTTACATCACAGACTTAATCATTTCTTTCTTTTTAAATAATTGATATGGTAATCAGAATTTATACTGAGCGTCTGTAATAGCAAGGATTCATAATATCAATCCATCAAGGGATAAGTGTATTATAGATCTATAAATAATATATGCGTTAATTCGACAGTTCAGAATAATTTAAAAAATCTACATTTTAAATGATATTTTAAATGATATCATTGAAAAGCTGGCGCAAGGTAGCCCAATGATATAAAGAATTCACGGTATACAGATTCGAGATAAGCCTTAAGGACAGAAGTTAATCGTAACGAATACTTTTTTAGTCAATAGCCAAAATGCCGCAAGATAGTTTTATCTTATTTAACGGCCTAGAACGCGTGTAATTGATAGCAATGAATATTAATGGCAAACAAAACAAACATTACCGCAACTTTGTTATGCAAGTATTTGTCTAACTCCAAATAAAAAAAAAAGAAAAGAATATTCAGGTGGATGCACAACTTTTAAAACATTCTGCATTCCGTAAAACTTTCGTTGCATATACATGTAGAATATGTAATTCTTCATGTAAAGTCTTGCAATTTGTATCGCAATTATTTGTCTCATAACAGTTTAAAACGTATTCTTTTGTAAAATTAATTAAAGGGACTGTTATCGATTGCAACATTGATATTATCAGTTGTTAAGGTTTCATTTGTTCTTGCAATTATTAATTGCGTGCGTGTTGATTTGTGCGCAAAAACCAACGGGAAAACGAAATAGCGAAAAGCAGCAGCCGTAATTGGCTAATTATAAGATATCTAGAAAATAAAAAATTTAGAAACAAAAAGAAGCTTAAAATTATGTTGAAAAAATATGTATTTTAAAATGATGATAATAATTATTATCATTAAGTTCTTATTTATCGTTTTTAAATTCTACGCGAATATTTTGTATGTACATATTCGCTATCGTTTTTGCGAACAAATCAGGGGAGTCATAGTTATTGATACTATTTACATATAACATACTTGAGCGGGTGTATTAATGAGACATAGAATGTCCAGCACGCACAAACACATACATACATGGACACTTGCAAAGTATGCGTTTTGCGATCACGCGAAAATCGCGTTGCGATCTCTAGAGATGTGTTTGTTGTTTTCGAATAAAAATGAAATATATTTGTGTTACTGTAAATGTAACATTATTTTGTATAATTCATTGCTCCTTTCCCTCTTACAGCAATTTAATTATCTTTAATATAAAAATGTTCAATATTTTATTTTATAATTCTATTTTTTTTATATCTTCTATAGTCTGTCAATATGTTTTTCACTTGTTTTTATTATTCAAAGATATTTTATTAAAATAATGTAAGTTCAAATGTTCAAAAATTTTTTGAACGTTATAATAAATATTTGAAAAACATTCGAAAGAGTGCAACAATTGATAAACGTTTATAACTTTTCAATAAAGTATTTTCAAACATAAGTTTATATGAACTTTTTTCATTTACTCGACTTCATTATCATGTCACACGACTTGTGTAATTGACGAGACAGCCGACCGATGACGTTAGCGTACAGTGGCGCGGCTTACAACTAAGCGTAGCCGTGACCATTAAGCAACATGTGGTCATTCTGGAGCTTTCTTTTTTTACGCGTTGCTCCCTAAAGGGAAGTAAAGCGGTTATTATCCTTTGTGAAGGCACGCGAAGCGGATCAGTTCTGTGCAAGTTATCGCGTTATCGAACTTAATCGTAGTCGAATCATCTAGTAGTGTATTGAATAAAGACTGATTTATTTAACACATAAAATACACTGTAGTAATTTCGCGCCCGACCCAGTATTTACAGTGCACGTGGCAGAATATTTTTTTTCTTTTTATGGAGTAAAGTCCCACCATCTTACATAAATCGGAGCACGTGGTCGGAGTAAGTTCCTGCCGTCGAGAAGTCAATAGTTGAATTCAGCACCGAATAACATAAAGATAGAGTGATTTCAAGCGATCCCCAGGTAAATTTTGGCTCTAAACTGCCATTCTTTGCGAAAATTTATTAAATATTTCGGAACTATTTATTTCGTCACTTTTAAATGTTTAATTTTTCGAAAGAAATATTTTTAATACGTCGCTATAATTACAGACAAAATGGAGACAGAAAAAATGATCGATTTAGAAGAATTAGCAATAGAATTATATAATATTCAGGCCGTGAAATTCGGAGAATTTGAGACAAAAATCGGCCTGATAACACCAATATATTTTGATCTGCGAATAATAATTTCTCATCCCAAATTGATGGTAAGTGTAAGCATTTGACGGAATTAAGATGATTAAATAATTATAAAATTATAATTTCATTCTTTTATCATAGTTGAAGTTGGCAAAAGCTCTATGGAAACTACAAGATAATTCTTCAAAAGTATCCCGAATATGTGGCATCCCATACACCGCATTGCCATTAGCCACCTTGATATCAGCGCTGGAGGAGGTCCCTATGTTAATAAAGAGAAAAGAAGCAAAATCATATGGCACAAAGAAATTAATCGAGGGTGCCTTCTTGCCTGGTGAGACCTGCGTAATCATCGAAGATATTATTACAAGTGGTAGCAGTGTCCTGGAGACTGTCAATGTATTGAGAAAGGAAAATCTGAAAGTGACAGAGGTTTATGTGATAATCGATAGGGAGCAGGGTGGCAGAAAGAATCTCGAGAACCACGGGATCAAAGTCAAGAGTCTATTTGAGATAACGCAATTCATGAAGTATCTCCTTAAAGCTGGCAAGATTACGCCTGACACAATCGAGAATATTAACAATTACTTGGCAATGAATAAGGCACCAAGCATTTCCGTGCAAGGTAATATAGATATTTTTAAGATATTGATTTGTATACAAAGTGCTACATTCTAATTTATGACTTTATAAGCTATGAATTATATTTCAATTTTTGCATCTATTGCTTTTATTTGTAGGCGTGCCAGACGATAGACTAAAGCTGCCATATGCTGAACGCGCCAATTTAACAACGAATCCGTTGGCTTCGAAGCTGCTAAAATTAATGGAATCAAAGCAAACTAATCTCTGTTTGTCAGCCGATTTGAAAGAAATGGACGCGATTTTGGAATTAGCGGACGTGGCGGGGCCTCATATCGCCGTCTTGAAGACGCATGTAGATATTATAGACAATTTTAACGAAACGTTCATTGTACGACTTAAAGAACTGGCGAGGCAGCACAAATTTTTATTGATGGAGGATCGTAAGTTTAGCGATATCGGCAGCACGGTATCCTTGCAGTACAGGCATGGCTTGTACAGGATTGCCGAATGGGCCGATTTGATCACAGTTCATTCGGTACCGGGTGCGTCTATCATTGACGCGCTGAAGAAAGCTCTAGAGAACATCACTGAGCCCCGCGGAATTTTTCTGGTTGCCGAGATGTCGAGCGAAAATGCATTAACCACCAGCGATTATCTGAAGAGAACGGTCTCGATAGCAGAGGAAGCTTCCGATTTGGTGATAGGTCTAGTGTGCCAATCCAATCTCTTGGCGCAACCCGGACTGCTGCAATTAACGCCTGGTGTCAGACTATCTAAAAGTGGCGACGGTCTAGGTCAGCAATACAACAATCCGCAATCGGTTATCAATGCAGGTGCTGATTTAGCAGTTGTTGGTAGAGGTATCACGGAATCACCTCACGGTTATCTGACGGCCACTTTAGAATATAAAAGAGAACTTTGGAATGCGTACAAGGAACGAATAAACACATCCAATACGTGATACTATATATATATTAAGAGATAATTTAATTGATATTTACGAATTATTTTTATACAATCTTATCTCCTGCTCCAGTTAGATCTGTACAATTGTTTTTCTTTTTTTAGTACACATTACATTTCATTACTAATATTGCTATAATGCTTTAGATATCAGATTTTTATAATTCTGTTTTCAATTTTTTTTAATACAATAAAAATGTAAATAATAGATTATACAATTTTATGTTTTTAAATATTTTTTAAATAACATATTAAATGTGATGATCATAAGAGTTGTGCGTCTGCTTTCTGTACCAAAATTCCAGATTCCAATTCCCAATTATCAAATAAAATTAATATTTTATTCATTAAAAGTAGTTTACATAAACTAATAAAGAAATTTTGTTTTTCCTTAAAAAAAAAAGTATGTTTTCTTTTTAGGTAAATTTTTAATATAGAAAAGCAAGTTAATAAGTTAAAATTTAAGTGTTTAAAAAATAATTGATTGAAGTTAAAAATTAACTCATTTAAAATTAATTTAAATTAAGTTAAATTAAAGTTTGAACTTTTTAACTTTTTAACTAGTTACTACCTAACTTTTATAATACTTATACGTTATTACATCAAAATCACATTTTAAAATATTACAAAACTTTAATAATTTAAAACATTGAAATTGGAAAAGTTTAATTGTTTCTTAAGTTATGTCGTTGTAAGAAACGCGATATATGTCTTATAAAGCTGCGAAGCATCGTAAATCTCAATCTCTTTTATCACAACATGGATATAAGATTTTAAAAAAGATCAATTAAAAGTAAGCAGTGCGATATTGTAAATCGCAAATCGCCGTAAGGGAAACGAGCTCGCAACATTGTCCTGAAGTTGGTCGCGCGCCATTCGTCAGCGAGCGCGTCGATTTTTCCGCGCGATAACGCACGTCAGGTGTCAGTCGACCGCTGCTTGTCGTCGCGCGCGGATCATCGAAAAAATAAAACGGAGTGAAAAAAAGATAAAAAAAAGAGTGAGAGAGAGAGAGAGAGAACGAGCGTCACGACGTCACGACACGGCTTTTCGAACCTTTCTCACGAAACCGATAACGAATGTCACGAAAGTGACGGCAACGTAAGCTGAAACGAGCATGTCGGCGTGAAAAACACTTTCGCATCACTTTCGTCACAGGTAACAATTATTGCTACGCAACTTGCATAATCCCGTAATCGCGCGACGTACTGTACATGCACTCGGCGTCCATCAGCTTCTGCGTTCGTCCGCGCGGCGAAAAAGTATCGTCGAAATAATCGGGCGACGAATGGCGCGGTACGAACGTGCCCAACCTTGAAACACTCGAGTAATTAGAGTTACATATACGATGAAAAAGTGCCGTGTACATACGATACTTTATGTAATCTTCTCTGTGTGTCATAACGGAGACATCCGTAGCGTAACATCATCGCGACTTTGAGTGTTTCTACTGATTTCGCTGAAATAATACGAACGTATATAATAAATAATATTTTACGCGGGCTCGCCGCTCTCGCCCGCGGTATTTCAGAGAGCCGCTCATTCTCGCGATGCATCGGCGCGGTGGCACGACGGAGACGTCGACGACAACGTTGACGGAATTCGAGGAAAGCGTGTCCTTCGACGCGGATGATCCGGATTTCGCGCCGTCCACGCCGAACGCCGTGCGGAACGTTCTTCTGTGCGACGCGGCTCGTCGACGCCTCGCGGACGTCAGGCTTGACGTCGGCAAAGGTAAGTTGCACACACACATGCACCCACACACACCTTGAGACGCTCCTAATCGCTTTCCGTTCCGCGCGCCCATCGCCAGCGGCGTTCCCTTATTTTTAGCCTAATTTCAGCCTTATTTTAAACTCGCCCGCCCGCCCCAGGTTTTCGCTTCAATTTGCGGCGGAATAATGATCATAATGGGGGAGAAGCGAACGTCAGAAGCTGGGCGCGATGTTATTACTATCGATTTTGTTTTTGAAAAGTGTTAGCTTCAAACGTCAGCGCCGTTCCAAAAAAAGAAACGACGAAGCTTTGGTCTTTCCGTAAATAACCCACGTCCGCGGAAAGCTCAATGGTCTTCGCCCTTCTCTTTCATTTCTTCGAAACGAGACAACAACCCAGGCAGAAAGAATATTCTACACAAATGTACGAAATGCTACAAAAATCTAATGCTTAGAAAATGTAAGCAATGGAACACTTTAGTTAATTTTAATAACTAAATACATATTTTACAAAAAATATATTTTTACAAAAAAAATAAATATAATACAGGGTGATTATTAATGAATATCCCCACTTTTTATCATAGGAGCACGCATTTGTAATTTCTAATATAGTAATATGTTAGAAATACGTATCCGTCGGTAAATCATGCTCTAATGGTAAATAATGGGGACGTTCATTAATAATCACCCTGTATATGAAAAAGAAAATAAATTCTACAAATTTTTACTCTTAGTAGAACTTTGTACTTATTCATAAAAATTTTTTTCGCTTGGACAAAATATTTGGAAATGTGTAGTTTCGTCGAGAGATCGCAGAAACGACGCACTACAAAATTTATAAAAATTTAAAGGTGTTCCAGTTCTAGCATTTTTATGTAGATTTTTGTAGTATTTCTGAAATTTGTGTAGAATTTTATAGAGTTTTTTTTCCACTACGATAAGCTAACTTCTTGTCATTTCAGTGTCAAAATTCAATTATTCACAAAAAAATTTTTTTTTCGTAATTGAAAAAAAATAAACCTAAGAAATCTGCAGTTTAAAACTTTCGATAACTTTTAGCTAATGTTCTATAGTCAAACATTTTTAAAAGTCTAACAAATCACGATAGTATATTTTCAATTCACCTGTTAATATCACACGATTATGGAAAGCAAATGTGAATCGAAAGAAATTGATATTCTATACTTTCTAAATTTATGTTCCATGAATTTACAAGCGTCGAACTCACGAACGCGATCCTGAAACTCTCTGGAGTCCTTTTTTACTTCCATCCTCTTGCTCAAGTAAATAATACAATTCCTCAATTGAAAGAATTCAATACCGTGTATCGCTTTCTAATTCACGCTTTATTCGGTTATATCGCTACGTTTTATAACTCCAGAAGACAAACTGACAAGATCGTTTATCTAATCGCTTGCGAGATATACGAGGCGTGAGGTATACAATGGTGACATTCGTGACGAGAAATTGCCACGGGATAAAGAGAAATCCGGTCGCGGATTTTCAGATCAATCGTCGGTTATCTCGGAGGAATGATTTTTCACGGCTTCTACGATATCGATCAACGTTGTTGTTCTTAACAACGTACGAGACATTTCTTAAAACATTAAGAAAATTATGAAAAAATTACAGATTGTTTTCTATTGCATTTGAAAATAATAGAAACAATTTGGCGACGACATTCTATCTGGATAAAAAATTGTTCCAATAAGAAGTAGACATGTACTTTAATGAAAATATAATTAATAATGAAATAACGAAATAAGAAATAATGGAAAAAATCTGAATTTTCCTATTTAATTATATAGAATAAGGGCCTCACCTCAAATCTCAATAAAAATGTACTTATTTGACACGTTTTTATTTAAAATGAAACATGTATTAAGCTGGCTATTTTTTTTAATTTTTTGCTCTATTTACGATTTATTTTTCTTCAGCCGTTTTGCTAAAAAATTGTAAATAGAGCATAACATAGCAAATAATTCTTGTATGAGTCGCATTTGATTATGCGGAAATGACTGTGCCACATTAATAGACGTACATTCTCACTACATTTTATTTCACTATTTTGTAAAGTAAAAATTCAAAAAATTTCTCATGATATTCCCAATTTTCTGAAAATCTTTCTAGTGCAAAAGCAGGCAAAAAGTGTATAAGAATAATAAGAATAAGTTTTTACACGCGCTTGCATGTTTATTCTACAAATTTTAGACGAATAAAATATGATTTGTGAACTCTATGATTTCCCATAACGTTCATTAAAATTGGCGCTAATAGATTAATATAACAAGTTTTATTTTATGTACTGGAGTGTATATTTACGTGTAATAAATTGTTAGATAGAAATACTTTCCAGGATTAATTATTGATATTAATCTAGCGTAACGTATTCATTTTAAATGGATTTTTATCAATGGATCTCTATCAATACATCAATACTTCAGAGATTCATTACCAGATTAAAATATAATTTGTCACTCACCGACACACGATGCGCAACAGCGGAGTTTTCAACGTCGTAATCTGTAAAACACAAATAAATATAATTCACATTATAGTAGCGTCCGCAGTAATTAATGTTGCAAAAATTGTTTACATTATACGCGTATTCTAATATATTTTAATATATATTTTACGTACATGCATGTATATTTTGATTTTCGAAATATTCGTTACGCATGAAATTACAAAAAAGACTCTGTTTTAAATCCTGAAATTTTGATGCAAAACTCCGCTTTTAGAGTTTGTCTAAAGTGGATTATGCAAACGACTCTAATTTACGAAAAATAAAATATAAATAATGAAAATGAAATAAACCGCGCACATTTGTTCATTGCTATTCCATCAAATAGAGGAGGTTGGAAAACGCGACGGCTCTTACGGCTCTCGTGGGCTGGAGATTTATTACGGCGGAATCGCGATAAGTTTTGTCAATAGTTGACGATTTTTTTTCAGTGCGGGTAATGTATAAATACCTACCCACAGGTTGTTCCGCCGTTGCCCGATGCTTCTTCTGAGCCTCCGCCTCCTCCCAGATCCCGTCAATGCACAACACTTACGACCACTCACGAGATATCTATTACGATCGCACGCTAATTATGAAAATAATACGCGCGTCTCCGAGCAATCTCGCTGTCTCGTACAAACTTTATCTTATTGCAGTTACTCACGAAAACTCGTACGTGCAAAGAAACTTGCGACATCGTCGACGATAACGTCACGCAAAAGGGCACGCGTACGAACCGTGTGAACGTTGCGGCGAAAGAGGCTCGCTCGCTAATTTCATGCACCTCGCGAGAGAGAGAAAGAGAGAGAGAGAGAAGAGAGAGAGTAGATCGCTGTTTTGTCCGAGCGTTTTATTGTACAGTGAAGTGAAGCAGGATTAACGTAAATCAAACGAAAGCCAATCGCTCGTTGGAGACGTGTACATTTTTTTCTTGAAAAAAATTCTTCCTGGAAAGTGCATACGTTACCGATCATAACGCTTCGGAATCATTCGGAGCAAATTCGGCATTCCTCATTCCGCTAATAGGGGGCGCCACTGACAGCGGTAGTGGAGTGGAGTCAGTGGTCAGTGGAGTGGTGGCCGACGGTGTAATGGACGTACAGCTTAATCGGTCCCGTGTCGATGGTCATCGCGACGTGTTTCCTCGCTGTAAGTACAGTCGCAAGAAGCTCGATTTCAACACTCATGTGACAGGACTGCGATGAGAAGTCGCCGCGACGCGCGTATTTCGCGGAAGTTGGTTAAATTCGCGGAAATCCGTCGCGCGTAAGTTCGCAGTAGTTCGCCTAAAGGCCACGGCACAGACTTTTGTATAGCTGCATAACCGTATGGATAAAGAAATTGATTGGTCCATTTCCTTATGCATGTGCTAACGGACCAATCAACTTCCTTATGCGTACGGTTATGCAGCTATGCAAAAGCCTGTGTCGCGGCCTTAACGGGCCAGCAACATGGCGGCAATGCTAACGGTCAAACGCATTTTGAGTACCCCGGCCGGCCGGTATGGATCGCGCAGTGGCGAGCTCCAGTCTCGCCGTGTGTCGGTACATTTCGATACTGTTCGAATGTTGTGTCATGTTGTGTGCAGTGTGGGGTGAAATCAGTGTTGGGGTGACGATCGTTCTAAGACGTGTATGTTGACTTTTCGCCGTGCGGCGGGCGATGCGAGTAAAGGTCCCCGCGAGAGTACCGTGTCCGCTTCGCAACGTATCGTGCCATTCGTACGTTTGCCCCTTCGTGTATGTACATCATCAATGTCGAACGCATTCGCCTCGTATATCCGAGTTTCACTTTAAGCATCAGTTCATCCTTCTTGTTTAATATTAAACAAGGACAAATGATGTTTAGAAACACTGTGAGTGAGCGAAAGTGAACGCAACCTATAAGTACATACGGTAAAACGCTTGGACAAAATAGTGATTTACTCTCTCTCTCTTTCTTTTTCCTTCTCTCTCTTTCGCGAGGTGCATGAAATTAGCGGGCGAGCCTTTCTCACCGCAACGTTCACACGGTTCGTACGCGTGCCCCTTTGCGTGACGTCATCATCGACGATGTTGCAAGTGAAGTTCTCGTTGCACGTACAAGTTTTTGTGAGTAACTGCAATAAGATAAAGGTTCGGATGAGACAGCGAGATTGCTCGGAAATGCACGCATTATTTTGATAATTGATGCGCGATCGTAATTGATATCTTGTAAGTGTAGTGCAAGACGAAATCTGGGAGGAGGCGGAGGCTCGGGAGGAGCATCGAGCAACGGCGGAACAACCCTGTGGGTAGGTATTTATACATTACCCGCACTGAAAAAAAAATCGTCAACTATTGATAGCTCGGTAAAAATCATCGCAATTTTGCCGCAGTAAATCTCCACAATAAGAGCAGTCGCGTTTTCCAATCTTCTCTGGTTTATGAAATAAGAACAAACGCGAATGTGCGCGGTCTATTTCATTTTTATTAAATTATATTTTATTTTTGATAATTTAGAGTCGTTTGCATAGTCCACTTTAGACGAACTCTAAAAGTGGAGTTTTGCAAAATTTCAGAATTTAAAACAGAGTCTTGTTTGTAATTTCATGCGTAAGAAATATTTCGAAAACCAAAATATACATGCATGTACATAAAATATATTAAAATATATTAGAATACGCGAGTAACGTAATCAGTTATTACAATATTAATTACTGCGGATGCTATTATAATGTGAATTATATTTATTTGTGTTTTACAGATTACGATGTTGAAAACTCCGCTGTTGCGCATCGTGTGTCGGTGAGTGACAAATTATATTTTAATCTAGTAATGAATGTCTCAAGTATTGATATATTGAGAGAGATCCATTGATAAAAATCCATTTAAAATGGATGCGCTAAGCGAGATTAATATCAACATTTAATCCTGGCAAGTATTTTTATCCAACAATTTATTACACGTAAATATACACTTCAGTATATAAAATAAAACTTGTTATATTAATCTGTTAGCGCGTATTTTAATGAACGTTACGGGAAATCATAAAGTTGACAAACTATATTCCACTCGTCTGAAATTTGTAGAATAAACATGCAAGTGCGTGTAAAAATTTATTCTTATCCTACATTTTTTATCATGCGATTACACTAGCAAGATTTTCAAAAAATTGCAAATATTATGAGAAATTTTTGAATTTATTACTTTACAAAGTAGTGAAATAAAATGCAGTGAAATTGTACATTTATTAATCTCTGGTATAGCCATTTTTGCACAGTCAAATGCGATTCATACAGGAGTTATTTGCTTTTTTTTGCTCTATTTATAATTTTTTAGTAAAACGACTGCATCAAAAAAATTCTAAAAAGAGTAAAAAATGATCAAAAAGTAATATTACGAAAATACGTATGTGTTTTTTAATTTCCTTCTTTTTTTCATAATTTCTGTGTTAACTTTAATCTTAAGCTAGCACAGTCATTATGTTTACCGAAACAGCTGTTGTAAAATAATCGTAAATAAAGCAAAAAATTACCAAAAAAGTAACAAACAATTCCTGTACGAGTCTCATTTGATTGTGCTGAAATGGCTGTGCCGGCTCAATACATGTTTCATTTTGAATAAAAACGCATCGAATGAGTACATTTTTATTAAGATTAGAAGTGAGATCCTTATTCTATCTAATTTATTTTTTATTTATAAAAGAACTAAACAGACAATCACAATCAATCTTTGTATAAATTATCTTGAATTTTATACATAAAAATTGATACTTTTTTAATATCGTAAAAAGTAATTTAATTTTTAATAACAAAATAAATAAACTAGAAAAATATATTATTAAATAAAAATATAATCTTATTCACACAATTTATATATATATATAAAATAGTTTATTTGAAATGTTTACATTACACGCTTCCATAATTTTAAAAATTAGTACAATTAACACTTTTCCAAATTTAATTTATTCTGCAGGAACCGTACGTTCGATATATCCTTAATATCTCAGAGATGGTAAAAAAATGTTTTCGCATCAGCGCACGTCAGTGTACGCTCGTACACGTGCAAAGCCGCCACGCGCCGCGATACACGCGCCGCGATACACGCGCCACTCCGCCGTATTATCCGCGGATCGGATCAAGGCGCGTGACCGATTCGTGCGATATCGCGATTTGATGATGATCATGACGCGTGTAGATTTTTTTAATTCGCAAAATTTGCATAGATATTATTCGGACACTCGTCATCATTCCGATGATGAATAACGAAAGGGAAACGCTCATCGTGTCGGCGCTCAATCATTCTTACGTCTATCGACCGCACTCGCACTTTCATCATTTGCACGACGGCGATATGAACGAATTAACGATGACACGGCGACGGAAGTGCTACATTTGCAAAGCGAAATCTTTTACGTAACGGAATTTTCCTCACGTACATTCGTTCGGGTCTAGTCTCGATTAATCCGAGCTTCTTTCTCCGTGAGAACCTTCTTGAGATTAAAAGTGACACTTTAAAAAAACGTGACAATTTAAAAAAACACATAAAACATGTCTGAAAGCGGTAATATAATTTAATGACGTGTTTGCAATAGCTTTTAAATTTTAGTACTGTCTGGATTATGTCTGGATCCGAAGTAAAGGCACGCGCAAATTTTGACGTGGGAAAAATTATGTCGTTAAATATGATTTATCTACTAAGCTTTTCTTTCTCTCTCTTTGATCTCCAGTCATAAATATGGGCATAAAAGTATTAGAGTGAATTTTAAATGAACACTCCAACTTTAGATAAAAATTAAAGAGGATCGTTTATTCTGAGAATACAGAATCTAGTCACTTAATCTTTTAATACTTTATTAGTCTTTAAACAATCGGAAGGCGATGATTTGGTTTTTGACGATTTAAGTAAATTTCGATATAATAATGTTTTTATAATTGTTTTTTTTTTTTAAATCAAAGCAATAGAAATAACGGCTCGTGCTGCTAAAACAAAAGTAATAAAATATTAAATAATGAAATTCTAATATTTTATAGACACAAGATTTTTAAATATCGTGCATTTGTATTACTTTTTGTGCCGCCACCACTGTTTAATCCCGTTTAAAAAACGCGAAGCGAGAAAGGCGGGAACTCGGGGAATATTTTTAAACGGAGACTCATCTCCGAGAGTCGCGTATTCAATTTCACGGAATCAATTCCCGCTCTGTTGATTCCGCTAACAATCCGCCTACTCTTTGCACATTCTCGCTGCGCTGCGATAATCCGGCGATCTTCTCGCGGGAATGAATCAGCGCTCAGACGAAAACGAGGATCTTCTCGGAAGGATCTCGCGTGAGAGACGCGACGTTCCTTATCGTTGTTGGCCCCACCCCGTCGTCGTTGTGTCTCGCGACTCTATTATTATATTATACTCACACGCACGGCGAAGGGCACGAAACTCGATCTACCGACAAAATTGGATCCGCGACGACTATCGCCTTTCTTCCCGAGAACTCGATGTGTGTCCGAGTCGATGGTGGTGGTGTTAAGTATACGTCTCGCACGTGCACTAATCGTGCAGATAAAGAGTATCCTCTGCGATACGATGGGAAAAGAGGGAGGGTACGATAGAGAGACGCTCCTCTACCGAAGGGGATTATTAGATTCTTTGGCAGGTTCATTGTAATTACAAGAATTTTGACGAATTATTATTTAAAAAGAAAGCGTGTTAATATTACATAATTAATATTGCATATATAATTAAAAGAAATTGTATTGTATAATTATATATTTTGTTTGATATTTTTATTTAAAAAAATGTACATATATCTTTATAAAAAGGATAAATGTACATATATCCTCTCTATAAGCACACAATATTCTTAGAATATTATACAAATTATTAGTAATTAAAATAGTATTAAAATAATTTTCCAAAAATATTATTCAATATTTTATTAATATTTTAACATTGTATAAATATTGTATTAATCGAGGTATTAATGTTATATATGCGTTTTTACATAATATTTGTAATATATTACTTCAATCTGTGGGATATTATAAAAATATTCTACGAATATTATTGTGGTAAAATATTAATGTGTATTATGCATAAAGTATTTATAAATTTTATATTATTACATTACATTTAAAAGTTATAATATATCCAATAATTAAAAATATTAAAATACTGAAATTTGTAATAATATTTTTACTTTGTATAATATTCATATATTATCAGGAGTGGACATATAACCATTTTTTATTAATATTTCAGGAATATTATTTAATATAAAAATAATATTATGCCCTAATAGAGGTACTTGATATAGAAATGTGTAATTCTATTTCATATATTTTGTTTGTGATTTTAACTTTAGATAAAAAGATAAATCAAAATTAATTAATTAATTTTTTGCTTTATATAAAATTGATGTAACTGCATATTGATATAATTGTGGTACAGTTTTCTACCCTATCTAATGCACCAGTTTCTGGTAATCGCCCGTTAGATGGCGATCACGAGACTTTTCTAAATGAATATTGGAGCTGAATAATATCATGAGGGGTGCTCAACCTTATATTTTTTTTTTCATGTAATATAAAAAATACTTGAAAAATATTAATGAGAACTAAATCAAATTTGACATAGTCATTAAATTTATATTTTGTTGCGTATCTTGTATATGAAATAAGTAAAAAATTTGATATTTGCTTCGCTCCTCTTTCCACGGGTTCTCTCACTGCAATTCCAAAAATTGAAAATTTAATTTTTATGGTAAATTATTATTGTATTACTTTTTTAATACGAAGAAATCATAATATTGATTTACGTCAATTTGTTAAATTAATTTGTTTTAATTTATTCTTTTACCTCTCTCTGCTTTATCTTTCTGCATAGGAAATTTTTTTTTAATGGCTTTAGTTTTTCATATTTGATGATTTGTTGCGTAATCCTGTGCCACATTACTCAGAAAAGAAAAAATGTTGAAAAGTCACTTCCGATGTAGAACTCTGCTAAAAAGCAGACAAGTTTAAACGCGGGAGATTGAATTACGCATGCACGAGTGTTCCGTGGCTCTCCTTACACGCGCACACATGTACATGCGAGTTTTATAATACATGTAAATTTACGGAAATATCTATTCCATGGTTTCTACTCTCTATGTCTTTTAAGTAAATCGAGCGTAATCAAACATCTCACAAGGAAAAAGGGAAGATTCATAGATCGCAAAGCGCAGTTACAGAAATGGTTATTTGACCACTGTCCCATTTGTTTTACTTCTTCGTCTTCCCATTTGCATCAAATTGCAATAAATTGTAGAGTAGTAACTAATAATAAAAAATTAAAAATTAAGTAATAAAATTAATAAGTTAATGAAAATTAATAAAATCAAACTTTTAATTTAACTTAGTTAATTTTTAATAAATTAATTTTTAACTTCAACTAGTTTTAAAACACAATCTTTAATTTATTAATTTTTTTTGTAAGTTTAAATTTTATTTCTATAAAAAAAAAATTTTTGTAAAAAAAATACATTCTCATAAAAATATGAAAACATATACATATAAACTTTATTACATAGACAAATTTCTCCGTTCTTTTATATAAACTTAATTTACAAATATAATGTCAAATGTATATTTGATCATCCATATTGTTATTGTTGTTTAGAGTGCTAAATCTACTGCATCTAATTTTTTAAATATTATGACATTTTAATTTAATATAAGTAATGCTTTTCAAAATTAACTTTTAATTTAACTGAATTTGATCTTAACGTAACTTTTAACTAAATTAGTTTTACATTTATAGAACTGTTAACGTTACTAAATGATTTAGTTTTATAAGTCAATAATCTTATTATAAAAAATATATTAACTTGCTCAACCCAGATAAATTGAGTTTCATCATTTTCAGAGACCAAAAACTTGTTTTTGAAATTTTCCGCGAAAACAGAGGGTCATCAGAAGTTTATCGAAGACCCCCTGCGTACATATATGTATAGATATTAGATGTCACGATCTCTCAACTTTGACATTAACGCCGGTGATAACAATAAAACAAATCATCCCACGTTACATATACTGATTATGTTAGAAATTGATTTTCTTTTCAGTTGATTTCTGTGTAAGTTAGCATCTCATTTGCAAAATTTCGACAAAAGGATTTGTTCACAAAAAGAATTCGGCTATTAAAAGATAAAGGTCTAAAAGCATATCTTTTAGGTGGAAAAACTATCAAATTTTACACAATTTTAAGTAATGTTATAAGAATCTACAAAAAAATATCAAAATTGAAACATTTTTTGTTAATTTTAATATCTAAATATATATTGCTACGAAAAAATATCTCTATGAAAAAGAAAAAGATAATTTATATAAATTTTTATTTTTAGTAAAACTTTATGTTCACAGAATTTTTTTTGCCAGTGAGCTGCGTAGACTATTATAATTTGTTACAGTTTGATATAGTTTCATCGAGAAATCTGTAGAAATCGCGAAAGCGACGCAAAAATTAGCAAAAATTTAAAAAGTGTTCCGATTCTAGCATTTTTATGTAGATTTTTATAACATTTCTTAAATTTGTGTAGAATTTTGTAGATTTTCTTTTGCTAGGATATACAATGTTGGAAATAAGAAGACAATTTTTCCCATTTTGATTAGAATCGAAAAAACGAGTCGGGATATCTTCAAACGTTTGTCTTTTTTCATTCAGTTGCTTTAAACGTTTTACTCTTCTTTTGTTTTATTTAAAACTTTATCTTTATTACAAAAATATTTTAAATACACGTGTTAAATACATGCAAAGAATCAACAATGCATTATCAGCAAAAGACTTCGATTTAAATTTATCTACCAGCAACGAACTCATCGCTCACATGCAATCTAAAGTGCAACGTCTAGACGCGTATTATTTTTATCGTTTTTTTGTGGCGACGACGACTGATATTTAACTGATGATTTTCACAATTACAAATTAATCGCATTAATAAAATATTAACATGTTGCGTAGAAATGAAAAACAGACATGCTGTAATATATGTATGTATCATAATAATGTATTCTGGCGCGAGACAAGATTTGTCTACTGAAAAAAATAAAAGCTAAAATATAGCAATTATTTTTTGTTACTGTTTATCTATTTTATATCTTTTGCATGATATAATATTTTATAATTAAAATTGTCAAGTGCTGACGTTAATAAATTAGATAACATATTATTATCGCGGAAATAAAAAAGTGGCGGATTAATTATCACGCAAATCACTTATGATCAGCCAAACAGTATAATATGAATATTTATCCAAGTCGTCGCGGATGCACCTTTACGTCACGACATTTGACATGACCGGACTGCTATTCTCGATTATAGACGATCGTCTCTTACGACACACGATATCGCGAAACTTCAGTTTTACGTGCCAGTTTGTCGATAATAATTCAATCGTGTTTTGCCCAACCTAAGTCGTCAATACGACGTCAATTGTAATTTCACGTGGCCTTGTATTACGAAAATACCAGGGACAGACTTTGTAAACTAAATAATACACTTAACATGATAATTAGTTATACAACGTCATAAGAATTATAATAGGAAAGACCTAATTTTCTTTTGTAATAATTAAATGTATTTCTTCAAGGAATTCCCAAGCGCACGAATTTTTATAAACGAATGTGATCGACGAATCGAATTGAATTATTATTAAAATTGCTTTGTGAGAGAATTCTCGCTTATCTGACAGATTATTATATCGATTTAATAATGAAATATCTTTGTTCGATCGTAATTTATGGACGTCCGTCGCAGAGTTTTCTTTCTTACTCTAAATTTGCAGAATCAATGGATAATTACCAGTGGCATACTTTGGGACTGATAAATCAGATTATCTTAATCTAAGAATAAATGAAAAATTACTGATACTCATTGAAAAATTCTTATTGATCAATGTATTCATACATTCATAAATGTTAATGAATATTTACATAATGAATTCATTAATTTTTCAGTTCACATAATCACTGATTACCAGTGGCATACTTGACTGATGATCAGAATTATTCAATGATTCAGACTTTTGTTAGAGAGTATACATTTTTTCGGAGACAATAACATTTTCTTGCCGCCAGTAACATCACGAATTTGAGAAGCTCTGCATTATGGAGCATGTAAGGGCGAGCGTGCTTGGAGCATGAGCCAGAAGTATGAATCAAATCTAATATATCTTCGGGGAACTACCTTTGTCCGAGTATGTCAAGCACGTTATCGGAGTGATCCGTTTAATGAGACGAGCATGGAATAGAGGCGTCGCGTCGGTACGTGGTGGTAGGTATGTGGCGGTGTAATGTCAAGTTCGCGCTTTAATGCCGTGACGGTCAACGACGCGACAAATACGCTGAATGTATCTCGTCTCATTAATACGTTTATAAATAACCTGCGTACACTATATATAACCTTTGCATTTATACGTGCACCAAGATAAAAAAAAGTTCTAGAAATGAGGAAAAGCGAGGTAAATAAGTCGGTAAGAATAAATAACACCGGATGAATAAATTTCTATCGAAGCTGCGCAATCATAAAAGGCAAAATAAGATTGACAAATAAGAAGAGCGAGATAATACATTGTAAAGCAGGAAATTTCCGCAGAAGTCAGTTTTAATGATAACTTAGTTCGATTATTTAAATGGCAATCTCTATTTTTTTTTATTATGCGATTTAAACGGAGTGTGCGCGAGCTACAACGTCGAGATTGCAATGTCAATAACAATCCCTGTTGTCTTGAGTGGCGAGAGAGAAAGATAAGTGTGACAAAAACATACCCGGCGACTCACGGGGGGTCTGATAACCCCCGCCGAGGAAGCCATCGCTCTTTTTTCACTCACTTGTTACCGGCACTTTATATTGTTTTCACTTACACTGGCGTTCGTTTGCGTGCACGCGAGTGTGCCGGCGGCGATACGGCGTGACATTTACGCAGCACAAATTGTGTAATAACTCCGTCAGTTTACAACAGAGCGGGCTTTATTTTGAAAGATGATAGCGACTTCTGCGGCCCCGCGACACGTCGCTGATAATCCCACACATCGCGCCTCTTCAATATAATTGAGATATCATTTTACAATCGTCGCTCGAGTCGCGTTTCCTCTATCTTACGGTCGGCGAGATGAATCGGCACAATAATGCACCAAATCATCTTTCTGCGAAAACGAGAAGTTTAAAATATCAACCCACGTAGCACTGATCCAGGGACGTTCTAAGGACGTCTTTGGGATATTCTTTGGATGAAGTGCGCTGTGCGAGAAACCTATACGAATTTATATCGAAAATTGACCTAAAAGAGGAGGAATCTCCAACGTTTTTACGACTATCTTTCTCCGGATATGTACCGTAGAAAACGCAAATTGCTTTCGTTTCTTTCTCGTATTTTACATGCGTCGTGCACATATCGGGCAGGAACGAGCTCTCGTGACGATCTCTCGGGACGTTTACTAATGTGGACACACTTTTACTTCTTGCTCTATTAAATCTATATTTAACGCTCGCGGTGCTGTCGCGTCGCGATTTTCTTTCGAGAGACGCGCTCGACATATTGTATCCGCATTCTGTTAAGAGTGTTATGTATCTTTATTCATACGACCCAATTGTTTGCCTCATTCGTTTCGCCTTCCTCATTCCGGAATAATCCTCATCCGGGACGATCGTCATGAGCGAACCGTAATAAATTCCCCTTTATCTAGTTACACACTTAACGAAGCGAGCAACAGAGGCTTTTCTCAAGGTCTTACCTACGTAAAGAGTCCTACTAATACTGTTTATTGCAGCATCTACATAAATTATTTCCAAGCAACGACGCACATCCTCAGGAGACAACTTGTCATTTATTCATCACAGTTTGCATCCAACTCTGCTTATTATATTTTTTTATTATTTTTGTTATACTTTATACGTAACCAAATTTGTTAATAAGTTCCTTTCTTCACCTCCTTCTGTCGTCATCAAAAACATATGACGACCAACGGGGATTTATCTAGGGTTGCCAACCATCCGGTTTTGACCCGGATTATCAAGTTTTCAGGAGTGTCCGGTTTCTTGTCCGGTATTCGGTTGATAAATCAAACTGGATGTCACTAGACGTTACTGGGCTGGACGTTCAGTTTTTAAGGATGTTTTAGCTATATAATATCAATTAAAAGTTCTTGAAATTTAAAAACTGCAGACTCTTTAGATTTCTTTTTTTTTCCAGGTCAACGATAAAAAAATTTTGACTAGAAATGTCCAAACTTTGACCCTATATTGCAAATAGCAACAAATAATTTGGCTCATACGAAAATAATTATATTTAATTACAGTTTTTAAATAACTTTTAAATAAATACGTGGATCCGAATAAACTCTAGCATGAATATTTATTAGAGTTTCACTTGTACTTGTATATAAAATGATTTAATTCATAATACATATTATACTACGTTCTCATTAAATTAGCAAAATAAATATAACAAAATGTAAGAGTGAATAAATGTTTACGTAAGAGAGAGAAAAGGGTAAACAAAAAATTAAATAACTTTTAAACCATAAAAGAATTGTGCTCAAATGTTAAACATATACTTAAATTTAATAACAGAACAATCTATTAAATTTTTATTTTTTGGTAATGCTTTGACATGTGACACATACATCTTTAAGCATATCCAATTAATAAAATGAAATTTATATTTTATGAAAGAAAGTTGATAAATCATTATGAAAGAAAGTTGATAAATCAAGTTGAGTTTAAATCATTTCACAGCTTTGTTAGTAAAATTTTGGCACTTTAAAATATTTAATAACATTTTTTTTTACATAAAAAGAGTTAAGTTATTCTCAATCTTGTAACGTATAAAGTAGAAAAAAATCGGAAAAATTGATAAAATTAAAAAAGTTCTTAATTAGTATATAGATAAATTTTTACTCAAATTAACATAATATTATTAACGTCAAAAAAAAAAGAGTAACACTCTAGAGTTAAACAGAAAATTACGTGTTTTTGAAATATTTATTAATAGATCATGAACTAAACTGTTGTCGGCAGAGTTCAAACAATTCTTTATTAAGACGGCCTATTTTCAGCCGGGCCCCTATGTAATAGAAATTACGCGAATAATACATATGTATATACACCACACGCACAAACACACACACACACACACACACACGCGCGTGCGCTAGAATAAGCAATTTCCTTAAACGAAGGAAGTGGGCAAATGCCTAACCTTCTCTCCAATAGGAGTCACAACTTGAATGGCGCTTTACGAGCGATAAAATGCGTTCACGTGATTGACATGTGCCGTTTCCCAAGTAACTCGATTCCTCACGTGTCGTAAGACATCGATTTCGTGTAACGTACACCAGACTCTGAAGCAAGCCCAGCATTTACATGGTATTTTTATCGATTTTCTAAATCTAATTAATCAATCTTTACTAAAGTTTTTTTTATGATTTGATCCTGTAAAGAACAACGACATTTGGAAGTGTGCATCATGTAGGTATACTATATGTAACGCTCAAAGTATATTTTTATATATAACGTCTACGTTATAGAATAAAAATTTTAAAAAACATTTTTTATTTTACACTTTCGTGATCATTACATTTTCAAATTATTAAAATATTTATTGGAGTATTAATTTATTACTAATTACATAAAAAATATAATTAATAAAATTAATTAATAAATAATAAAATTAATAAAATAAAATGTATTAATTAATTAATTTAATTTGAAGGGACCGCATTTAAGGATGTATCAAACATGCAGACCATGCAAAGTAAATAAAATTTAGTAATGTGTTTAACATAACACTTGAATAAACTATGGATATAGATATGAAAGAAGTTGTGTGAATAAGATTATATTTTCTTAATACCATTTTTATAGTTTATTTACTCTATTTGTTATTAAAAATTAAATTATTTTGAAAAATCTCAATTTTTTTGTGTAAACGTTGTAAGATGATTTTTACAAAGTTTTATTGTGATTGCCTGTTTAGTTATTTTGTAAATAAATAAATAAAAAGTTTTGTTTATTTTGTAGAACTGATCTCTGCATTGCAATTTAACTTCATATAAATCTTGAATATTTAAAGTATTCAAACACAAAAAATTTAGATTTTATTTTATTATTAATTATATTTTCATTAAAGCACGTGTCTACTTGTTATTGAAATGATTTTTTTATTCATACTGAAAATTGCTGTCAGATTTTTTCTACTACTTTTAAATATAAAATAATCTGTAAATTTTAAATAATATAATTTTTTTATGCTTTAAGAGATGTCCTATACATCCTTAAAATATCCTGTAAGGTAAATTCTATAAGATAAGATGGAAGAAAGTATATTGGAAAGTGGTAAATTCGCTTAAAATTTCACTTTAGTCCGATCTAAGGAAGGAGATCGCGAGAACCTGGAGATCGCGAACGATCGAGGAATCTCGCGACGTACCCAAGCAGAACAGGGAGTCATCACGACGTCAAAATAATGTCAAAGTTACTGCAAAATGATTAAAAGTCACTTTTCGATCAATTACGATTCACTTTGAAGTCATTTTGACTTGTTGTTCTGCTTGGGTATGTTCTTATTGCAGTTTATCCTGATTCGCCTGCACATGGTTCGTCCTGACCGAAAAAGAACACCGTACACGTGTGAACGGCTATTTTTAACACGGGTATTGTATATCGTGCATCTCTTATTAACTAAGCAGTTTATACATTGAAAAACATTTTTGACAGAATCGCTGATAACTCGGGACTGCACACGTGAAAACACTTTGCGAGGAATGTGCGTGCGCGTATATTGCGTAATTCTATATCAATAATACGTCCTTTACCGCTGATCTCGAATAAATTCTATACGATTGATCTCGTGATGATACGTGATGATTTCCTTGATAATACGCAACGAGTTATTTACTCCGTTATTTACGTATCCAATGATCTGATAACGGTAATAATAATCGATAACGATGATCTAAGAGCAACGTTCTTCTTTTCTTCACGGAGGATTTGACTTGGAAAAATTAACTCGGTCGCTTATCACCTTCATTTCTATTATCTTGATTATAGATATTCGAAACTGCAAAATGGAGCGCCGTTTGAACGTCGGCTAACACATAAATTTCGCTTTTATTATCTATTTTTAAAAACGGTAACAGCAGACGTAGCTCACTGTTTTTAACTTTAACGTTTGTACTCCGTCGTTTGTCGACCATTTTCTCAGACGCCAGATGGTCCTGAGAATCTGTTTGTCTTCGATGCGAAACCACCTGACTCCCGTACGCCGGTGCAATCCAGCTCGCGATGTTTTGAGAAAAGCTGCGTTGAGAAAATAATAGCAGTGTCATTGTGTTTACGGGTTCAACTGTGTTTACGACGAAATATGATTCGTACGCTACCATATGTGTCGACTTTATGGCGCGCCAATAAATTAAATTTATATTTAGTTGCAAAAAACGTGACTCGCTTAAAAATAGCCATCTCTAGGTACGAGATGGTCTTTGGTTTGTCTGAACAATTATTCCGCTTCACACACTTATTTTAACCCGAACTTCCACCTTGAATATTCTTATAACGTACTTTGTCGTTACCGGATATTGTTTGAATGGCAGATTTTTTTAACCTTTATTCGAGTTCAACTCAAGAGAACGACCTGTACCCTCTTGACATTTTAAAAAAAAGTCAAAGTTACATAGAAATATTGCGTACACGTGCACATTTTGTTTTTTATTTAAAAGTTACATTTACACTTTCAATGTTTGTTTCTTGTATCAGACTTAACGTTCATCTAAGTTACAGTTTTAGAACTCTAAAAAAATCAATATTAAATAAATAATGAATAAATTTATATTATAAATATTTTATAATACAAAATATAAATAAACTAATGTCAAAGCTCGATCAATGCATAAGCAATTAAACGAATAAGTGAACGTATTAAAAAAATTGCGATGTTAAATCTCACAATGTTAAATTGAGGTTCAATATACATCACTGTTTATTCATCTCTAACTTATAACTCGTTCGTTTATTTATTCTTTTAATTGCTTATGAATTTATAATAAAATAAAAATTTATGTTACACGAAATAATATATAAATTAAAAATTAATATATTTGAAGGAAAATATTTATCAAAAACTCGATTCAAACTTTGCTTTTTTTTTCTCACGTCATCACACGCACTCGCAGCATTTATTTTAATCATTCTGCGTGAAGAATCACACTGATAGCTGTTAACGTAATCGATATTGAGAATCTTCGTGATTTACGTGATTTACGAAGTCACTCTTTCTTTATCACTTTCTCTGTCAGTGATTCTATTGCAGGTCGTTAACAACAAAAAAAAAAGAGAAAGATCCCAGCATTTTACTGCTCTTATCTCAGGTGTTTGAACTCCGCTGAAATGTCAGATAATGAGCGCGTTCGGAAAAGTTCTTTTTGTTGCAAGCTCGCAGGTACGACGATCACGCTCGTCATCGTCGACCTCGAATTTCGCAACGACACACACTCGAAACGTGGCCGCGAGCGCGCTGCGAAATCGTTTATCTGATAAGGTGCAAAAGGTGGCCGCGTTATGGCAGTCAATTTCCTTCCCGTGCACTTCGCACGATAATAACTTAATGAGCGCTGATAACTCAAAGATACAGGGTACGTGATGTTAGTGTAAAAAAAATGCGATTGAACGTTTTTGTTTCGCGCTTATTCGGATCGATAAAGAATATTTTTGCGATAAACGAGCGATACTTTGTGTCGGAATTTATGAGGTTTAGAATAACGACATAAAATTATATAGTGGCACTATGCAGATATACGCATATAACATATATATATATATTATGTATATATATAACCCCTATTAAGCTAGACCCCTCATCATCGAAAATCAAGTTCTTACCTAATCAAAAATTTAGTGCTATTTAGGTATTAATTTAGTATCCCAGTCCGAATTTTAGTGCTCAAATCGTTTAGCAGAAAATTTGGAAAAAAGTGGGGGGGAGGGGGTTCAGCTGGACCCCCCCATAAAAAAATATATATAGTGATCACAAACACGAAACAAGTACACTAAAATTTAGTGCTAATTTAGTGCTCAAAAAAACCTCTAAAATAAATTAAAAATATATAATTGTTTAAAAAATATCACTGTATACCAAACGCAGCATCGCAATCTCGTAAAACAATACTTACAGACCGTCATATTTGTATGTTTTCGATAATAATATAACATAGAAAACACAAATAATCGAAATGTAACAGGATTTAAAGTTGTTAATAACATAATAATAATTATTATCGGACATCCCGTCCGATAGCGCATAAAATCCGTTATCAGATCGTCATAGAATTTGGTGCTCGTAAAAATCTTACACTAAAATGTTCTTTAGACATCCTAAGTTTTGAAATATAACAATTTTGAAATTTAGTGTACACTGCAAACTGTTGTAAATAAATTGTTTTATTTTAAAACTAGGATATCTAAGGAATATTTTAGTGTAAGATTTTTACGAGTATCATAATCTGGGACGATCTAGCGAGTAATATTAAAACGCGGCACGTGCTCTCCGCGGATAAACAGTTTATTTCTATAATTTTCTTTCTGTTATAAAATATGCATTGCACAAATGAAAGAAAGAATGTTACATGAAATAAGATTAATAAAAAAAAATTTTTAAGGACTGATTGGACATTTATATTTTAATACGCGCGCGTGTTCGCAGTAATGTTCGTGCTTCATGTCCTGTTTATTAATTATTAAAGCGAAGATATTTAAGGAGAAATTTGGCTTGAGGGACGAAAAATGAGAAATTGAAAGAGATTGTGGCATATCGAGAAAAACGAGACGCCAGACTGATAATTTCTATAGATAAAGTGCCGCTGGTCTGGGTTCGGACATGCGCGCAGCTCTGAACTTCAACACGCGAGATAAATCACGTGGACGAGACAAAAACTTACTGCGCTTATTGGGGCAACGCACGCGCTGCAAAAGTGATTTACATACGATGAATGATGAAATCGTGAAGCTGAACGAATCAGAGAAGACGCGACCGGAATCTATAATTCGAACGTATGCGTGTAGTAAAATTTCTCGGAGGAACTTTTTGACCGATCGATAACGAAACATACCACTCAGGACCTATGACCTTGGTGTCTCGCTTTTTAATATTCGTAGGAAGATTACTACCGCTCTGCTTGAGTTTCGTCAGTTTGCTCTCGTTTAATTCTGCCTCACTGCTCTCGATGACTCACTGAAGCAAATTGTTGTCAGTTTTGATTACGATTCGCTTTATTATATAAGTTTTAGAGGTGTGCGAATAATTTAAATTCAAATCGAATCAATCGAATTCGACTGGTTCGAGAATTTTGAATTACCGACGATTTAATTTCATCTATTTTGATTATTTTATTTATATCTCTTGCGCGATCAATCTTAATTGTACCAATCGGTATCAATTCTCGTGCGTTTATTAACTTCCAAAACTTTCCTACCGTTTCTCAATCTTACAGACTCTTATAAATTCAAAATTTTGTGTATACGGTAAACAATTGTCTTTGCAAATCTGTGCGAACATTCACGGATTCATAGAAATTGCATAAAGTATCATGATTTTATTTATAGAATTTAGAATACAAAAGTTGAAATTGCTTTATTATAATTTTCCAAATGAAATTTTTGAATACTATCGCACTAAAGTATAATTACTTCGATAGTAATATATCTATTATAATTTGTACGATAAGTATTTTGCTCTTTTATCAGTAGTATAATACTCTCATATTTACGTATATTGTCTAATACTAATATGTAATACAAATTTTTACTTAGCATTATTTCTTGGAATTATTTTTTAAAAATTCTTTTGCGTCATTAAACAATATTTGCAATGTCATTGCGAATACTTCATTACGTTTGACGTAGCATGTAATGTAAATCCGGGAAAATTTTATTTAATTTCGATTCGTAATTCAAATCAAAGAGATTAGATTTGAATCAATTCGACAAATGCTTGATTTGCGCGTTTCTAATAAATTTATATTTTTAGATTTGATTTGATAAAAGATTTTTTAAGAAAAATTAAAATATATATTGGCTTATGTAAAACTTAAATTAAAGGAAATGTAGAATTTGATGTTTTACATAATTGTATTATTAAAAGATTTTTTAAAATAAAAATTCAATTAATATTATTTAAGATTTAACGAAAAAATTTTAGATATATGGAAAAAATAATAATTACTTTGTGTTTAATACATAATTGAATTTAAGTGCTGTTATACATATGTATATTAACTTTGGACTGTTTGTTCTATTTTAAGATGGCAATTTGTCTAATGGGCAAAAAAATTTCTGCTTCTATACATTTGTTATATGTCTGCGTGTAAACATAGGCATTTATGACATTTATCCATTAGATAAATTAACATATAGTTTTTTCCAAAGTTACAACCAGCCCTAAATATTTTATAGAATGTTAGTCCAACGATCTAGTCTAGCTATCTAACGAGAGTGCTTGTAACGTAATAATTTCATAGATCCATGTGCTTGCAATTGTATCACAAATTGCACACGCAGCTCTCGGAGGAAAATTTATTTAACAATCGCCCAAGGTCGTATTCATTTCCGCATGTTTATATAATTTTATATAATTTACTTTATTGTCCTTAAGGCAATAATTGAAAGTACGACTTGTAGCATCTAACAAAGCCCTAAGCGAGTTAATTGAATAATCGCGATGGCGGTCGAGGAGTCAGCTGATGTACATATCTTTTGGAACAAAATTCCTGTGCATGTAATTTCTATCGATCGGTTGTATAAATTTTATTGTCGCGAATTTCGATTCATGGAAAGACAATGCGGTAGCAGTGGAACGTTTTGCATAAATTCCTCATAAAATCAGAGAATAGCGGCGCTCGTGCACGTGATTGATCGAGAATGGAATATTGAACGGAACCTCTTTAACAAGCCGCGGAAGGCCTGTCGTTGACGGAAAAGCGAGTGCGTCGCAATAAATATCGAATCGACGACGAGGGAAGGACGTTTTCGGGAAAATTCAGCGAAGGTCAAGATGCCGGATAACGCGTAGCTAGCTTCTTTTGCTTTGTTAAATAAAATATGAGGTCGTGGCACGCAACGGTACGGATCACTTATTTATTTTGTCATTCGTGCGGTATGGTAATTACGGGACAGAACAATCTTTCCTGAACGCTACTGCCGGTAGAATGCACGCGAATCTCGAAGAACAAAAGCGTTCCGCAAACAAAACACTTTAGCCACAGAAGGGACTATGCTTACGGTATTTTTTTATTTATAATTTCTATTCTAATTTAATTTAATGTAATTAAATACATATTAAGATATTTATCAAAATATTTATTTTTAAAATACATATTAAATACAAGTTAAGATAATTTATATCAAAAATCACTATGAATCTGAATTTTCATTGTTTTCTTTTTTTTGCAGCTAGTTTCAAGGTCAAAATTTGAACATTTGCGACTAAAATTGTTTGATTAGAAAGAAAAAAGAATAAACGTAGAGAATTTTTCAATTTTTAAATTTCGATAACTTTTAGCTCGTATTGTATAGCCAAAATATTTTTAAAGAGAAAGCCGTTTGTCCTTTCAAATTTTTTTTCTAACTCTGATTAGATTGTAAATTAATGGACTCCTTAGAAAGTAAATAACGCGGATTATGAGTTAAATAGATAAATCAGATTTAAAAGGGCTCTTTTTCTCGACGAGCACAAAGTCATGTGCCGACCCTGACAATTCCCGTCCCGAGACTTTCAAGTCGGTCGTTTAAGGTCGACTGTAATGAAGCGGTACACATAATTACCATTTATGGAAAAATTATATAATCAATATGGCAACGCAAAAAAATCTTTGACGAATCGCAGTTCATGTACGTTCGTGCAGATCGACATTAGCTACGATTACGAGATTCTTCCTATCGCAATGTTACCAATGATATCATTTCGATTAAACTAGAAAGAATGTATATATATAATGAGTAGAACAATAATGTGAATTATGCTCGACCACGAGTAAAAATCGAAGATTTTTGCGTGCACCGTGCGATTTCAGTTTTAACTTATGCAGCAGTCGTTATTATTCTATCATCCTTAGCATAATACATGATATAACCGAATATTAATATTGAATATTATGGATTCTTGAAAAAAAATACTACGATAAATCAATTGACTTCAAGCTTTTTGACGAAATGTACTTAATGAAATGTTCAAATAAGTTGAACTGAGAAGGCAATGTTTTGGCAAAAGTTAAAAAAAGCAAATGTACATATATTACAAGCAAAATGTACTCTCGAGATACCCTCGCGGAATCGCATCTCGCATTGTAATTTGCAAGCGCGTACGAGAGGTGCATCGACACTCGGTGCGTCGTACGACTTATCGCTCGCTGCTCATTAATCCAATATACCTTAATCGAGTTAGCCGGGAAAAGCGTTTCAAGGTCGCGATTTATTGCCTCGATCGCGGACGACGGGAATTGAGGCTCGCGACACTAGCGCGCGCACCACGAGATGCAAGACGAAAGCAAGTTCCAATGTCTATCTGCGATCGCATTTGTCAACTAGTGAGATAAAATAATATACGTAAGACTGTCGGAATTGTGAAGAATTTTATTAATTGGTATCAAGTCTAAAATTAATGAAATTGTTTTGAATTATGAATTCAATTTATCATGCCGATGTTACATATGTTACATATGTCGCCTTGTGAATTAAGTTTTCGGTTAATTAATTTATTTGCACTTGACGCGCGTGAATGAGAGGCAATTGATTGGCACGTGAAATATTGAAAATTGTTCAATGCTTTCAACACAATTGTCGCACGGGTGCAACAATGATCAGACTCGTCAGAGAGTACTCGATGTACACTGATTGTGAGTGCACTCTGAAATGTCGGAAGCAAAACGCCAAGGATCTTATGCAAGGTTTATACGCGTCCCCTTTGCAGAATGATATTAGCATTCTCGGATCATCCTCTTCCTGGAAGAGTTTCAAATGTTTCAAACTTTAGATGTATGGGTCATATCTCAAAACATTTGGAAAAATATAAAAATTTCATAGAATATTTTAGTATTACGTTATAGTATATGTGTAAAATTTCAGTATAATTCACTTATCGATTTGAAAATTATTTATTTTTTTGTTTATTCTTCATTTTTATGTAAAATCGCGTTTTGCAGAACTTATTTACAAATTTGATGGGGAAGCAGCGTCACCAATAAATCAAAATTTTTACATGTACTTTAATAATTCTAATAGATATTTGTGCAAAAATTGATTTAGATATATTTACTCGTTTAAAAGTTATTTATTTATTTAAAATTGCAGTAAAAATATCATAATTTTTTGCTGCAGAAATCTAATAAAAATTTTCATTATTTGCTTCTTTGCAGCTAATTTCAGGCTTTAAATTTGGACATGCGCGATCAAAATTGTTTGTCGTTGATTAGGAAAAAAAAAAAAATTTAGAGAAGTCCTTAATTTTAAAATTTTGATAAGTTTTAGCTCGTATTATATAGTTAAAATCGAGAACATTCTAACAGCTTCAAGCGATCGAATTATTTAAATCATTTTCCGTCAAATCTTCTGATCCAATCTGATCTACCCAAAATTCTCTCTTATAATTGAATTTATATCCCTGCGCATAAAAAATATTATAGATAGATTTGCAGGTTTAGATAAATAAAGCTTCTACATCGAAAGAGTTCATTTTGTTTCGACTGATCTTGAAAAGGGCAAGATCCAAGTATCTCATGCGGATCACGAGAAATTGCATCGCCATTTGTGAATCTTGTTTCTCCTCTTCTTTTCTTCTTCTTCTTCTTCTGCCCTGTGTTTTCCGGGAAGGTCGGCGGCTTGGTAGTTGAACTTGGAACCTGCAAAGAGCGGCCTTGGGAGGTCGAGGACTTGTTTTCTCATGGGAACGAATTAACTCGGTGCTATTTGCTTCTATGCTTGCAATGACCAGATTTTGCTAAAAAATATGAAGGAAACCTGAAAATTCTAGAGCTGTGATCCCACATGTTTTTAAACACACTTGTGACTGTTAGAAACCTGCAAATTACAAAATTTTCTTGCACAGTATACCAAAATGAAATACTGAGCAGTTTTCTGATTTGTTTGAAATTTGGTTCGACTGTGTTGGAGCAAGCTCTTAATTTAAATCTGAAATAGGTACGAAACAATAAAACAAATTAATGATTTAATCTGAATAATTAAAAAAAAAATTAAAAAATATAATTGACAAAAAATAAAACAAATTATGTTTATATATTATGTATTTAATATATATATATTTTTATTATGTTTTTATTGGCTCGTCAATACAACATTAAACATTAGAACATTAGTTATTCAGAAAAAAATTTCTGTAATATGGTTAAAATGAAGGACAAAATTGAGTTTGAAATAAATAAAAAATAAATATAAAGGACAACTGCCCGAAATGAATGATGTATAGTCATCGTGTACTGTGACTATATATATTTTATGGAAATTTGTTATTCAACATTTTGTATTTTTATTCAATAATTTTCCTTTCTTTTTGGCAGTCTTCTGTTCCCTTTTTTCTTCTTATATGGTACTCTGTTACCACAAAAAGGCTTACTATGATTGATGATAATATTTCATCGTTGTGTCTGAAATATCCGAACTTTCTCAATTACTGTTAGGAACAGCAGAAGTTCGACGAGATCTCGAAGTAAGATTCTCGAGTAACTCACAAAACTTACTTTGTTGCTCCACACATAACAGTATATTTCTTATAAAATAAGACGTATCGCTAGGGTAAAGTTCGATATAGGTTCGATATATGTCCCGTCAAAATCTCATATATATTCGTCTTTATGAAGGTAAGGGAAAACCTAGGGGAAAACTGTACCTTCATACAACGATTGAATCTCATCTCGTTCTCCGCTTCGCGATTTTGCACCAGACAACTCTCATCGAAAATACATGAAAAGAGTCGATCTTGACGGCAAATATTTTTTCTCGCGTACAAATAGTCCCGGATCCCACACTGCGCGATTCCCACACGGTCCATTTATCTTTTCACGGAACCGATGAGAAATTTGTAATGAGAAGCATCGTGCTCGCTTTCTTGGAAAACGTCGCGTCCGCGGGCGTTTTATTGCGTTTGTTGCCTGGGGCTGTGCTAGCTATAATATGCATTTTACCGCAACCTTGCGAATGCATTACGCAGATTAAATGGCGCTTCTCGGACTTGGAACACTAATCACGCGCGCGCACGCGTGCGTGTATGATTTATATATGTATACATATGTAATATTGTTTCCATTTATATTGATCTTGATGAGATTTATGGTGAATTCTATTTAAGATAAATTCATTACTGTGTAAATTGACACTTTTATTTTTAACGCAGTTTTGTGATATTTTGTGATTTGCCCTTACATTCTATTATTCTCAGGAGTTTTTTAATTATTTAATTATATCATTAGTTATATCATTATTTTTTGAGAATTATTGAATTAGAAGATATTTAAAGATACCGCGATAATGGATTTATTTAAGAATCCATTATCGCGGTATCTTTAAATATAATAAATCGGCACGTCTTTATTTTTAATTTTTCTTAATAATTATAATAATGTCTTCATGGTAGATGGCTTATATTTTTTAATTTATTATTTATTGTGTGTATCTAATTTATATCAGATATTAATATTATTATAGTAAATTGCGCACTAAATTATTATTAAAAAAAAAATAGAAAAATAATAAAAAGAAAAGATTTTAGAACTTAAATTTAATCACGTAAAATGTGAGCAATCGCGAAGTAGAAATATTCGCAATAATTTAAGATAGTGAAATGAAATCCGCGCACACGTATATCAACAAGTATATCGTTGGCATGTCTTTCTTTTACCATGGGTCTAAATCACCGCGCTTTTTTTCGTTTATTCATTCGTCGCTCGCTCGCGCGAGCGCGAACGATGTATTCGCGAGGTTGTTGCCTGCATCTTGTGGAATGCAGACGGTGAGAGAGTCGCAAAAACCAACGTCCTCCTATATCTCGCTCTTCCTTCCTTCTCCCTCCTCTGATTCCGTTTTTTATTTCGGCCTTTTATTCTGCGAATCTCACCGCGGCGGTTCTACGAGTATTTACCAGCGACTTCGCGATTCTCGAAACGGCACATTAAAAAACTTACGAACTTTATCCGCCGCGCAATGTCCGTCTGATTTATGCTTATTCATGTTTATACTATTACCTCGTAAAACATAGTCCGAACTTTCCCACGACGAGATTATTGTTAACACTTCCAAAACGAATTTAGATTTCTAGCAACATGTAAATGCATATAAAAAAAATACATGAACGTTTTATTCTGATGAACATTTTATTTGATCAATAAACATACAATGACATGCCATTAATTATCTATAATTTTTATAATTTTCTTAATTTCATTATCCATGTAACTAGTTATCACTTTTTAGCAATTTTTTCTATTTTTTATTTCATGGAGTTGATCAATAGATCAATTTAGCTTTTAACGTTTATTTCCACCCATGTAGATTAATTTTGATCTCTGTTTAACTCACTCTCTATATTTTTCTAATTCTTATAACTAGAAAAGAGATAAAAAGTTAGTCAAACCAAGATCAAAGTTATTCTGCATTAGTGGAAATAGACATAAGAGATTCATTCATGCATAAAAAGGATTATATTTTTTAAGTAACGATGCTTTGAAAATAACACTTTGATCCTTGCTACCGAGGTCAATTCCGAACTGTCGATTCTAAAGAAAACAATTGCGAGCACCTAAATATACGTGAATATTCGCTAAACGTTAAAAATAGCAGATAACGACGTACGTGCGCAAGCGGTAATTCCGTAAAGCAAAAACGAAGCGTGTAACGCCAATCGATTTATCTCTGTCTATCTATTTGGAATCGCGTAGAAAAAGTGTCGATACGTCTTTTCGGTCGTGAGGTGATGTTCAGCTCGACATATGCACAAAAGACCCAATTCCGCTTTTATATATTCTTTCCATTTGCGATAAAACTTATCAGCGGGGCCGCGCGCGATAAAAATCTCTTATCGACGGAAACGACGGCGATCGTGTTTAAAATATTCTAGAGCTCAATAGACCGATAACATGAATGGAAATTTTTTTCGATAGGCGTTAGTGTTAAAGACAGAGAATATACTTTTCTTTTCAACAGAACAACTATACATAAATCTCTTTGAAGCTAAACTGATCCACTGATTAATTCTAGAAAATAAAAAAAAATAGAAAGAAAATTAATGATAAAAAACGATAAACTAGTTATGTGAATAATAAAATTAAGAAAATAAAAAATTGTAGATAATCAATGGCTATTTGCATGTTCATTGTACGTTTGTTGATCAAGTACAAAATAAAATGTTTCTTTTTTTACAAATATAAAATATGTAACGTTATGAAGAAAGTCATAGATACTGTTACTAGTATTCGCTATTTTTGAAAGTTTACGAATGTTTCAGAAGTACATATCCAGAAATTTGTACAATTATTTTCTTTTCGAATTTTCGGGATTGATTTCAATTTAATGTGCACGCACAAAATATTAATTTTAAAAATTCTTAAATTATGGGATCAGCGATTTGCCACAGCGTTTAATTATTTATAAATGTATAATACATACACACGTATATCAAATGTATTCTTCTATTCTTTTAAGCGCGGTTATTTAAACCTAGTCTGATCGATCACCATGAGACTATTCGTGACCGGCTCGAACTAGTTTCACTTAAGGCTCTTGTGAGACGGAGACATTGTTCGACATTTTGCTTTATCGTAATATATTATTGCACAAATAACTCTCTTGAAAGTTACATATTTACAGTATATTTTTTATTGGTATTGTCGGATGTTTCCATCAAAATAAATTTCAACAATATTTTTCCATCCGATATATTCGACGGCATCAATAAACAACGTACTACACAATATGACATTTAAAATATGACCTTTTGAGAAAAGAATCATTTGCACAATGCTATTTACAGCAAAAATAAAATAATAAGAATGAAAGCGGATGGAGCTAAAATATCAGTCCCTAGACATTACTTAGATCTAAAGGGTTCCTCTATAACTTGTTTTTCTTAGAATTAGACTTTATAAAGATCCTGGTGCCTAGATCTAACACAGTTCCCAGGTTTTTTTAGGCTTGACATAATCCAGATTTTCTAGGTTTAAATTTAATAGTTAAAATAGGATAAAAGCTTAATACATATTTACTGGAAAAAATAAATAAATTTATAAATATGATAAAAGTTATATATACATATATGTATATATATATTAAACTTTTATCATATTTATGATTTTATATATTTGTCAAGCATTTATTATTTTTATTTATGTAAATTATATGTTATATTTGTTGAACTTATTGATCACGGAAGAAAGTTTTAATGAGCATTTTAGCGTTTTCTGAAAAGAAAAATTTATTCAGGATTAATTCGAGGCTAAAAGTCTCATTACCTATTTGCGTTCTCGAAGGCTAATTTGCGAGAGAGAGAGAGAGAGAGAGAGAGAGAGAGAGAGAGAGAGAGATTAACGAAATTAATTTGCGAGCCAACGAATACAATCCTTGAGCCGATCCTATTTCCTCGATTACCAATGTCAGTTTATCTGTTTGTTTGCCTTATTCATCAGAAGAATTGTTCACAGGCTCGACAGTAATCAAAGGTCTTCCCGACAGATCGTAAATTATCGAAATTGTTGCTGGACGACGTCGCCGATCGAATTCGCATCGCGAGCGTTTCGTGCTGCATTATTTAGCTCAAGGCCGACGCCGCGGTCTTCCGCAAATTCATTTCATGCAATTCTTCAAATTTCAACATACCATATGTTCCCGTCCTTGGATAGACGCGTTTAAGAGCACATTTCACGGTCATTTTATATCGAATGGATTCAACAAGTCTTCCGTTTTCTTCTGATGCTACAAGTCCATGTAGTGAACTTGCTCCTTTCAACTAATTTAACTTACTTTCTATTTTATATGTTTCAATTTATCTGTCTTATGTTTAATTGTACATTTTTGTATTGTATTATCTTTCTTCTGAGTCTGCTTGATTTCTTATTCTTTCATCTACTGAATTGTTTCTAAATTCAACTACTCTTCACTTTTGTGTCTCCCTCGTTACTACATTTTTGTCTTCGCAACTCTATTGTATATTTCTAATGCTCAGTTTTAGCTTCAAGTCAGTTTTTTAGTTCGCATATTGCGTGCAATCCGTAACTATAAATTTCTTTCTTTGTACATAGATTTTTAACGTTACTTAAAAACCAATGTACTCAACAAAATTATTATTATCATTGTATGAATCATTATTGAAAACTTTTATTATTATTGTATGAAACATATTTGATTTCATTTTTTTACAAAGTGATTTGATTAAAGATTCAATCTTCGACGCATGTTTCGCAAGATTAAATCTTCGAATCGAATATATTTCTGACAAGGGTCAATCTAGAGGCTCGCGATTGCCTTCGAAGTTCATCACGAGATGTTTACCATAATCATTATTTTGAATAGAACTCGCGAGTATGTAATATACGCCTTCGGGAGGGGTACGTGCGTATTCGGATGTATCTTTTTTTTTTGTAAATTATGTTTGCGATCATTTCTCGTCGTGATAACGAAAGCTATCTGTACATACACACGCTCTCGTGACGTAAGAACGCATTAGGAAATGAAATCGCGGTTACATATGTGCCAATATACATTTTATGTAACTGCGTTGTTGTATGGAACGTACTCGAACGATCGGACAATGCCGTCAGAATTTCTTCTAACAAATCGTATAAGTCGCGCATTAGATCCGGATTCTACACGGTTGTTCGTAATATCAACGTGTTACCGGAAAGTTAAAGTACCACAAAGTAATTTTTCAGGTCGGCCGCATAGCGCAACGTACGTGGAAGAGGAGCATCCTCCTTTCTTTTTTTTTACACTCCACGAAACATTCTTCGCATTAAATTTGCATAAAATATTAACGTTTGGCGGAAGGATCCTTCCGGAAGGAACGAACCTTTTTGATCCGGCACATAAAGACGATGTTTTACAAATTAAAAAAAAATTGCAAGATAGAAAAAGTGCGAGCTCGTTTTTTTTTTCTTTGTGGCCTCATCGAACTGACGTCAATTTAATCGTGCCGGGAAGTTAATGAAATGTAGCAGGCGCGAGCGAGTTACGAAAGCACAGGATGAAAAATATGTTAATCTCCGGCGTCACGAGATTCGCCGGCTCTCTCACGTGATCTTATCACACGATGGGCGGCAAGGAACAGCGTGAATAATTATTGCCTTGCGATATCACGCGGTTGAGACGATCACGAGGAGCAAGATACGAGCGTGGCTTTTATTACGCGCTAAATTATCGCTCGCGAACTCAATAGTGCTGTCTCTTTGCGCCGCAGGATCATACGCCATCCGAATGATCAACTGCGACAACGATCAGAGTATTAATTGCGGATGCGAATTGCAATTATCAACGTCCACGTAATAATCGCAATGACGTGAATGATCCGCTAATTAACCGCATGTCGCTTTATGTGATTTGCGACAACGTGTCATAGACACGTGGATAATTGCATTTGTTCAATTATTATTATTTGTTGTTGCGCGATGATGTGTTTAAAATGAAGTAGTTTATGCAATTTTATTTTATATTATATGTCATTATAATTTATAAAAGCAGAAAGGAACAAATTAATGTGTGATCTTCTCGAAGGAAAAATGATTTTATTGTTTAGAAATCTAATAGATTCAACTACTACGTCTGCTTAGAAAATGGAAAAAATTAATCTTGTTAGAACAAATTACAGTAAAATCTATCAAACGTTCTGATTATGAAATTTATTATAATAATCAGAAATTTTGCTTGGTTTCATCAAAACGCAGGCAATCATATATATCTTGTTGATGTAATAAAATTATTTTCTTCAGTGAACATATCCAGGGTACTTGGAGTCTTACTTTTTATATATAATTACACATGATGACTAATGTGGATAGATGTCTTATATAATCATATATAAATGTATATAAATCATTATAAATATTTATATATAATGAGCAATTTATGTATAATTATGTACAAGAATTAGCGTTATATAAAATTACGTATCATTATATAACATATACAATACATATTTATATATACATTTTTTAACAATTTTATAGAATTACATATGGTTACATAAAAAAAAATTGTTTACTGGAACATGACGTCAATGGCAAAAAGTAACGTGCAATAAATTATTTGCTACGTACAACTTTGTTTTTAATTTTCTCTCAAAAATGTAATAACTTTGTAATCCTAAAATCTGTAAGGTATGCATGAGACATCTATCCGATATGTCACAATAATTCTTGAGAGGATGGTACGTTTTTCACTGTTAAAAATGTATCACAGTAGCTTTGACAGTTGAGAAATGTACCATTATTAAGAATTATTTTTACACTTCTACGTGACATATCAGACAGATGCCTCATATTTTTGCCGCATATTTTTTAAGATTTTAGCACAGGTTTTAGGATTACGAAATTGTTATATTTTTAACAGAAAACTAAAAAATAAAGTTGTACGTAGCGAATGATTCATTGCGTGTCTTTGATGTCATATAAACGCTATTCGCGAGTGAGCCGAGCATTAATGTACTATAAACCAATTCGCTCTTGCAGAATTGCTCTTGCATTTCTTCATTCATTAAAGTTTCTTAAAATTTCTTAAAGAGCTTAATCGCAACAAGGTAAACGTGACAGGATTCCATGACGTCATTTAATCACATTAATGTCGTCACGGGGCGGCGTTATTGAATCGTAAATAATCGCTGACGTCCTTAGCCATCTTACAAGGTCCTCGCATAATCGTCGCGTATCCGTGACGTCACTCCTAACTCACTGACTAGCGATAAGTGCGATATATCGATCTGAAGTATTATTATACCGTGCCTTCCACGTGGTAAACTCGATCGAGTGTATCCTTACATTTTTTAATAAAAAGTATAGTCGACACCTAATGCCCGCTCTGGGAAAATTGCGTCGTCCGAGGGTATTCTGCGCGTATAAAAAGACACGGCAGGATGACTCGCGAGATACCTCGTGCATTTGCAAATAGAACCGGTGATAGAGCGCGCGAAGAAAGCAGTCTAAGTGGTCGGCACGTGTCTCCACGTGCAACTCGTTAGCGCCAGAACGTCGCACGCGGCAGCTACGTCACAGCGTCTGTGCGCCGCGACGCACACGCGCACACACTTCACGCACGGTGAAACGATCTCTCCTTGCACCTGATCGGCCAATTCATCGACCACACCTCACACATTCGCTCGATCGTGGGTGTTGGCGCGTACCGCCCACCTGGTTCTGTATAATGACTCCACATGTGTAACGACCATGAAAAAAAAAAGCACAAGTCTTATATACGGATCGAAAACGTGTTGACGTTCTTGCACAGCTTGAGAGATCGATCGGCGGGATTATCAAGAGTGTGTTCAATAATGTTGTACATCAGTTTTCGGTGACATTGAATCGTTATCATTGCAGCAAAGTTTCATTATCATTCGCGAATTACACATTAATCTGAAGGGCGCATCGATATATGGCTCAATCATACACTGAGAGAAAAAATATCTCAAAACATTTACTTCGTATTGATAGCTGATTTACTTGCAGTCATCTTAATTTTTTAATTGAAACATGTGTGTAAATAAGTGAAAAAACAAGTTTTAATCAAGTATTCTTTTCTTGCAGTTTCTAGAGAATATTTACTGTTAGATTATTTTTATATTCAAGATAATCAGAATTCTTAATCTAAGAAAATAATTTAATTAAATTTGATAATATTATTAGCTTAAGAGACTAATTAAAATGACAATTAAAACGTTTTATTGTCATTAATCTTTTTTAAAAAAATATGTATTTTTTTTTTCTTTTAACAACTCGAGTCAGAATTGCTTTTTCTTAGCCTTTTTAAACCTTTTAATTTACTCTGCACACACGAGCTTGATTGATTTTTAATTTTATTAATAGCTTATTTGTAAAATCATTATTAAAATGTAAAAAATGTAAAAATACAAAATTACATACTTAATATGTTTATTTACTTAAAAATCAATCTTTTTTACCTAAACAGAACGAACAAATGTTTGCATTAAAATATATGCTTTTAGGAAAATGTATTTATTTTATTTCCAAAAATTTTTCTCTCGACGTATCCTTATTAGTAATTAGAAAAACGCATGCTTTTTCGCGACTCTCGTTCGATTGATTATTTTTCTTGTCTTGAGAACCGAGAAAGATAATTTATGTCTAAGGGCAGTGGTTAAGCAGGTTTTCATGGCACTTTCTCTCGTGACTATATCAAGACATTAACGTTTAATCACAGTCGTGACGTTCTGGTTCGCGACTTATTACGGCTAACTCAATTCACATTAATAATGTGGAAGTTAAGAAGTGTTTCTATTATAGGAAGTTTCTAATAATAAATGTGGAAATTTCCTAAGTAAAGCATCCACACGCTGGGAGTTATATTGTAGAGCGTTTAAAGTGGGCGTAACGGTCATTGGAGTCACAGGTAAAAATTTCACGAGAATCTACTTCCTGAATGCACTCTGCACGACCTTTACCCTTTGCCGAGTTGAAAAACTCCTGGAGTCATTGACAAAGTGTAAAGCACGGAATGGAAAAATTCACTAGGGAATGAATGTCTTCTAACAGTCGCACTATAACACAGAATCACTATAACCTTTCCTACGATAACATGCGTCAGCCTTGTGTGGCCTCGACATACGTATACGCCGTACGATTCAATTTGTTAAATACGAGGAAAGTGAGAAAAATGCAAAAGGAAAAAAAGTATTTTCTCCATAGTCGCAATTCGCTTTGCAATTAGGTCCACCGCAATGTGCTCACTAAACAAATTACTAGCAAATGTCGCCAAGTTGGTATCAAAATATAAATTTTTTAATTCATCGATCGATCAATCGCATTATATGCGCAAACGCAACTTTGCTCTGTAAAAGCTAAACTCGCTTAAAAATTGGTGGACAAATCCGGTGCCATTTGTGTTAGCAATAAACTCATGTTTTGCTTGGCAAAACCTGCGCACATAATCAGATAAATTGGCAACAAAGACCAAGCAAGCTTTACGTAGGATTTGTCTAACGACAAATTCACGATAAAAACCGAACAAAATCTGCGCAGCGCTGTCTGATGACAAATTGGCGGCTAAAATTGCGAAGCAAGTTTTACGTACTGTTACTCAATCATGCAGTGCATTGCATTAATTGTAAGTGCACGTATAGACAATACAGAAACATAATATGTCCGAACTTTGATTGTATCGATTTTGGTTATACACGTATAGAGAGCCCGATAAATTTTGTGTGCGAGAAACAGAACAATCATGCCAGTTATTACATTCAGCGCATATATTTCTGTTTTGTTTTTGCCGATAACACTGCGCTGGATAGATTTGCTCGGCTTCTGTTGCCAATACGTCGTTAAATTATATTGCGCAGATTCTGTTTGCTTTTTGCTCGTAATTTGCTATCGAATTATGTCAGCAGGTTTTGTTACATATCTGCTGGTATTTTGTTGACATTATCTGAGGAATCAATTTCTGTGTTTTCCTTCCTGCGGTATCCTTCCTGCTAACAAGATTTATAGCAAGATTTTGCAAGATCTGTTTTCGACAGATTTGGCTATCTGTACGTATGTATGTAGTGGAGAAACACAGATGGACCATATCTTATCGCGTTTGGGGATAATATTAATGGCGCTTAAGAAAGCGTTAGACACGACCTTATATCCAAATCGTAAATATCTACACGTCGAAAAGAGGGAGAAAAGTAAAAAGAGAGGGAAAACAACTTTAAATACGCCATAATCAGGCGAACATTATCTTGACATGCACGTGGATAAATTATAAAATCGATCATTGTCGTAAATTGTTGACGAATACGCTTGATAAGATCTGACAAATTGTGTAGCGAGATAGATCATCGATATTTGTTTCGTGCGTCATCCAGTTGATCCGACAACATTCCGGAGCCGAGTATCGACATTTATAGGATCGAAGCTTCTGTATGTCATCGGCATAAATTGTAAATAATCCCGCCGGAATTTATTATGCAGAACATACATACATCATTCGTGTATATCTCAGGGTTGGGTAAGTTAATATCTTTTAAAATTGAAATTAGGTTACAGTTTATAGCTTATAAAATTGATTTGGTTGTGTTAAAAGTGTCATGAATCAAAATTTATTTAACTCAATTGCATTAAGATTAAATTAAATTAAATTAAAAATTAATCTTGAAAAAAGCATTATTTATATTAAATTAAAATGTAATTTTTTTAATTTAAATTATTTCAAGTAACAATTATAATATGGAATCAAGTAAGTTTAATATTTTATTTGTAAATTAAGTTTATACAAAATAACAGAAAAATATTTTATATGGGAATGCATTTTTCTTTTCCAATTCTTTATTTTTCTATATTGGTAAATTTTTTAAATTTAGAAACAAACTTAATAAGTTAAATTTATATAATTATATAAAATAATAAAGTTCATGTATTTTAAAAATAACTAGTTGAAGCTAAAAATTAACTCATTGGAAATTAACTAAGTTAAGTTAAAAATTAACTTTTTAACTTTATTATTTAACTTTTAATTTTTTGATTAATTAATATACAACTTTAGTAAATCTGTACAAGGTGTCTCGTACCAAATCGAATTCTCTATGAGTCCTCTATCTATTTCCTTACTTAATTTTATGTAATTTTATCCTTAAAAAAAATCATAACGGAAAAGCAATTAGAATTATTCAATATAATAATCAAATTATATTTTTAATTCCCAAAGTGTAAATGATAGAAACTTGTTCTTTACTTAATATCACGCAAGTGAACTTTAGTTCCATAGATCACTTGGTTTTAAAATTTTATTATATTAATGGAAGGGGAGGGAGAGTAGAAATGCAAAATAGATATTGCGATAAAGTTGCCGGAAAATGATACTGCAAACACAAGTGTCTACAGCTTCTCATCCATCACCCTGAATGCACAGGGCGGTCTTAGAACTCTCACTATAAATATTATTGCTATTATAAATTATCTGTCCCGACGCTTTCTAGACATTTGAAAATGTCAAACTATAATATAACATGCTGTAAAAGTGAAACTCGATGTGGGAGGTTGTCGAACGCTTCCTTGTTCAATTCTTATCACTAATATTTCGTCGAGAAGCCGCGGGGATAAGTCTGCGAGCTCTCTTAGGATACCTATCCCATTGTACAAAGGATCTGAGCATCATCCTTTGAGAAAGCCGCTGCAGCGTGAGAACTGATGCGCAAAGTCGTTCGCTTCGGTAAGGGAATCGATAATTCGATATCCGTTCCGCGAACTTCGTAGACCAACGAGCTGGAACATCAGCGAGGATAAAAAAAAATACATGTCTGATAAACCCTCGTAATTTGTTCTTTTTTCAAATTTTCTGTATGCTAACATTTCCAATACTTATTTGATTAAATATTTTTTAGCGGATTTAAAAAATCTAAAAGATAAACAAAATTGAAGTTGTTTTACATTTTTAACCAAATAAAATTTTCACGCAGGAGATATTATAATACAATCTCTCTTTTATTATTTATATTTAAAAAAATCTAGGGGGAAAATGGAAAATGTTTTATAATATTTTTAAGGTAGATAAGATTTTAAACACAAAATATTATAATGCAATCTCTTTTTTATTATTTATATTTTTTTAAAATCTAGAAAAAAAATTGAAAATGTTTTGTTATATTTTTTAAAGTAAGATAAGATTTTAAACACAAGATATTATTGTATAATATAATATCTCTTTTATTATGTATATTTTAAAAAATCTGGAAAAAACATTGAAAATGTTTTATAATATTTTTAAGATAGATAAGATTTTAAACACAAGATATTATAATACAATCTCTCTTTTATTATTTACATTAAAAAATCTAAAGAAAACGCAAAATTAAAACTGTTTTATAGAATTTTTACGATAAATAAGATTTTCTACGCAGAATATTGTAATACAAAATCTCTTTTATCATTTATATTTAAAAAATTTTTAAAAAGCAAAATTGAAACTGTTTTTACAATATTTTTAAGACAGATAAGATTTGAAGCACAGGACATTGTAATACATTTCCTCTTTTTACATTACAAGAAAGTTTGAATTCTTTCTAATGGTTCCTGAAATCTCGGAGAAAGTAATCGGATATCAAATCCACGCGTTGAGAACCGCTACGGTGCAAAAGCAGACGCATACTGCGCCGCGTCGGCAAGATAGAAATTCCCCCACTCTCGGCGCGCGTCTCACCCCCTCCCATCCCGACCCCCCTCTCGGATCAACCTACGCCGCGGTAATATAAGGACCCCGCCCGGCGGCGGCGTTCAGTTTGATCTGCGACGTTGTGAGGTGCGACATTCGTGCGATCTTTCCGACGTTTCACGCTCACGTTCCGAACGCCTCGTTCGATTTCCGCTCGTTGCGACCGTTATTAGGGACGCGCCGAGAAGGTGCCGTTTTGCAACGCATCCGACGCCTACTGTGGTTCCGCAGCTCTGCGCGAGAAGCTAGCGCGAGATCTCCAGGATTTTCCAAGGTTTCAATCGAGGGATTAGACGAGTAAGTCGAGCACTCATTTAATGCGGCTCTCTTTCGCGAGAGGAGCGTGGAATGAGTGAGAGTGAGTGAGAGGGAACGACAGTGAACGCGCGGGCGACGCGCGTATCGACGCGGCAGCGGCGGCGGCGGCGGCGGCGGTTTGCCTGGGCGCAAGAGATTCCTGCGTGAGTGAGTTAGGGCCGACCACCGACGCGTCGATCCCTTTTCTTTAGCGTGCTCTCGGAGAGAAGCGTCCGCGCGAAATTGGACCGAAGAGGTTAGGAGACGCGCTCTGCCGCAGTGCTCGTTTCAATACTGCTTTCCGTGTTTTCAGATTTTTCCCACTGATCGGTAACGAAATTCGTAACTTTTCCGTATTTTCTTTTTAAGATTTTAGTTATTTAATAAAAAAAACCGTGCCAAACACGTTGCTAAAGCGAAATACACGAGTTTTTTCCTACGTTCTTTTAACATTTTACTCTTCATTAGGATATCTGATATTCGTTATCAGTAATTTAAAATTTTTTTTTTATTTAATTACTGTACGTTATTGTTTTAAAATTTACTGATCATATTGCTAAAATAAAATATATCAATTTCTACGTTCATCAATCTTTTAAGACACTCGAGACACCGATAACTAAAATCTTTATCTGTTTATTTTAATTTTTGTTATTTTAAAAGTTAAGTACTGATCGTATCACTAAAATAAAGTGTATCAAGTTTGCACATGTTCTGGCAGTTCTCTCAAGACGCTTGTCGGTTTTGCTATTCTAAAAATTACTGATATTGCTGTTATAAAATAAAATGTACTAATTTTGACCTTCCGTCAGTCTCTTTGCCTACTTTCTGTCACTCTTCGGACACTCGAGAAGAGGCTGAAAAAACATTGATCCCCGGAAGAGAGAAGCGTGCGAACGCATCCCGCGAGAGCGTCAGCAAAACAAACGCGCGTGTCACTAAGATAGCCGACTTTAGCTTTTATCGTTTAGTTTTCTCCTGGTTATCGCGATATTTTTCGAGGCTGGCTGGCTGGCACCGCCTTCCTCCTTGCGTAGCCGCGTAATTCCCATTCTTCCGATACATCCGCGGCGCGACCCACGAGGAGACGCTTTCACCGCGATTTCGTTCCGAGAAAGCCGAGGAGATCCGAGGGGAGAGAGAAAGAAAGGGAGAGCTTTTTTTTTTATGTCGCAATATCAAAAATTACGCGGCAACGACGACGATGGTCGCGTATAGTTGTGAATTGTCTTCCGCGCGCGCCCCTGTGCTGTCAGAAATGATTGACACGGCAGGAAAAAGCGGAGGCGCAGAGTCCAACGTTGACTCGGAGCGACAACGGTGAATTCGACGTGACACACACACGACGAGGCTCGCGTTAACGTGGACCTTGTCCCGTGCCGTAAATGGCAGTGCAATTTCTATCCCTCGTCAAATGTTACAAACCAAGTTTCGCTAATAGCTTTCCGAGAGCCAGCGCGCGTCTTCTCAACTTCAATAAATCAAAACTGCAGAACAGGCGGAAAAAAAAAGAATAGTGTAATCGGGGTCTCCCTATTCATTTTACGAGACTAGAAAGCCCGAGGAGAAGGAGAATTGATGGATTACGAAGCAACAATCACTTCCGCTGGTGTAATGAATTGAATTTTTATATAATAAACGTAACGCAACAAGAGTCGGTTGTCTCTCCTTCGCCGCGTGTATATAAAAAGACTCGCGCGTGGGTGGGATTGTAATACGAAATTACCACTCGCCATTGACGGTTTGCCAAAGTCCAGTTAAGTAATCGGTGACCGAAGGACGGCGATCCGAAGGTGGCGTTTGTTTTGCGTCGCGTCGCGTCGCGCCGCGTCGCCGTGCGATAACCGCACATGGTTTTTTTTTTTTCGCCGCGTCTCGATGCCTATACCTTCCTTCCTTCCTCGCTCGCTCGCTCGCGAGCCCAACGAACGCGAGCCGTGAAGAGAATCAATACTCTCGCGTGCAAGAGACCAGCGCGTTCTCCGTTCGGCGCCCAACTGGCGGCCATCGACCGGAAGATTGCACCGCGGAAACGCGTATTGCATCGCTTTGCCGCCGTCGTGGAAATTCTGATCGAAAGCATCCGATCGCTTGTCATAACCAATTCAATCTCTCCGCCGTGAAAGGAATTCAACTTTCAGAAGGCGATGATAGCGTCGCTTGGATACTTAACCCTCTGGAGGTGCGTCGCGGTGCACCGAAGACAAAACTAAAATATTTACTGCGGTACGTTCAATTAAACATAGGATTGATTCAAATGATTTTAGTTAGACAAAAAAGGTATGAAATGTTCATTCACGTCGACTATTAAAGTTTTTTTAATCAAGAATTAACTAAATCAACTCGAATTCAAATGTTACAAAGAAATATATGTGCGATGCGCAAATAAGGAGCGATATGTTGCTTTTAAATGTTTTAGAGTTGTGATAAGGCCAAATTACGAACAACAATTAGATAGTGTATTTTAGATTATAGATAGTGTACTTTTTAACAATTTAATATTTAGTTCGGTTCGTTCAATCAAATATTGAGTTTAATTAATTCTTGATTAAAAAATTCTAATAATTGAATAAACTATATCTTTTTTTTGTAGTCAAATAATTATTGAATTAATTTAGTGTCTAATTAAACGTATCGCATTGAATATTTTGATTTTTTAACAAAAATTTTTTTCTCTCTGTGAGTTTTTGCAATCTACCGTTAATTATAAATCTTGAATTATAAAATAAATGTATTTATTTCTTTTAATACGAGTTACGTCATTTTGGTTTCTTGATATTAATTAGTGTTTTATTTGATATATTAGAGAAACACATCCAAATAAAGATATAAATTAAACATAAATTAAATAGGTTTCACAAATCTAGTAACCATGTTAGGGTTAGGGTCAATCTATAATAGACGTAATAAGCCTTAGGTCATAGTTAAGAAATTCAACTAATCACAGTCAATTATTCTGCTCACATTCGACTGCGATTGGTTAATTTCTCATGACCTAAGGTTATTGCAGATTGTAGATCGATTTTGACGTGAGCTCCAAGGAGTTAATGTTAAGAAATTTTAACAGTCGTCGATGGCTTCCGATCACGCCGAAATTGACTGAAGGAAAATATGCGGCCTCTTGCGTAATCAAACGGTAGGATACTTGTGAAAGGAAAAATCTCTCATTTCTTTCGCGTATATATATGAGAACTCGAATAAAATCTTAATTAGTAGCGCGGGGAAAATTGTATTCGATGAAGCGACACAACGAGCTCGCTCGCAATGACCCTCTTTCGTTACGAGAATTAATCGGATATCTCCCCCCCCCCTCGTAGCTCTCGCAAAATCATTAAACTTAACTTTAAGTAGGTATACCACTTTCAAAACACAAACGGCGCAGTTATCGGCCGCAACGAGGTCAGTCCTTCTGCTCGTCACTTCTCTCTCGTTGTGCCGCGTAAGAAAACGACGTCGGAAAACCCGTTATGCCGCCCGGCACGGCCGCGAATTCCTAAGGCCGGAATTTTAATTTCTCAATCCTGTTAACGCTTCGCGACATTCCAGCGCTCGAGTGCGACTCGCCCCCGTTGCCGTATGTGCGACTGCAACTGCAACAGTTGCTTTCCGTCTGTCGGAATGCAGCACGCATCAAGGCGCTCGTTGCTGATCTTTTGGCAACAGTGTTGCGTTAAAGGGGAAAAAAAAAAAATTAGTAGACTCGGCGCGTCGGCGGAATCGGTCTCGAGCCGATAGAAACAATTAAAATCGATATCTGTTCGAGAATGTTTGGCTATACAACACGAACTAAAAGTTATCGAAAAAGAAGTGGAGACTTCTTTAGGTTAATTTTTTTTTTTTCGTAATTAGCAACGAAAAATTTTCGTAGCGAATGCTCCAATTTTGGACAGATTTATAATAATTTCTGCAGCGAAAATTACTATATTTTGCTGCAGTTTTAATTAAATAACTTTTAAATGAGTAAGTGGATTTAAATGAATTTTTGCATGAATATTTATTACAGTTTTATTGGTAAAAATTTGTAAAAATTTTGATTTAATTAGTAATGCTACTTCCCCAGCAAATTTGCAAATGAGTACTGCAAAACGCGATTTCACACAACGAATTAAGAGTAAACAAAAAATTTAAATAACTTTCAAATCAATAAATGAATTGTGCTGATTTTGTACTTTTGACAATGTTGTGAGATGTGACTCATACATCCTTAACGATCCTCGATTGTGCAATCCAATGAACACGCAGAATTGGCCTCTCTCAATCTCGTGGTTCGATCTTTTTTTTTCTATTTATATTTTTGTTGTTTATTTTGTTGTTTATTTCTCGTGGGACTTTGTGAGAGCCGACCTCGGGGGACGTGTCCCCTCTTTGCTGATCGGCCGCGTGCAAGACCGCAGGTCACTTTCGCACGGGGATCTCCTTCCAGCCGACCTGATTCCACCCCGGCCCGACCTACGCGCATCCATGTGTGCGTGGGTGTTATCCAGAATAGCCCGGGGTCGATCGATATCCCGTGCAGCTCCCGCGTGCTCTCCTCCTCGTGGGTTGTTGGCCTGATTTCCACCTTACGGGAGAGCGGCGGAAGCAGCGGTAGACGGCTGCCCTCTCACGACGGAAATGCGAAGAGCGCCGGCTGTTTAGTTTGTAAACATCCGAAAGAAATCGGACGTTGACAGAAAGGCGACGTTCTCGTTAACTTTTTCCGATCTTCTGATACAGTAGATCAATGCGAGTATATAGTTCCGAGTGAAAAAGAGATTAACAGGCGAAAAGAAAAACACATTTCGCCGAATGCTTCGTCGATTTCCTCTTTTTTTTTTTTTGAGGAAGAAAACGATAGTGGATTATTCTACGTCTCGCTCTCGTTCCTCCCTGGACGCCAAGCTGAACGGATTTCTCAACGACCTGCGAATGCGGATCGTGTGTGCCACTTGCATTGCCTTCACGCCCTCATCTATTCCTGTCGGGTCTAAACGGAACGAAAATATGCTCCGGGGTAGCCGTACCTCAGGCCGGTTGCCAACGGTTCGTGGACTGGTTTCGTAAACCGGAGCTCGCGTCCCGAAGGCTAATCTTAGGATTTAATTGTTCGCGAGAGGGAACGGTAGGCAGTCTGCTCGCCTTTAAGGGAATCGCATCGCGCAATTCGAGAGAGACGGAAATGAGAAACGATCGAGCGATTTTGATAAAAGATATTGAGATATTTGCACGTGTTCCGTTCGGACGATTTCTCTGAACAATTAAATGATTACGATGTAACGTTTGTATCTCGGGACGAGTTAAATATTCTTCACTTTTTTTTTTGCTTTAATTGTTAGAAAGATAACGCGTATTGTTCTTGAGAGTGCAAGTGTGCAAATCCTAATTGGAGATAAGTAAATTAAAGGATAATTTGTCTTCTCAGGGATACCCGTGCGCCAGCATCCTGATTAGAGTGCGATCATTAACGAAGGAATATGCCATCCCGACGCGCATGACCAATTAGCCGCAGTCCTTGAAGGTGATTTGCGGAACGGAAACGTCCGTGGATTAGCACAGATTAGTTAGCCGCTAATTCGCTCACAACTGTTCACGTGTATACATATTGAAAAATGGGCATTTTCTATGGAAAGTACTTTGCGTTAATAGCATTAGAGTACTGGGAACTATTATAATATTTTGCAATTTTCCGGATTCATTAACACGGATATTATATGGACTGAAGATATCGGTCAATAACAATGTGTCAGTCATACAAAAAGTTCTTATCTCAGCGCATGGGAGGACAGAATAATTATTCTCAGAAAACGAATCATCTCGCTCTCGGTATAAATAAAAATGTTTCTAGGAACAGATCGTGTCTTGATTACTAAAAATACATAGAATGATTTTTTTCTATCAAAAATATATTTATTGAATAAAATATTATTTTTTATAGTTTTTATAATTATTTTTATTCTAAAAAAATAATTATGAAAAAATTACTTTACTATTTTTTCATTCAATGGATACATTTGTGATGATAAAAAAAAATTTTATATGTTTTGCTAGTCAAAACACGCCTACTTTTAAAAACTTTATTTACATCGAGAGTGTGATGATTAATTTTCTGAAAATAAGTATTCTATCTCCCGATGTTAATAAGATAAGACGATCAAATCCGAATCCGATCATAGAGCTTTGCCGAAGGCCGCGCGATGACTCCGCAGCGTACGTATTGGACGCATATTGTCTCTTAAGAGTGATATCGACCGGTTTCGCAAACGTTATCGCGAACCGACATATGCCAGAGGGGACGTCTCCGAGGGGCGTTATAAATAATTCCAGGTGAGAGAACGGCGTCGCATAACATCACAGAATCGACGTTATCTGTGTCGTCGTTGACTGTTATGGCGTCATTCATCTCGCGCTCGCGTAGACACCTCTCCCACCTCGGGAAATCCGCTCCACTGCTTCCAAAGCGTCATCATTGTCGTCGTATAGGATGAACGGAGTGATTTATAATCGTGACGTTATCGTAGACTTAAATCCGACGAACACCCGAGAGGTAAAGAGAAAAAAAAAATACGAGGAATAATGCATAGTTTCTTGAAATCCCTTCAACGTATCTCTGATATAAAAAAAAAAAAAATACCGGCAATTAAATCAGCAATAATTTTAACATATTTTTTTCGAAAGGTCATACGCAATTTATCCCTCAATTGCAGATTTCAATGCGATGCGCGAGATCATCGTGACGCGTTTGTTCGTTTATATTGGAAGTCGTCGCGGACTTTAGTCGACGATAACTCAGTCCTTCTTACGAGATTATCTACTCTTCGAGAATGGTGCGCAAATGAAAAGAATTAGACTTGAAGTATGCAAACACGTATGCGTACATACGTACGACGAATCGCGAACGGTATTAATATAATCCGGTTATTTATAGCCCGCAGCTTTATATTATTTGCGGCTTATACAGTTCTATTTTCGCGGTAGTGTTACCTACTAATCCCGCGGTTTGAACGCGGCTGCGAGGATCTCGGCTTATCCCCCGCGATATCCCTTTCATCCGGTGTCTTTCATTCGTGTTTCTTTTTTTCCCCTTTCTTTATGCGTTCGCTTCTATCCGTGAAAAATTGAGGTAACGGACAATTTAATCCACAAATTCTCTCTCTCTCTCTCTCTCTTTCTCTTTGGAAATAATCGAGTGTGATATCCATTTTCACCTGATAAATTCTGTAGTACTTTCGGGATAAGCCATCTCAAGGATGTGTAGGATATTTCTCAAAACATTAAGAAAATTATGAAAAAATTACAGATTGTTTTATATTGCACTTGAAAAAATTTGACGGCGACTTTCTATCTGGATAAAAAATTATTTCAATGAGAACTAGACATGTGCTCTAATGAAAATGTAATTAATAATGAAATAATGAAAAATCTGAATTTTTATTTAAGTACTTCAAATATTCAAGATGGTTTATGTTAAGTTTCACTGCGCTGCAGAGATCAGTTCTGTAAACAAGATTTATTTATTTACAAAGTAACTAAACGGACAATCACAGGAACACCTTTCTTTTATTTGCTTTGATACATTCTGAAGAAAATCACGCGTCTCTCTTATGCACTCGGAAAGAACGGTTTTCCTAAAGCATCTAAAATTTAGTTGAATCTGAAAATAATTTTGCTAGGCCATCAAAATAATTCTGTTGGACTCTCTCTCAAACTGAATTGCTAGAATGTCAAAATTTTTGTGCAAATTGCTCATCATGCTTGAACATCCGTCACAATCATTTTGACAGTCCAATCAAATTATTTTCAAATCTGTATTCAGATCTAAATATGTAGACACTTCAACAAAATTATTCTTTCTGTGCGGGACTTTCCCGCTCGTCGAATTCTTGGCGCCGCGTTCCGTGAGAAATTGCGTTAATACCTTCGCGATTTAACTCACTGAGTCATCGTCATCAGATCTTCGACTTTGACATACGAGCAGAAATGACGCGCAATTGCGTACAACGATTTGGTTTCCGAAATTACCATTACAAGTGCCGGAACGAAATTAGCAGCGGTTCTCCGAGTCTTTCCGGATTGGCCGCGCTGCTCGATCCCGCCAACTGGTCTTTCCAAATGAATCTTAAGTGAATTCCTCGGATAAAAGGAGTTTATTCTAGCACTCAGCGTGGGAAATCCATCGCGAATGTAAATATTTTATTACCGGTGATTAATGTGACATGCCTTCTTTTTTTTCGTATTTTCGCGAGAAACATGAACGAGATGCGTGACCGCAAATCGCTCTGTTTACACAGAGCATCACGGTTACGCGTGATCGTAATTTGTTCAACGAGGAAAACTGTCGAGATTGGTAATCGTGCAAAAAAAAAAAAGAAAAAACAATCGACAATAAAAGTCATACCGACACGTCGTGAACAAAAGAAAAATTGAACAAAGCGTAGAAAAAGAAGCTAAAAAAAAAACATTTATCGACAGTTCACGTATTATTACACACATTACATCTGGTTGATAAGCGTCCAAGGTTTAGATTTTCACGAGGCATAGGTATAGGTCGCAATTCTGGGAAAGTCCTACAGGCACGTGGGTGTATGTACGTTTGTCGTATCGCGTCGCGCCAAATGTACATATACACGCGCCGCGATAAAAGTTTTATCGGTGCGTCGTGGTTCTCGTAGTTCGGCATTATTTCTGCCTGTCTCGGCGTTATCGTGGTGTAGGCTCCGGCGGGTCGCTTGATCCACTTCCGTTTTATTATTGAAACGATCTCGCGAAAACTGTTCTTGCAAACTGCCGCCGTCGCTCCAGCCCGTTCGCGTGTGGGCGTATCGATTACGAGCGTCTCGAGGAATGCCGAGAATTTGTGCACGGTCGCGCGGGATGACTGAGCTTTTTTTATCAATGATTACGCTATCGCGGTTAGCGAGAATCCAACGCAGAACACGCGCAGCGACGCAACGCCATGGATGGCGGGGTCCCTCGGGGGGTTAATAAATGCAAATGCAAATCGATCGGTTTGCGCGGCGTAGTAGTACTAGGTGGCGACGACGCGAGATATCGATCCGGCGCCGTGTGTACTTTTAATATGATCCGCGACGAAACGCGAACCAATAGCATGCATGATGTTTGCGAGTATGCACTGGACCTGAGGAGACCGTTTGGTATTGATTCTCTTTCTGGCGGCGGAGTCATTAAAAAAACAAAATAGTCCGCTGCAGCGCGATTTTTTCGGACTTGCTTGCGTATGTATTCTTTTTTACTGACAATGAATCAAGTTCAAGTTAATGACTTGAAAAAGTAATTTAGTTACGTTAAAAGTTACATGGATACAAAATTAACTAATTAAAATTAAATTCACTGAAGTTAAATTAAGAATTAATTTTAGAAAGTATTATTTATATTAAATTAGAAGTTCGAAATTTTTTGAAATTAAGTTACGTAAAATAATTTATAATATGGATTATCAAATTTATTTTACTTGTAAATTAAGTTTATATGAAATAACAAAAAAATATTGCTTTTTATATGGGAATGTATTTTTCTTTTACACAGATGAATTTTTAACTTAGGAAAAAGTTAATAAATAAAAGTGTTTGTGTTTCAAAAACATCTAGTTAAAGTTAAAAATTAAATTATTAAAAAAAATTATTAATTTTTTAAATAATTCTATTTTACTATAATCTTATTTTTTGTAAAATAAATAAAAAATGTGAAAAATTGTAAAATAGAAATAGAAAATTCCTCGAAAGTGCTATCAAATTCTTGTGTCTTCTCGTCGTGTACGGAGAAATACTTCTATCTTTGTTTTGTAATTTGTGACGCAGATAATTGCGACATTGTTTATTTATACATCATTGTCGAGCGAACCCTTCGTTGGCGCCGCTTATCCCCTCATGAGAGAGTCGTTTCGTTGGCATCCACATGTGCGTGTGTGTCAGCCCCAGAAAAACCTTGACTTTCTCCATCTACTTATTCGTACACAGAATTGTTAATTTCGCAATTGATTCCTTTCGTAACGACTCTCCCGCTGATTTGCTCCATTGGATACGCCTGTAATATTTTTTGTCATCGATTTTTCAATTTTTTAGAATTTACACCAGAAAATCTATCGCAAAAATAAGAACAGAGAGATGCGATGAGTCACAAGCTATATTATTCTCCGTGTTGTAATATATTTTTACTCTGTATTGCGTAAAGTGATTCTCTTTCTGGACGTGAGCCGATCGCGATGTCAGCGGAACGAACAATAGACGAATTCGAGAGTCGCCTTTCGCCTCGCGAAACGCGCGGCGAAAATCGATGTGCTTCATCAATATATCGCAGCTCGTACGTGTCGGCCTGTCGATATTCACGTAGAAAGCAAAAGCGTTTCGTGCCAAGGTGAGATCGCGATGAAATCCGCTCTCGCGAAATGCCCTTCGCTCGTTGTCATTGCGTATACGATCCTGAGCTCCGGCATACGCTACTCTAATAAATCACCGAAGCTAAACTTCTAATGCACGGGTATTACGCGATAATCTCTACGATCCAAGGCACAATCACGGAATTGTCCGACATCCGAGATTGAAGGTTTGCTACGCCAGGATTAAATTTCAGAGATAGCAGACACGCAGGCAAGATGTCGTTCCTTCGCCGTTATTATTTTCGCGCGGTTGATCGATCGCTCGGTCGTTCGTTCGCAGGAGAATGGGCGGAAGTGACTGCACGGATATTGCAATAAACATTTTGCGGTTTCGCACTCTCGAGTTTGATTTGGCACCTTGAGGGTACGGTGAAAGGCGTGCACGCGAAGTGATAATTGTCAACCTTGGCCTTTGATATAACTCGGATTCTAATGAAATTTCTTTGGCGTCTATTTGCGGCGTAATTTTTTTATGCGTAACCGTGCCTCGATAGTATCGTATCCGCTGCGTGCGTCAATATTTTAAGATCTCTTATCGACGATATCGGATGCCAGGGATTCCCCGTGGTTCATGTGTTTGTCATTGTTCTCGTTTGTAAAGCGTTGAAAAATCTTTAAAATTATTTTCTAGAGAGAAATAGAAAGTATTTCGAATGTGCATTCGATTACTTTTATATAGTCGTCTATGTATTTTGGAACGAATTGAATCGAATTTTCTTTTTTCTTAGATATAAATCGAGTTTTTAATTAAAAAAACGTAAAAATAGAAAATTATATACTTAAGACAATATGTTTACTTACTTAAAAAGTAAATATTTTTATTTAAATAAAACAAATCAATGCATCAAAATATATGGTTTCAAGAAAATCTACATTTTTCATTTAAAGAATTTTCCTCTCAGCGCGTAAGAATCCCTTTTTGAAATCTGTTTTAAATGCACATCTGCGAAACGATTGCTGATTATAAATAATTTTCTCATTTATATGTTTCAGTACCCACTTACCAGTGCAACATGTCGGTCACTTCTGTGCAATCAGCCACGACGGAGAGCCTCTCCCGCCACGGGTGAGTAAAATCATCGTCACTCCAGTCCTTTCGCGGACTCGGACTGCGGCGACTTATAATTGCAAATATCCGACGTGTTCGTCTCGCCTGAACGATTTTTCCTGCTGCGAAATGCGTCGATATTAGGGAGATTTTCATGCCGCAGAATATTATACGCAATGCGACGGTATTAATATGAATTTCAGATCGCTTAATTGAAATGTCTCGACCTTCGCACCTAACTTTTCATCGGCGTGAAATATGGCCTTTTGCGAGAAAAATGGAACACACGTGGCACATTCCACGTGTCAAGCTAAATAGACGATTAACCACGGACTCATTATCTTGCAAAATTTATCTTATGTACATGGAAATATATTAAAATATGTGTATAGAAATGTCGCTTAATGAGCAGTAAATGATAATCATCCTGTCCTCGGTTGAAACTTGGAGGCTTCGCTGGTTACGTAACCGGTTCCGATAATTAATTTCGTGGCTGTGCGCTAGACACGAGCTTTGCGATCTTGAACGCGGGGGCGCGATGCAATGGGAGAGGGTGGAATGCTGTGCATTTCGCGCGTTAGTCAAACCGGTGACTTAGTTTCCCATTTCCGTCTGAACGCACCGTAAACTCGACTTCCTACGCAACTACCTGCGCGCGTTGGAAACGCCAATCCGAGGGACATTGAAGGTGATCTGACATCGTTATATCTCGCCGTCATATCGAAATCATTTCCCGTCCGATATAGATAAATGGAAAAGAATTCCGATCAATTCGGAGAACTATGTCGAATGAAGGTCAGTGTTGCTGATTCAATTCGTGAAATCTCTCATGTTCTATCGGTATCAAAAAATTCGAAACCGTCATGCGTGCGGAATCGCGATAAATTACACTGAGAGAAAAATATTTTTTTAATGAAATTAATACATTTTCTTAAACTCATATATTTTGATGTAAGCATTTGTGTGTTTTGTTCAAATAAAATTATTTACTATAAAGTAAATAGACATATTATCTTAAGTACATAATTTTGCATTATTATTTACATTTAAATAACGACAATATTATTAATCTTAATTAAATTGTTTCCTTAGAAAAAATTGAATTATCTTGAATATAAATATAATCTAGCAGTAAATATTTCAATTATGGGATTTTCAACTTGACTGCAAGTAAATAAGCTATTAGAATCTATCGAGTAAATTTTTTGTGTTGAATAAAATTTTTTTATTTTTTTGAAATAAAATTTTTTATAGTTTTTTTCGGCATTATTCTATAGATGCTTCTGATTATCGAAACTATTAAATTGCTCACCAATTTAATAATATTACTTATTCCGGCTGCACGCAATAGCTGTTTCAAGTCTGACGAAAATGCAGCGCGCAGTTTGCATAAGTCGGCGATCGTAAAAATTACTATTCAGCATTAAAATTTGCTGTGACCGATATTTCTCATATTTATGTCGAAACATTTTTTTTTAGGATATTTTTTTCTTGATGTATCGGCTAATTAATTTGCCGTTCAAATTAAATCGCGCCGTCGTTTTACTTTTCAAGAATAATCATTATACTCCCAATTATTCGACTACGTCGCGATGGAAATATTTCAGCAAAAATCGCAATAGTTTTCGCCGTCCCGGAAACTTACGATTGCAATGATACCTTCTTATTAGAAAGAATATTACGTACGCGCGAGAGAGGCTTCTCCGAGCGGTTTGATTAAAGAGCCATATAATCAACTATACAATCAGTGTGTGCCGCAGAGACGAGCCCAATGATCTTCGTCTCGCGATTCGCAGTCATTCAGAAAAACCTTCGTTCCCAGTTTTTGTTCCCGCCCCCGTATCTGGACTTGCGTATGATATCTACGTAGCCGAGAACGCGGACACAAACACGAACACGTCGCGTCGAGCTCATTACGCGTGCGTTCACGTCGCCGTCACGTGAAAGAAACGAGTTTTTTCCTTCCTTATTACCATCTACATACGAGCGCAGACTCGTCGTTCGAGTTAATCGCGACCGCGCGCGGAACTTGATTCTTCCTTCGGCCGGTCAGGTTCAAGGCGGTTTGATCGCGAATTTCATCCTCGCGAATGTTTGAATCGACTTTTGCCCACGTTTTTCTTCTCGACGAAGGGTACAGAGTTCCCGTGAGAGATTGAGATCAGCATTATGTAATGGAAACTTTACGACAGATTGGCTTGTAGTGTAATTAGCATTAAGAGCTTCTCTACTGAATTAAGTAAACCGATTTCTTTTAAAAGCAGAAGTAGAATAAGACGTATTATGAAATACTAAGACTTCACTACTAAGAATGTTTTGGCTATACAATACGAGCTAAAAATTATTGAAATGTAAAAACTTAAGTCTTTTTATTCTTTTTTTTTCTAATTGAAAACAAAAAATTTTAATCGCGAATGCCTAAAATTATAGCTGCAAAAAGAAAACATTGCAATGAATAAATCGATTTACAATGATTTTTACTGCGAAAATTTGTATATTTTATTACAGTTTTAAATAAATAACTTTGAAACGAGTAAATGGATCTAAATGAATTTTTGCACGAATATTCTCGAGTTTTATTAGTAGATGTAAAAATTTTGATTTAATTGATAATGCTACTTTTCTATCAAATTTGCAAATAAATGCTGCAAAACGCGATTTTGCATAAGAATTAAGAGTAAACAAAAAATTAAGTAACTTTTAAATCAATAAATGAATTGTGCTCAAATTTTACACAACTCAAACATAACATTAGAATATTCTATGAAATTTTTATATTTTTGAGACATGACATACTTTAATTTTCCTTACGTTACCGCATGTATGTAAGTACACCTGTGATCTGAGATGACAAAGATGGAAGAAACATTATTAGAATTTTTTATAAATTAAAGTAAGAGATTTTTTTTTTATAAACTCAATACAAGAAAGTTTTATGATAGTGTGACAGTCTTTAGCGTGCACCAGAAGCTAGAAATCTCCCCAAAGGAATTGATTCAGCGAATTCAATGGACATTAATAATTTAAAGATTAAACCCGCTTCAGTATAAATGTAATAAACAAGCGAAGAAGCGTCAGTCCGGTTGAGGATCGATCTTGATTCCTGACTTTATATATACATATAAATTTTAAATACATTTTCAATTTTCATAAACTGCGCGTCGAACATCAACGAGCCATTACGTTAATTCGCGAGCGTCGAAAATTGGCAGTCGCCTAATTTACATGGATCATCGTTTTCGGTTTGCAGGAGCAACATCTCGTTATCCCGTCACAGTTTGTGCGGGAGCGTGGACGACGATCTGCAGGGTTCACATCCCCAGTACCAGGACACGATCCTCACGATCGAGGAGCTGCGCGCCCAGCTCAACTCCTGCTTTACGTAAGTTGATTTTTGCTCTTTTATCGCCGCATGCGAATCGGCCGCGCACAATCCGACGAGATCGTGGGAATTGATCGGGGGATTACGCAACCGCGCCACGTTATCGAGTGACGTGCCCGCCGTCAATGGACAATGGAATCCGGTATGATCCGGAGTCGCGGACTCCAATTCGTTGCGGCCGCGCCGCGACGACGCGTTTATTCTCCTTCGTCAATTCGGGAGAGAGATGTCCCTCCTAATGGAGATTATTACGCTCCTTGACCCGCGCGAGAGGTCGATTGAGGGCAAAAAAACGATTCCTCCTCCCTTGGCCGTTGAAATTTTGGCACGAGGGATCGGGCGGGATTTGGACACGATTGTCGGTATGGAATGCAAGAAACGAGGCTAGTAGGTATGCCCAGTGTTTATCCGGTGACGGTTGATGCGGCTATTCCGGTAAATCGATGCCCTACATCGAGCGCATGCAGCCTCGGTGCGCGGCATTTCCGTGAAATATTCGTGGTGACTCCAATCAGAAGCATTCGGGACGCTCTAGAAAGATATTCGTTCTTCCGCCCGGCAGAGAATTCTCATTCCCGTTAGCCTCCAGTTCCGCGAAATCTTTATTCAATAAGATTCCTCAAAATGATTCATACACTGAGAAAAGAAAATTGTTAACTTGATTAAGTTTTTTAACTTTGATTACATTTTTTCAGTTCAAGTATTTATGTATTTGACTTAAATACTTGAATTTTAGTTTAAGTATTTATATTTATATTTAACTCAAATATTTGAACTGAAGAAAGTGTTGAAAAGAAGTTGAAAAATTTAGCCAATTGCATGGAAAGAACGATTTTGCTGAAGTATCTAAACATCTAGCCGGTTACAGATCTGAAAATAATTTTACTGGACCATCAAAATATTTATGACGGATGTCCAAGCGTGATGAGCAATGCTACAAAAAATATTGTCATACTAGCAATCGGTTTGAGATTATTATCAGCGATAATTAGTTTGATGGCCTAACAAATTTATTTTCAGATCTGTATCTATTTTTAGATATTTTAGCAAAATCATCATTCTTTCCGCGTGTCGAGCAATACAAATACAGTTTTGCGCAATATTTTTTTCGCAATACTACGTTCCACTTTTCCAGTCTTGTATCGAACATTTTACTATACTGTTTCGCGATACATCAGCGTTATCAACGAGCGAATCTTACGTAAACCGGATGCTCTGGTCGAATTGCTAAACCGGAGCGAACCGACATGAAAGGCCGTCGCGGGTTTTTGCAATGTAAATTGCCGAGCTTTTTTGCGAGTGAATTTGCGCGTTGCGCGATTTCCGTGTCGCGCCTCTATTATTAGCATAATCGGGTGTGTATTCGCGCGACGATTCATTATCGTTATCTTGTTTCTCTCTGGGCAGATGCGGGGTGTCGTGGAGCGAGGAGCACGTCTCTCTGGACTGCAGCGAGTGCGGTGGCTACTCCCTGCAACGGCCGTGCCCGCTCTGCGACGGACGTTGCCACACCGCGTGGAAGCGCGACCTCACCATGGTAAATATCCTCTCTCGCCCTCGAGAAGAATATACCGATAAATTCTTTTGACCTGCACACTGAGAAAAAAATTTATTAAAAATCTGAAATATTTAGTTAGATACGATCAACTAAAAATGGGATGATTCAACAGTTATTTAGTTGCACAAAAAAGATTTGTCCATGTCGACCATTCAAATGTTTTAATCAAGACTTAATTAAATCAACTCAATATTTAGTTGCATGTATAATGCCAATTTGGTTAATATAACCAAAAATAATTTTATTCTTCTGAATATTTAGCAAGTATTATCAAATTTAGTAATGTTTACACAATGCGACTGTTAAGGATGAAAAACATTTTATAAGACATTCTGTTGATTGAGTTTGCGATAAACATCCAATTTTTGTTGACTGTGTAATTGAAAGGCAAGAATCTCGTAATATTAATTCGTTTGCTAGTAATGATTTAGTAATAATTTTGATACAAAAATTATAAATCTTATGAGGTATTTGTTCTCTCGTTGCAGTCTCATGCAAGCGGTAAGGCGAGATGGATCGGTGAATGCGGTCTGAGCTGCGGACCTTCCCTGGAGGAATCGCTGGTGCCCGCGTTGGAGAAGCTTCGAGCCACCTCGTGAACGGCGTGGCTAAGCACCAAAAAATAAGCACAAGACTTAAATCCATCACCATCCATCTAGCGTCACCCACCACCATCGCGTGCGAGACCCAAGAGAGAACGAAGGAGAGAAAGAAACGTGTGAATGTGGACCGCGGATGATATGCATTATGTTCCTGAGGAGGGCGGCTGACAAAGGAAGGAAAGACTTGTTTCGAGCCCTCGAGGCTTCTTTCCCGCAAATACAAAGCCGTACCCAGAATCGTCCCTGACATCAAGGACCACCGTCGTCGTCATTATCGACTTTCAGGCGAAAGTACAAAGCTACGCGATTGACGTCCGAATTCTACGAAGAATTTTTACGTTGCACTGAACAATTGATTCTACATACGTTGCAGTGAACTAAGTTTTGAATACTGTTCGTACCGAGAACGAATTCCAATTTATGTTCGGAGGATTTTACGCCGATTCACCGTGTCGAGAGGTTAATTTCGATTCCTTCTTCACCGATGTATGATCAGAGAATTAATATCACACTAACAATTTCTGTCAGGAAACAGAATTTGATTTTCTTTCCAAATGAATTCTTGTCGCTGCTGATATGAATTTGTATTATTGCTACGAAAAACGATTCTTTGCAAAGTTAATAAGAAAAATAGATAATTTGCCAAAGAGAAATTCTCTGTTCCAGAATACATCGACGTATTCATGAAATAGATTTGATTGTTCTTTGGAATATTTTTTAGTTTCTAGATATTGTTAAAGTTTAAAATAGAAATTTATAATACCAAACAAAGCGCAAGAAATGTAAGAATGAATCGGTAGTATACTCTGACAATTTCCATTTTTCAATTTATTCGGCCTCTATCTAAAATTATTTCGTTTTACGTATAAAATTCAAGATGCGAAATTTCTCAAATTATTTTATACGAAAAAAAAATTAAGAGCGTAATCTCAGAGTTCATGTGAACACGAACGAAGCATTTTGCTTTTAGACTGATTGGCATTGTACGAATTATATTTCGGAACTACAACAGCCGATGTTTTCGCACAGACTAACTTTGATAATCGTGATTTTGAAATATTTTTATACCATTTGATTTGGTCATCGTTGTCAACAATTTGTCTTAATTTATTTGTCACTCGCATATTTATAACAAAATTCCATGCTTCAATGCAATTTCTGTTTCATACACTTGAATCGGTCAGTAGAGAACAACATAAAGTTCATAATTTTCCTAAATTGAAACAGCCAAAAAAGTTTTTTTACGAAAGTAGACATTCTAAATATCTTTATATTGTTTATGCAAATAATATAATAACGTCCTTATTGTCACATAATTGTCATTTAAAGGCAATTTTATATATATATATATATATCTTTACGTGTTTTGCAAACAGCGTTACGCATCCATTCTGAAACAATTTTAATTTCTAAGTTTAAAGTGTTCAGAAAACGATCGATTCATTTGTAAAAAATTCGATTTTTTTTAAATCGTGAATTGCTTATTATGATTATTATTTTTCCGAAGTGCGTAGCTTAGATCTTCGGTCGTTCCTACAATATAACATTGCGAGAGTAGCCCAATCTTCATCTTTACTTTTTTACGTAACGGACGTACTCGGCCTCTCTGTCGCGCAAAGAAGCGCGAGTGTGCATTACGCAAATCCTAGGATAATTATTAGGCGCCAATTAATCGATCGAGCGATCTGACGGCGAGAAGCCCATTAATGGGCCTTTCGCACTAGAGCACGACGTATCGATTTCGTAGTAAATAATTATTCGGTATACCTCGCTTTCATTTGTCAACTGTATCATTGGCGAAATAATTCCGAGCTTGCTGACTGTATACGATAAAAATTTAGTCAAAGTTTTGCCTCTCTAGCGAGGATTTAGTGTTAACGTGACGTGATTCAATCGTCATAGTCCTAAGGATCGATAGGCAGTCGGCGTGTTACGAATTCGAAAAGAATTATTTTTACAAATAGAAATTAGAAAGTTGATCGCGCTGCTTTGAAGCAATTTTAACTTTCTAATTTTATTGTATGGTTAAAATTATTACGGCAAGAAAAAAAATTTAATAGAAATACACAGTTGTACTATCCGTTCTCGTACTGTGACGAAAAATTTATGCGAATCTCCTTGGGTCTATGAAAGTTTAAGAAGAGCCGGTTGTATTTATAGCGTTTCTTGACAAAGATACGTCTTGCTCGTTTTAAATCGTCCGCTTTCCTGCTGAGCTTTTCTGCCAAGTGATTGGAGGAATAGCTCTACCCCAAGTGCGTGAGAACGTCTCGCGCGGTTCAGCAATTGTGTACTCGACACAAAGAGTCACGAGTGTCAAAAACAGAGATCTCATTCTTAAAAAAAGAATATCTGGAGAATCAAATTAAAGTTATACAATTTTGTAATCGTGTAATACAAAATGATATTTTTACTTTAACGGTGCAGAATGCAGATTTATTTAAATATATTTATAATTTATATGTGCAAATATGATGCTGTTATATTTTATTATTGTTATTATGGCGCTCGCAGGATTTTTTGTGTCGAGTCAATTTTGGAAAGCATTTACGTCGTGCCAATGACTTTTTCGGATTTTTATTGTTTTATAAGAGTCCCGCGTACTGAAGCCTTTCTTAGCGAAATATAGGAACAAAAGGATGTTTTCGGACGTTTTACCGATTTTCCTCGGTAGCGTATACTACATATATTGCGAGTGCGAATATACATGCTCATCAAAACACATTCTCATTTATTAAATTAAAACCGTAATGTGTAAAAAATTGTCTGGAGTATTAGCTCGCGGTGAGCTTTAGTTTAATGCTTTAGAAAAAGTCCTCGGTAGTAGTTTTTATTTAATCTGCGAACTTCTTATTTATGACAAATACTGCAAAAGTATGGGTTTAATAAATACTTGCAAAAAATCCATCGTGACTTATTAATACTCGTCTCCTTTCTTTTTATCCATCCATAATTCAAAATAATTCCTTGAAAGAGAAATGTGAAACGATATATCTAATCTATATATTTGTATATTTTATATATTTTTTTATTTTATATTTTATATTTTTATCTTTTGCATTAGAGAAATAACACTAGTTTTGAATTTCTCTCGTGACAGAATATATTTTTTTTATTTAAAAAAGCAATCTCACAAGATTATTTTGTAATTCAGCATTGCCTCAGATATTATATTGTTTATGAATAATAAATAATTCACTTGAAAAATAATTTAATTTCGTTAAGTAAAAGGTGTATTAACGTTTTATTGATATTTTTCGCGATTTATGTACATTTCCACCATGCCAAGCAACGCGATCTTTTTACAAATCGAGACTATAGTAGTATTTTGTATATTTCTGTGTCGTGCTCTAGTAATATTTTATTCAACTCATGTTTTGCGAAGTACATAATATCAGTACAATGTTGAAGACAACGTAGAGTTTTAATCCATAAAATTGAAATAAGTACTTGTAATTATAATTTTAATACTCTTATTTAATTCTTTATCGTTCTTTTTATATAATCTTACAATATTTAGTTAATATTTATTGCAATCTTTATTAAACTTGAAAAATTAAAATGATTATCTTCATAAATTATTCTGATAATGAAGAAATTTTCGTTTAAAAAAAAATAAATAATTTATAATAAACTAATAAATAGTTCTGTATATAACAGATATTAGATAATTAATATCAATATCATTTCTACGTTGCCTCGTTGTAAGTAAACAGCCGCAACAAAATATACGAAAAAAGCATACTTTTAAATTTTTTAATATTACGTGCTTATACGCAAATGCGTAAATATTTATAGATATGCCAATTATTGGATTACTTTTTAAGCAAAAACATGAGAATTTATATGGAGCAATATATCAATTACCGTCAATATTAACTCATTTTTACTGTCAATTCTCTGCAAGAATATGTATCATGAAAAGGAGCAATTAAAAATAAATCTTTGAAACAATTCTTGTATATCTTCACACTAACAAAAATACGTATAGCTGCAACGAGTATCAATTTGATTTCGAGAATAACAATCATATCAAAGTACAGCAATACATTATCAAAATACTACCGCGTACAGTAATAATTTCAAATATCAACGTTTCATTCATAAATAAAAATGACAAGTTTTAATTTTATTTGATTTTACATAAACACTAGGAGCACAAGAGGTGAATAATTATTAATAATTATTAATTCAAGAAATGTATTCCCGTTAGCAGAGTAATTCTCATGAGTCGTTATCAAAAGTTGGCAAAAAAGTCTTATTAGAAATTTATATTATAAATATAATTTTTAAATATACTTTAATATTATAAATTTATAATTCATGAGACTTTTAATTGAGTTTCTCGGTGATGTTCTTCCGTTATCACTGCACGCGAGAGTACATCCTACTGTCACCTGAGCGCAATGAGAACATGTCGTAATTGAATACGTTGTACTATATTACAGAAAAGAAAACGTCTTCCCTGAAAAAGTCCATATTTTACATACGAACCTCCTGTTACCGCGAATTGTTCTATCTCTCGACTATTACTTGTTGAATTGAGTACCGATTCCACTGAACGAGATCACGTATATTCCCTCACGTAGACAAGAGGGCAATAATCTCAACACCGGCATCCTACAAGGACCATATTATCCTGCTCGCGCGACTTGGCGCAAGCGAGTGACAAGAATCAACTTTGGTGCACGATGAAATTCGTGTGTGTATGTATATGTATGTGTGAAATAAATTAACAGATTCGCTGCGCAATAGTAGTTCTAGCGCGAAGTGTTTCTTCGATTCCTTTGCGCTAAGTAATCTAAGTAATGCTTAACATTAGGCTGCAATCGAAAATTGCGCTGAGACCGAAATTCGGTGGCGATAGATGAAAGTCCTAGGACGATGGATTTTAATATTGTCCGTTTGTAGAATTAGTCTAGTAGGATCGAATCGCTGGCGGAACCGTCGCGCATTCCTCTTGATTGAGCGTAACGTCAATTACCGGTCTATAGTCGAGAGACACCTTAAAATAAATAAAATAAGATTACAAATTATGAAATTATTAGAAAAATTATTGATTGGAAATATTAAAATGGAGAATAAAAACCTACTAATTAGTGTGAATTCGAGCAAAGATTGAAAAAATCAAGAAAACAAAATGAAAAAATTTTAAAAATGAAAAAAGCATTATTCATAGATACAATTTTTAGATATTAATGTCTATTATCTATAACAAATGGAAATTACTTCTCCTGTTCTCGGATTGATCTTTGACAATGTATGTTTTCTCCAATGTTGATCGAGCGGTTTCGGTTGCTGATTTTCGATCGGTTTACTGTAATCGTATTCATCGATTCTCTGTTTGCAATCTTCGCGAGCATGTGCGCCACGACTTTCCTTCCTATTCTCTGCCCCAATGATGGTCTGCATCGCATTAATCATCAGATTTTGCAATTCAAGCGTTTCTATCAAATCGGAGTTCCATATTAAAGACTTGTCCGCAACCTTCAGTTCGTCTAATTTTTTGTAGAGGTCGGTCATCTTCTGACAGCCTGTAAAAAAAAGATACATAATAAATGCTTTCAATGATGTTATTCAACGTTTATAACACATAACATTCGTCATTGTGTACGAAACGTAAATGGTCCTTTTTTAACCTTCTTTCAAACTTTCGGCGTCTCTGAAGACTGCCGCGTGCTTCTGCATAGTTTTTTGCATAGTCAGCCTTAATTCCGCAGTAGAAATGGAACCGTTGGCGTTTCTGACCCAGTCTAAATTAGCTACCGTCTCCTCACCAGCGTTCTAAAACATACAAGCAAAACGCAACATATATGTATGATTTATTCCCCAATAAAAATTAAATATATACAAGGTGTTCTAAAATTTGCGACTCAAATACTACAGCAAAAAATTTACAAATAATTATTTTACATGATTTTTCAAGAATTTTCTTGCTAATTAAAATAATATAAACTTACAGGTTTCAAGGGTCCGATTGCCTCGCCAGGCTTGTTCTCTTGGGTAATAGTTTTAGCGCATGCACGTCCGAATACGACCAAATCCAATAGAGAGTTGGCACCAAGTCGATTAGCACCGTGAACGGACGCACAAGCTGCCTCGCCACATGCATATAAGCCGGGCACTACTTTGTCCTGATTGTTTTCCCTCATCAACGCTTGACCTTTGTAATTCGTCGGCACACCTCCTGCAAATGTCAGTTTAATGTTACTAGGTTAATCTCTTCTGCTAGAATCGCGGAAATTGCTGCAAGTAGAACAAAGCAATTCGTGGCAGATCTCATTTAAAAATTACCGTGTCACGTTTGATAAACCATTTTATCAGAATATTTTCCTGGTAAGAAGAAACTCAACTGCGTGACGACTCCGATGGCGTCATCGCAAAGAATGTCAGGCCTTTCAATTGAAATCATCATGCAGAATCGAATATTAATGTAGAAAAACTCATCGCGTGACATTTTAATGAAGTTTCATTTTGCGGAAAGCAAAATTAAATATATTCTTTATTATTGGTTGCCAGCAAACATAAATAATTGCTAATAACACATAGGTAAATATAATGGTTTTATCTATATTATGTGACAATTGTTATTTGTGATTTGCTGGGTATAATCCATATGCAAATAATATTTCTCAATAACGTTTTAACAAAGAATATTAATTATGATAATTAGAATCAAGTATATTCTTTGTTAGTCCGAAGGTCGTCATAAAAGTTAATGTTCATTAGAGGTACTGATAGTCTCTCAACACTTTAGTTAATTATATTTACGTACCCATATTGTAATGGACAGTAGGTATAACGGGGATGGGTTCCCGGGTCACGTCGACACCAGCGAATATCATCGCAGTTTCCGAAATTCCTGGCAATCGAGCGGCAAGTTGTTCAGGCGGCAGGTGATGCAACTGCAAGTAAATATGATCCTTCTCCGGTCCGACGCCTCTAAGCAAATAAAAGGGACTATATTTACCACGAATATTTCCGAAGACGCGGCAAAAGATACGTCTTTACTGGCCCATCACTCACCTGCCCTCTCTAATTTCCATTGTCATTGATCTAGACACCACATCTCGTGATGCCAGGTCCTTTGCTACCGGCGCGTAACGTTCCATAAACCTTTCACCTTCGCTGTTTATTAAATAACCACCTTCGCCGCGGCTTCCTTCCGTGATCAAGCAACCGGCACCGTAGATACCTGAAGTGAATACAGTGTTTGTTGCAATCAAAGACGTAATGCAAAAAATTAGTCCTTTGTATAAGTTTGAAAATAAGCGCACTTGAATAATGATTTTTATTTCATTAAGAAATACGTAAAAGTTTCAATACTTAATATCTCAAATTAAGTATTACAATATTATTTTACTCCCATTATTATTAATTTATAAGAATCATCGAGACTTCAAATCTACTATTTATGGACATCTCGGTGTCATATTACAGCAATAATCTGATTCATTAGATATTAGATATTAAAGATGTATGTGTTGCACTTCAAAGTATTACTAAAAATTTTTAAATTTCAGATTGTTCTCTTTTATTACGTTTTAGTATTTGTGAAAATTTTCTCACAATTCTCTTATTCCTCTTATTCTATTTTAAGTTATTTAATTTTTTGTTTACTCTTTTTTATGTAAAATCGCATTTTGCAGCGTTTATTTATAAATTTAATGAGGAAGGAATATCAAATCAAAATTTTTTAGTCTAGCAAATATTCGTGCAAAAGTTAATTTGAATTCGTTTACTCGTCTAAAAGTTGTTTACCTAAAACAGTAACAAAATAGAGTCGTTTTCGCTGCATAATTCATTATAAGCTAATTTTTTCGTTGTTTTATTTATTCTTTACAGCTGGTTTCAGGACAAAATTCGAATATTCATGAATAAAATTTTTTGTCGTTAATTACAGAAAAAAAAAGAATAAATTTAAGAAACCTGTAGTTTTTTAATTTCAATAACTTTTAGCTGGTATTGTAGAGTCAAAACGTTCTTAAATATGTACCTGTAGGATGGAATTGCACAAACTCCAGGTCTTCATTGGGCAGATTGGCCCTGGAGACCATAGCAGTGCCATCCCCGGTGCAGGTGTGCGCGGATGTGCAGGAAAAGTAGGCACGCCCGTAGCCGCCGGTGGCAAGCACCGTATTCTTGGCGTGGAAGCGATGCAACGTTCCGTCTTCCAGACAGAGCGCGATCACCCCGCGGCATTCGCCGTCCTGCATCAGCAAATCGAGAGCGAAGTACTCGACGAAGTAGTTACAGTCGTAGCTCAGCGACTGGCCGTAAAGTGTATGCAGCAACGAGTGACCGGTCCTGTCGGCCACGCAACAGCATCGATGAGCCTGGCCACCCTTGCCAAACTTGAGAGATTGACCGCCGAATGCACGTTGATAGATCTTGCCTGGACAAAAACGGTCCACAATTAAGTTTTATCATTAAAAATAATTTTTTTTTATTTTTATCATTTTATCATTAGATAGATAGTATTTATTTATTTTGATTAATGTTATTATGATGACACTGTAAACATTCTTCAAAACTAGATAATATTTTTCGCAATAACTTTTTAACTTTTTCCGGGTTGGAGGGATTTTGTTTTTTGTCTTTGCGCACAATTTTATCGAAATTAGCGAGATAAAAGTTAATAAACTCGGAAAGAGACAAGAAATACAATTGTTGAGAAAATAGTTTTTAGGACGAGTTATTACACGTGCATTTATAGCAAAGGATCAAATAAGTTATAAATGAAGTTTTGACAAAGGCTGTCCAAGATTTTTTTTTTATTGTAAATTCGATAAATTAATATACATAATAGGTGAAATTTTAAGGATATTCTCTAAACATTTGCTGTGTAATTCAACTTTTTATTTCATTATTTAAATCATTGAGAACAAAAAATGCAAAACAAAGTCTGTAATGAATATATTAGTAATCGTGGCATTCAAGTCTGCGTTCAAGTCTAAGTCTCGACAATCTTCAATTGCCTGGCAACCGAGCAATGACATTTGTTATTTCCACGGTGTTTAAAAAAATTCGCGTTTTATTTTCTCGATTGCGGGAACAAATTCTTGCCGTCTGCAATTACTTCTTATCCATAAGTAAAGATGCATTCCTGCATTGCGTAAATACTGATAGATCAAGTATACCTTTTTGGGATCATTGTTAAATCATGGAAGACGACAATAGGGGAGAAGAAACTAATGAAGTGACGGGAGGCGTGGAAATGGACGAGACCGCGGGGCAACAAGAAAGAGGTTCTGATAATCAGTACCAACCGAGACCTTCCTCGGGTCGTAAGCGCACGCGAGACGAGTGAGTTACGTAAACAGAACAGATCTGTAATTAAGTTAAACGTATGTTAACGTATGACAAATAAACACCTCCAGATTGCTGCTCCACGTACATAAACTTCTGACACATTGCGTGTTTAAAAAAATATATATATGTATCGAATTTGACTAAATTTTTGAAAATACACGCATATCATTTGCATAATTACGTCTGATGGTTTATTTCTTATTTATAATAATTGTATATACGATGTCGCATGTTTGGACAGAACAGAGTCCAGGCAGCAAGACAGAAAGTCATCTCGCTCCCGATCAAGATCAAGATCAAGGTCAAGATCAAGAGTGAGCAAGCCCACGCAGAGGAGGCAGTGGAGAAGCGCAAATGCCTTTCTGAATTTCATGCAAGACTTTAGGCAGGTAACGAATCAAACAAAAATGATGGAAATAATATGTATGAGTGTTATGTAAGCGAGGAATCGTCGAATTGCAGAATTATAACAAGGTGAAGAGCAGAGATCTGTTTCGCCTCGGGGGCCAAGAGTGGCGGCGAATGTCGTCCGTGGAAAAGATGCCCTACGTGGAAGCAGCCAAGATAGCGCAGCAACAATCACAGAATAACAAGAACGCACAGCAGAACAAACCTAATAGCAGCGATTCCTCGAAGAAACCCGAGAAACAAACGGATCAGAAAAAGAAAGTACGAGAGGTTCGTTCGTTACACAAAGTTTCATTAATTTCTTGTTTGTCATTTTGCAAAACAAAATTAATATATAATTTTTTTACGTATTTCCTTGAATCTTGTCGCTAATTATTATATTCAATTAATTTCAATGACTCACACTGAGATGAAAACATGTTAACTAAATTTTTCAACTTGATTAAATTGCTTCAGATCAGGCATTTATATATTTAAGTTAAATGATATGTATGAATGATTAAATTGAAGTTTTCAAGAATTCAGGTATTTTATGTATTTAAGTTAAATACTCGAACTAAATTTACTAAAATCGAAGAAGAATTTACTTAAGTTGAAAAATTTGGTCAATAACAACTTTTTACTCAGTGCATAGAAAAAAGCTAAATGAGTTTATATATTTAATATTTATATATCGTTATACCGAAAAAAATAGTCTTGCGAGTACAGCTACAATCTTTTGGCTGCAAAAAATTAATTAAGATAGATAAATGATTAGCAAATATTGTGATATCGCATATGTTTGGTACTTAAATAATCTAAATAACAGAAACAGAATTTGTATGAAATTTAGAAAGAAAATTTTTCTGTAACGTCTATTCATATTAAAGCCAATTACTTGTTATAAAATTTGGTTATAATTGATAACGAGACCTAAATATTCTACAAAATATTGTTAAATGTTATTGCTATAAATTCTATATGATAAATTTTTGTTATGACATCTAGAAATTTACCTGCATCAGCAAAACATCTTTTTTAATTTAAGAAAATGCAAAATTAATGCTTGAAGGTTACTAATTTATAATTTTTATTTTAAACATCATAATTCTTATAGGTAACGTATGGCTGTTAACGTTTCAGGAAAAAAAAGAAAGAAAGAGACGTTCAAGAAGCAGGAGGGACGATTCCGATGCGGAATCAGATTCCGCAACATCGGGAACAGGCGCGACCAGCGAGGACGTTTCAGATCTGAGTTCTTAGGCGTTAATTTATTAAACTGACCAATTTATTAATTAATTAAAACCGACAGCAAGTATGTTAAGAAATATCTACACGAAACAACAATTTACTTCAATTAAGTTTCTTTATAGATTAGTCCTTGGCCGTGTCGTTTCGAAATTTGAATAAAGTCTAAGATCTTACACAAAACAGGTTTAGTCTCAGGTTTATTTTTTGTAATTATCTCTACTTTTCCTCTCCCTTTTTAAATTTGTAAATCTTTATGCTCGATCTCTAATCGGCCTTTTTATATCGTAAAACCTGTCGTGGTTTTATGTTGTAAAAGTTTTTCAACCTTCTTCTCTTTCAAACCTTTAGCCTTCTTCATTTTTTAAAATCTTTTTGTTACGGAGATATATAATATATATTTTATATTTAGGATTGAGTAAGTCAACAATTTTTTTAACTAAATTGAAGTTAACGACTTATAAAATTAATTCAGTTAAAAGTTATATTAAAATTAAATTAAGTTAAATTAGAAATTAATTTTGAAAAGCATTATATATGTCTTTCTTATATTACATTAGAATGCTGTAATCTTTTAAAAATTATTCTAAAGAACAAAATAATTATAATTTAAATCATCAAATAAGTTTAATATTTCATTTGTAAATTAAGTTTATATGAAATAACGAAGAATTATTGTTTTTATATGAAAGTAATTTGTTTTTATTTACAACTTTTTCTTCTACATAGGTACATTTTAACTTTAGGAAAAAGTTAATAAACACATTTAAAACAAGAAAATAGTCTACATCGATCTTACAATTAGTGCTCAAATAAGAATTTCCTAGATGATTTTATAGACATTTTCTAATTCTCCGAATTGGCGCCTCTCGTCGAATGCAGCTTTTAAATTAAACTAGAAAAATAACATTGTTGTAGGCCATTCTCTTGATTCAAATGTGTTATACACTCCACGATCTTATAGATATATTAATTAATAAGTTAAAATTTATGTGTTTTAAAAATAACTATAATTGAAGTTAAAAATAAAATTCATTAAAAATGAAGTAAGTTAAGTTAAAGGTTATTAACTTTCTAATTCTGTTAGTGACTTTCTCGTTGACTTTTTAACTGATTGCTACCCAATCCTGTTTGTAATCTATCTAATACGAAAAAATTCTCTTATCTCCATTCTCACTCACCGTCCGTAGTACGGCTGAAGGGCATGCCGCAGTTCTCCAGCTCGATGACGGCCTTTGGTGCCTCGCGAGTCATGTAGTGAATGGCATCCTGGTCACCCAGCCAGTCCGAGCCTTTGACGGTGTCGTACATGTGCCACTGCCAGTTATCCTCCTCCATGTTGCCCAGGGCGGCGTTGATGCCGCCCTGAGCGGCGACTGTATGCGACCTCGTCGGGAACAGCTTGGTAACCACCGCGGTCTTGAAGCCCTCGGCCACGAGGCCGTAGGCCGCGCGTAGACCGGCGCCACCGGCTCCCACCACCACCGCGTCATACGTGTGGTCCACCAACGGATATTGCTTGGAGATCTCGTCGGAGATCTTGGCCGCTCGGTCTGTCGTGTGATGAAGCTTGCGGTTGCCGAGGAGGAGCGGCAGTCCCAGCTTGTTCTACGAAACACGGAAGAGATGCGGAGATACCGAGCACAAGGCGAATCGCACCGCAAAACTTTAACGTACGTAACTTATAACGAGCGCGCGCTCCTTAACTAATTCACTCACTGGATTATTTCACTAACGTAACAACTAACTGTGCGACCTCCACACAACTTGTGTAAAAAATTCTCATGAGATTCTAAGATAGAGTCACTGCACCGGTCAATGAACAAATAAAAAATTGAACTGAACGAGAATAGTCAATGAACATATAAATAAAATTTTAATATAATTACATTTTAATAAAAAATGATATTTTAAAATTTTTATGAAAATTAGATCATAAAAAATACAATTAATTCGCAATTTATTATTTCAAAGTCTAATTATTTTAATATTTTTCTAAACATAGTCATTTACTGGTGATTGTTCAGCGACTGGTGCAGTGACCCTACGTGCGACCAAAAATATACAATGTAAAATTAAATTCGAATTTTACTGAAAACAGCAATGATTTGAGGCAACAATATACAAAGCGGAATAAGTGAGAAAATGATATCTAGTTTACAACTTCCTGCTTTTGTAGCCTCTCAACACGTGGTCCGTCAAGGAAGCTACAATTACTTCCTTTCGGATTTGAGAGCAAATTGTTAGGTAAGCCGTCACGTGGACACGTCGTTATTTATAATGAGTCACGAATATGCATCTGCGATTGCGTGTACGTACCCGTATCTTACATATTCAATTTGCCATGTTCTATTTACGAGACAAGCATATGGAGACAAGACTCGTCAGATAAAACGTACGTAACTTTTTTTTATCCTCATAATTTTTTTATAGTTATATACTGCACATTTTTAAATACAATTGTATATATTATATAACTGAACAATTTTATATTGTTTATAGATAAAATTTTACGCGTCCACGTTTCACGTTTAAATGTGCAATATTGTAAAACGTCTTTATCCTATAATAATATGCATTTTTTTAGGGTCTAAAAAATAGATAATAATAAGTTAAAATTAGGACCAAGATTATTATTAGGCATCAAGATCCGTAAACAGATATAGGCTCTTTCATCCTTACACCGAGAAAAAAAGTAACTTGACTAAATCTTTTAACTTGATTAAATTTCTTCAGTTCAAGTATTTAAGTTAAATATATAAGTAATTAATGCTTAAATCGGAATTCAAATATTATTCCAAATATTAGCACGTTTGAGGATTGATGACTCAAATATTTTATGTGCCCGAGAAAAAATTCTTCACATATAATTATATATATTTATTTGTATATGGACATATTTGATATGTAATTTATGTATAAAAATTTTTTGCCCGGCATATTTCAGTCAAACGCATAAATATTTGAACTGAAAAAATGTAATCAAGCTGAAAAACATTTACTCGAGTTAACAACTTTTTTTCCGAGTGTATGCTCAATAGAAAATGGAGGTATCGTAAGTAGTCAATCTAAACAAAGATAGGCATTGGACGATCGAATGGCACTTAAATGCTTGTAATACGAACGTTTCGCAACACTTCGCGGAAAACTGATATGTGTGCACATTTTTCTGACATTCTTACAAAGTAACGAGCGTGTCTATAGACAATCATTTTAAAATTATTATCTGCGGATTTAATTAATATCGCTGGTAGGGAAGTGCAGATTGCGTAACGAATATCTTCATTGCCGTGTAGTGTGTGGCAAAATAATTAAAAGCGATAAAAGCATCGACGCTAAGGACATTTGCGGAAAATGATAAGTTTTTACGTGGCTTATCGTCAACTTATGTGCCCGTACTCAAAGATAAGACAAAAAACATAATTTTGATTTGATCGTAAGATATCGCGCCGCCATATTAGTAACTTTCAATGTGTCTTCCCGAAAAAAAAAAAAATAATAATAATTCAACAATGCCTTACTATGTTTAATTCTCAATTCAATTTTGTTCTGAAAATGTATGGAAAGAAAAAAAAATTCGATTCGACTGATTTGCTTTAACGCGTAATTTCGTACCGGGTTCAACAAGAGGTAAGCGTCGAACAAACATTTGCCTAAAAATTCATGTCGACGTATTCAACCGTTAAAGGCTACGAGATAACGCGGAGGCGTGTCAGTTTAAAGTAATGGTGGTATTTCCAGTTGTAAACCTTATTATCTTTTTAATAAAACGCTCTCGACGTTTTGCAATTCGCTACCAGACGATAAAAATCATGATAAGAAAACTGGGCGCCGTTTCGATCGTAAGTATTTCATATGCAATAAATTTGGCGCGCATATCTAGGCGTGAAATTTTTCTCGGAGCTATAATAAAAAAAATAAAAAAAACGAAAATAAAACAAAAATAAAGATCATTATCAATTGAGACGCGACACGACGACGCGCGAAAATTTGCCAGGTGCGTTTTACGATTTATCTTGCTGCCTGCGTGAACGTCTATCGCTTTCATCTCGCGTAATTGCATCTTCAGACAACGCGCAAAAGTCTTCAAAATGTAAAGATAAATACGTGTGAAACAAAAGTTTTAAACGAAAAAAGTCTTTATGACCTGCGTAATTTTGTCTGAGTATCGCTGAAAACTTGTCAAATCTAATCTTGAACTCTGATTGCTGGAAATGGTATTTTTGAGCCAAAACGTAATTCTTTTTGTTTTAATTCTTTATTATTTAATTTGTCATCCGCGCTAGACTCTTATCTTATTTATTTCAATGTCAAGCGTTTTTACTTGTTCTAATCTTGGACAAACAAGAGAGTTAAAAAAAAAAAATTACCAAAACTCACGGGAAAAAAAGATTGAGTAATTTTTATCTTGCAAAATTATTAGTAAAAATATTGTGGTTATTTTTTTTGAACTTATGACAAATTTTACTTGTTTGAAAGTAAAAATACCAAAGGTACACAATATATTATAATTATTCATTCAAGTAATTAGTACAGAGTGAAGTAAGTCAGCATACTATTGTCAAAATTGTAAGCAAGAATACCTATACACATGTTTGTATTTTTTACTGCGCAGTAAATTTTGTTAGCGCTAAGGTAAAAGAAACTCATCGATAAAATAAATTTTATTGAGATGTGTGGTAATTTAGATTTACGTGCATTTTTTTAGAACAGTGACATAAAATTCATTTTACGAAATGTGAAAAATATTTTAAAGTATAGCTATACAACAATTATCCATTTACCAAAAAAAGTTAAATAAATTTTAACAGTTAAATAAATTTTAAATAAAATTTAACATAAGTACTTCGGGAAGTGATTCAAGACCCAAAAAGAAGGAAAAACATTATATAAACCTAGGTCCGGAAATAAGTTGATAAGTTTCCGAGTTATAACCACTTTTATGTTTAAAAAATCGTAATTTATTTTATTTAAAAATCGCAATTTATCGCTAAAATAATTTGCAAAGATTTAACAACTATAAAATGATAATTACAATTATTAAAAATAATCTGCCAGTTCCATAAAATTTACTAGAATTTTAACGCTTATTACTTAACATTTTTCACCGTGAGCCTTTGTCAAAATTAAGACAGCGCTTGCATGACTGAATTAACAAAAACAATTTAACATTTTTTGTCGAGCCGCTTACGAGAGCTCGTCAAAGTAATCCTTCGGTAAGATCACCGTCAACGTCCTTTTAAACCTGGCAGATATCTAGCCGGGTATCGATACCTCGTTCGTCGCTCAAACTAGTCGACATCGACGCCGAAACGCCGCCAAAGTGCATCTCGACTCGGGAAACGCTATCGAGCCATCGAGGCACCGTTAGACGCGAGCAGCCTCCCCCGTTGTCGGCCAACAACGCGGTCGAGCATATGGAAATGAGACGGGAAACCGGATCTTACCCCGGCGGCGGGACGTTGTCGGGCAAGAGCGCGAGGAGGGGTGGAACACCCTCGGCGACGGGGAAGTCGTGGGAAATGCGGTGCCGCTCGTATTTATCCGTCGGTCGCGCGCACCTTACGTAATTGATCCGCCGCTGCCGCCGCCGCGTAGTGCACCTACCTCACCACCCGCTGCGGGACGGTGAATGAAAAAATTACATAACTCGCTTAGAAGATTCGCGAACGCGACCCTGACCTGCGTCACCGTCGAGGTGATCCGCGCCGAAATATCGCACGACGTCGGCCCGATGGATTCCTTCTTTTTTTTCTTCCTTTAAGATGGCGCGAGGCCGCTCGTAAACGCGAGGTTTTCTAGGCCAGGTGCGAGGCCTCGATCTAGTTTCGATCGGGATTGGAGGGCTCGAGTTCCGGGATCGCCGCGAACGCGACCGGGAAGGCGAACCCTCGCGCCGTTCGTCGCGTTGCGGTCCTCACGAGGGAGACACGGTCGGTGGCGTCCCGCGACCCGCGACGCGGGGTGAGAATCCCGCGACCAGATTCTATTGTTCGAATTGCGAGTACGAGCTCCATTCAGGTTCTCACCAGCGTCACCGCTCCGGGCATGCTCCTCGGCAGCAACGACGCCGACAGCTTCAGCAGCCCGCTCATCCTGCGTCGTCTTACTCCCGTGTGGGCTCCTGGGCTCCCCGTCGAGATACGCTCCCCTCGCGACAGTCGGACCCGCGAGCACGCAACACGCGACTGACCCTTCCTTACGATGTTATAGGTTCGGCTTCGATCCGCACGGTTCGGCGGCTCGACACCGACTGCGACGCCGAGCGTTACCGGAACGCTGCGCGCGCACAGTGCTGCCAACGCGCTCGAGACGTCATCCAAATATGCGTTTCGGCTGCACCTCCAACGGCTCCAACGAAATAGGTGATCGAAAATATACCATTTAATTTTGAGAACCGGCGAACTGATCTCAACACCAACCGCGTCTCCTATTCTCGATCTTCTCGTCGATTCTAACGGTACGTACGTAAAACGAAAATGCTGCACGTGCGTCCACGCGTGCACGTAACCTCACTTTCGTCCCACGCACGCGTGGTCGATGAGTGACGTGAAGAATTACTCTTGATTATGAGAGTTCAATTTAAGGAATTTTTGTCTGAGAGAGATTTAAAAGACCTTATAATTACATATATTTATTGTTTACTTTTGATATTAAAAAGAGAGAAAAGAGAGATATATTTAGATTCGTATTCAGAATGTGTTTATGAAGACGTAAAGATGTTAGCGTGTTTTCTTGTCAATTTAGCCTTGCTTCACGTCTAAAAAAAGATAAAGATAGAATGGCACAAAAAAGCGCTGGTCCACGCGTGCACGTAACCTCACTTTCATCCCACGTACACATGGTGGAGTAACGTAAAGAATTGTGCCTTATAAGCACTGTAATATATTCCCAGAATATTATTAAAAATTAAAATAATATTAAAATAATATTCCGAGAATATTATTCAATACTTTTAACATTATTTTAATATTATAGGAATATTGTATTAATATTATATGTCCATTTTTATATAATAAATTTATAGTATATTATTTTAAATATCTGTGGAATATTATGAAAATGTTCTACGAATATTATAATCAAAAATTAATGTGAATTATTATGCACAAAATATTTATAAACTATATAAATTATTACATTTAAAAATTATAATATTCCCGATAATTTAAAATATTGAAGTAAATAATATTATTTACATCTCATAATATTTATATAATATTATTATTAAGAGTGAACATATAACTTTTTATTAATATTAAATAATATTTCAGAAATATTAATATTAAATAATATTGTAACGCTTATGAGAGCTTCAATTTAACAAGAATTTTTGTTTGAAAGATTTAGAAAATTTTGTATATTTTTATTACTTATTGTCGATATTAAAGAGAGAGAAAGGGAGAAGAGAGATATATTTAGATTCGTAGTCAGAACATGCTTATAAAGATGTAAAGATGTTAGCGCGCTTTTTTGTCAGTCTAGCCTTGCTTCACGAAGAATAAGTCTAGCCTTTTTCTAACGAAGAATAAAGAATGACAAAAAAAGCGCACTAGCATCTTTATAATCGTATTCTGAATGCGATACAAACACGGTAACTACATTTTCTTCGAGAAAATAAAGGACAAATCTGAAAATTTTTAAGATTTTTTTTCTATATGAAATTAGTCTGAATAATTAAATTTATCAATTATTTTTATAAAAATTTACTCATTAATAAATTTTTACTGAAACATTGCTTATTCTCATTTATCTTCGATAATTTTATAATATTCTTCGAAAGAGTATAATTTCTTTTTTTTTTAAATATATGATAATGAATTTGTCTAAAATTTGTGATGAATGTATTGTAACTATCAAGAAGATATTTTTGTCAAAGATAGCTGTTACTAGAAGAAAAAAGATAAATTGAGTAATTTTCTTGGCAGTCTTTTCCCGTGTGTACAGTATACAGTATTCAATTTTAGGAATATTAAAATGCAACATAGAGTTTTTATAAAATAAAATAAATTAAATGAGCCTCATTCAGCCCAGGTATCTCAGATAAAATTTATTCTAAAAATTCAATATAATAGATTTGCTTGTCTTTTAATTGCATTTATTTTTATTGATCATTAAACTCATTAAGTATGAAATGTCCGATTTTCTTAAATACTAAGTTTGAGAATTGATATCTGTGACATTTCACTTTGATAATTTCTGGGTTTTTTTTATTATAGAGGAACTGTTCAGATGTTTAAGTTCGCGTTCATTATGTGATTAATTGTTATACGAATATATGATTTCTTTACATGTATTCATGAAATTCGTCCATTCGTATCTTGCACATTGACATAGAATGCATAGACCGAGCATTTGAGGAATGGGGGCGTAAAAAACTAAAAAGAGATAGCATGATTAAAATTTAAAGAGTTGCGTTTTGGAATTTTTAATCCTGAAAATGATGACGTCGATCTGGAGGATAATGAGAAACTGAATAAAAAAAAATAGTAAGAAAAAAAAATTGGGATAATGTGAATAAAACTTGTTTCTTTGAAGTTTCTTGTTATCGTTTATGTCGTTTCTTTTAACTGACTAAACAGAAAACTTAGTATCAGCGTCGTTCCACGCCACCCAATATAATTCGAAGGAGGCGTAACGTGGCGCGATAAGCGTAATATGGGCCACTTTTATTATGGAAGTTGTCACGATTTCTCCGGTTTTAGAAAATTACCAGAGTGGTAGAACGGTATTCTTATCGCGCTAAACACTGCTATTCATCTACATATTATCTTACGTACGCATTAGTTATTACAAAATGAACTGCACGATATATGCAGAATATCTGTTTGATATTCTATTTTGTATATTTTTTATTTTATAAAATAAAAAACCAACATTTTGGAATTAATTTAAAGAATTTGCAATTAGGATACAAAGATTTCTTTGATTTATAGGTTTATATCTGTAATATACATATTTAATGAAATAAAGTGATGATCAATCATTTATATCTTCCATAAAAAATTTATTGAGATTTATCAGCTTGAAGTCGTAATGCTATCGGTGAAGGTATAATTAACGATTTATCTCTTACGAAACTAAGTTGCGGATGTAGTGACGTTGCTAAAACATGCTCGATGTCTTTTTCGCACAAAAACAAAAGAAAAGGAGTCGATTACGAAGTTTCATCATTTATTCTTGCGTAATTTCTGTATCGCAGCCTCCGGCGAACGAATGTCCGAGGGAGCGTTTTTCTGAAATTGGCTTAAGAAACGCAACGCCCGTTTTGATTCGCTTTCCTCGTTGCAATAGATATGAGCATTAATTACTTTTTATCAGTGAACAGTACGTCAACAACTGACGCGTATCGCGTGCGAAACATCTTACGCAAGATAACGGAAATAAAAATATTTAAGGAAGCAACGTTTTTTGACAATTTTCTCGTTGCCATCTTTTCGATATTTAACTATATCTAGTTTCTGGATTACGTGCAACTGATTTCAAATGTGGGATTAACGATAACGCGCCAGCCGATTGGGATTCATAATCGCGTCGTTCCCGTTTCATTTCAATTATTCGATTGTTGGCGGTTACTCATTTCTTGGGTCAATATGTGCGAATTGCAGGGGGCACATGCTGGGCCTCGGTTTCGTCTAGAGTCGTATCGATAACAGGCCGATAAGAGATAAAAATCTGTAAACAGAGCACGTGCCATTAAAAATTGCAATCGTTCGCAATAGTCCGTAATAGTCGAGAGTCGCAGCTAGAGTCTTCAGCTAGAAATATGTCGTGTATCGCTGATAAAATGCGATAAATCAAATGTGTTTTTTTTATAAATCAAGAAATTACGTGATGAAATTTTTTATAATTAAATGTTGTTCATGTAATATTTATTAGTAACAACACAGAAAAAAAGAATATTCTTGTTTTGAGAATATCCTTATTTTCGAAATGTTAAATATTGAAAACAGATTATGTAGTGTTAAACAGACCTAATACACGAAGTAATTTTTTATTTATTCAATAATAATTTTCATGAATTGAAAAAAAAATAAGAAAATAATATCTTTAAACTAAGAATGAGAATTTTTTATTATATATTATTATTATCCAAAACAATCATATTGTGCTCTTTAGAAGACTATTATAATATATTAAAATAAAAAAATATTTTTTTTTACTATGAAATTTAAAAGTATCAATTTTTTTTTTAAAAAGATTAAATTATATACAGGGTGATTATTAATGAATGTCCCCACTTTTTACCATAGGAGCATGATTTACCGACGGATATATATTTCTAACATATTATATTAGAAATTACAAATGCGTGCTCCTATGGTAAAAAGTGGAGACATTCATTAATAATCACCGTGTATAAGCAAGATTTTACTTTCTTGCTTATATATTAAACAATTGTTGTTGGAGAGATATTAATTTTAATTTGATACTAATACTTGGTACTGTTTTTTCTGTATATTTCAATATTTCTTGTAATGCATGGCTCGCAAAAGAGATGCTTTCGTATTTTAATTTGTAATCTCCGAGTAGTTTGAGCTCGTTTTATCAATGATTTATAGTATATGATTCATCGTCTTCCGCGTAAAAGAATGAGATGTTTTTATTTACTTTTTTCAGCATTTTAACTAACCGTTCCATCCTCCTGAGCCCACGTAAGCGTATGTTTACGCCAGTGTTCCGTGTAAGGTCGTTTCTTTTGCCCCTCAAGCGGTTTTGTGTAGTCATACTCATCAACTCTGTCCTAGAAATGAAATGACCATTCACGAGAATCTGCTTCGACTTCAGTCGGTTGAAATGCTCGTGATTAAGATTACGTGTACATATTTGCAAGATCACACCCGGAATGATTTGCTTTTATTTGCATTAATTATTTGTACAAATTTATCGCGTTCTAATTTTTTCTCGTTAATATAAAAATATTTTCCTATTTGAACCTTGTAGTCTTCCCTGGAGTGCGAGCCTCTCGATTCCTTTCGATTTTCGGCCGCGTATACGATGTGCATGCAGACGAGCATCATGTTTTGTAGCTCCAAGGCCTCGGCGAGCTCGGTGTTCCAAATGAGGGACTGATCTTGCACCTAAAAAAAACATTTAAAAGCATGATCCACATGTGCGTCTGGGTCTTAAATAAAGCGTTTTACATACATTATCGTCTTATACAACGACGCCGTTACGTCAGCGATCGCAAAGTAACGGTGCAATTATTCGTGCATTCTCATATCGAGCTAATTGTTTCTGTAAACCGCGATTTCCGCGTAAATTCCAAACATTTTTAGATGAGTACAAAACGTCTATAAATTCGCGATTAGAACTTATGTGAACTCAAAATTCAATAAGCAGAGTATTTTCGTAATAATATATTTTTTATAATATAATTTTATTTAATTTATGATTTAGTCCTAATATAGTTTTATTCGTTTTATCGTATTTTTCAAAAATATGTTTGTCGAGTAAATTTTATTTATGCATATACTGCAAACCAAAAGTTTGGAAATGTTTGCGATTTTCTACAAGGTTACGTATCTTGGTGAAAAAAATTGTAGAGAAATTTTAAAACGCGCGTTTCAAAGAGCAAAGTTAGAGCTTTCAATCTGCATTTTTATTTTATCTTTATGGCATTTTGTTCCTAAATTATATAAAATTGAAAATTGATATTTTTTAAATTGTTTTAATGTTTTCTATTTTTTTTTTTATATATATATTTTTATCCAATGATGTTTCATCGAGCTATGACACTTCAAAACAAAAATATTGAGAAAATATAAATTTTCAATTTTACATAAATTAGGAACAAAATGTCATAGACACAAAATTAAAATACAAATTTCAAGCTTTATCTTTAAAATGTGTGTTTGAAAACGTCTCTACGATTTTTCTTCACCGAAATATTTAACTTTTCACGAGATGCGAGAAAATTGCAGTCGCTTACATACTTTTGATTTGTAGTGTAATTCATTTAGCTTTAAGTTTCTAAATTTACTCTTAAATAATTTTAAAATTAATAATGCTGAAGTGCGTCGACGTACGCATAAATCTGGTAAATCGCAGGTATAAAGACGGGACATCTCCCGGCATGCACGCTGCAGAATATCACAAGTTCTGAATACCCCGCAGAATCTCTGCATCGTGCGTTGCATCTCTTCGCGCAGCTCGACAACGGGAACGCAACCTTTCGCATAACGGGTTGCATCGAAGCGACAAATCGACTGCTCGCCAATGTCCTGCATCCAAATCGCTTTTTGTCGACATACATTTATATGCTAATTCGTGCCTCGTAAAGTACAGATCTTCATTGAGCAATTTAAACACGTAAATTCTCATTTCACTTTACAACTTTGATAGGGTCTGGTTAATTAATGCTGCACATCCTTCGAAGCATTTATATCAAGTTAGCTCTTACGAAAAGAAATGACAAGAATATGAAAAAAATAGTTTTTACTATGAAAGAACTTCATTTTATTCTTGTAGTTTTTTTTAATATGAGTATCGGTTATTCATAAAAAAAATATGAAATAAATAAAAATTTTAAAAAATGCAGAAAATTAATTTATAAATATAAGAAAAATATATAAAAAATATGTATTCTTTGTCAAATAAATAAAATAAGATATATCATTGCGATATGACTCGAAATATAATGTGGAATTGTGAGGACGATAATTTGCAATACTGTGTCCCATTAAATTTACAACGGCAAAAAGTTTCCTTTCAAAATGTAGATGAGGAGCATTTTTCTACGGTTGCCCGCATAAATTTTTTTTTTTACCGACGATAAATCTTCGTGACGTTCGCCAGGTCTAGCAATACAGTCGATCTGGTCGGCGATGGCTTTGCCGAATATCACAAGTTCCAGAAGACTGTTAGCGCCCAGGCGATTAGCACCGTGAACGGATGCACACGCGGTCTCGCCGGCTGCCCAGAGCCCTTCGATCGGTCTGTCCTCTTCGTTTTCTCGCGTTAATACCTGAAAAGGTATTATTTATGTCGAAAAAATGCAATTACGACGTCAAGTAACCGCACCGTAAACGCCAATAACCATAAATCTGTTATCTGTGTAAATGTATTTTTAGTCTGTGCAAATAATCGAATTCCGCGGGCTTATTTTTGTCAATAAAACGATTAAAACACATTAATGGTAATAATACATGGATAATATATATTGCCAAACACTTCTTTGATTAACAATGTAATATATATAAAATAATATTGGATATAAAATATAATAAAAATTTTTATATTTTATAAGATATATTCGAAATATAAAATTTTACGTTAAAATATGTTGTATATGGATATATAATGGTGATTAAAATGATTGATTAAATTGGCAGTTTTAGTTTTTTTTGGTTAATTATGCAAAACGAAGTTTCTTAATGCCGACTTGAATTGAATCGCTGAAATACAACTTTTAGTTAACGATATAATTGATAGGTAGAATTTTAAGCGTATCCATACAGCGCATCGATTGTTGTGGAAAAGATTTTCAGAAAGATTTCAACTATTCACATTTCACGTGTAACATTTCTGAAAGAATTCAACCTTTGATATTTCATTTTTTTCAGTCAAAGCATTTCTGAAATATCTCTGAAAAATTTCGATGCTGTATGATAATGAAGAAAGATTATTATGTTAGAAAAATAGTATTGATTGTGTGATATGGTCATTTTAAATACATAATTTTATAAAGTGAACAACATATGTAATTAGTATTTGAATTTATTTTAAATTCGAAGTTTTTGAATAGTTTAGATTTGAATCGTGGAGACTCAAACCCGAATCAAATCAAATCTTACTGAATTTGAATTCAAATAGTTTGCTCAGTTCTAATATCCGTCAATTAAAGATAATCATAAATAATATAATGATACAGTGAAAATTAATTGCGTAAATATATTGCTTTACTCACTTGTGCACGCCAATTCGTGGGTATACCGCCCATGTTATAATGCACCGTGGGAATCACGGGGATCGGTTGCTTAGTCACATCCACTCCGGCGAATACCCAGGCGAGGTGCGAGATCCCGGGTAGTTTTTTGTGTATCAGCTCGGCCGGCAGGTGATTTAATTGCAGATAAATGTGATCTTTCTTTTCCCCGACGCCCCTGCAAGAAACAGCGTAAAGCAATGAATTTTTGCTACAAAAAATACCATGTTCTTATGTAACGACACATAACTCCTTCAACTCTAACTAACTTCCCACTTCCAGGAAGTCGGGATGATGGATAATTATAAATTAATCTATCTGAGAGATTCGAGCCTCTCGTCTACTTCTTACTTATTTACTTAAATGTACTGGTAGAAAAAAGTTGTTGGTATAATTAAATTTTGCAACTTGATTAAGTTTTCTTTAATTCAAATGGTTAAATTGAAGTTCAAGTATTTTATGTACTTGAGCTAAATACATAAGTTAAATACTTGCTTGAACTGAAGAAATTTAATCAAGTTGAAAAATTAGTCAATTTAACAAATTTTATTTCTAGCCCTACTTATCTAGAATTCATTCAGTGATTTCTAAATAAAAAATTGGCACGCAACAATAAGTTATCAAGATTGAAGAAAATTTTCTTTTAACAATTCCATCGTCTTTATATGAGATGTTCTAAGCATCTCTGTGAGTTCTTCATTCGTTCTTTTTATTTGCAAATTAAATATCTAATTCATGGTTTTTTTGCGGAGAGAGAAAGAATTAGAATACGAAGGATTGCGCCAACCTTCCTTCCAGTATTTCAACAGTCACAGCTCTCGACACAACGTCGCGGGAGGCTAGATCCTTAGCCACGGGCGCGTACTTCTCCATGAAGAACTCTCCCGCGGAATTGACGAGTTTGCCGCCTTCCCCTCGGCTACCCTCGGTTATGAGTATGCCGCTACCGTAAATGCCTGCAGTGCAAAAAAGAGTTCGGTCGATTATCATTGAACACAAGGCCAAATAAAGGAAAGTGAAGTCGTCGTCGGAGTATAGAATCAATCTGAAAATACCGGTCGGGTGAAACTGAATGAACTCCATGTCCTGCAACGGTAATCCCGCCCGACACGCGATCGCCATGCCGTCACCGGTGCAGGCGTGTGCCGCGGTAGTAGAGTAGTAACATCTTCCGGCACCACCCGTTGCGATCACCTGCAAAATGATAGCTATGTTAATATCGATATTAATTTGCATTATTACTGTTAAAAATAAAGGGCAATTAAGCTGCATCGACAAACAAAAAAGAAACCTAACGTTAATTATTAACTCTCTGAGGTCTAACGTTTTTTTCCCGCTGCTTCCCTAGTCCAACCGGGTCACTGATGCCGGATAATGTTTTCGAAAGTTTTTGGACTTTAAAAAGTCTGAAAAAATTCTACACTCCTTCAACATTCCAGAGTACAATTTCATTGTTTGACCCGAAACGTTTTTCGCTTTTTTTTTTGTACGTGTCCGAGTTTGAGGTGTCCGAGTTTGAGGTAGAATAATTCAAAACTAATAATTCACCTGGATCTTCAAATCCCGATTGGACAAAGAGATAAGAATAACATATAACAATTTTTCTATAATTAACGTATTAATAAATAATTAACGCACTATAATTTTTTTTCTATAAATTAAACAGACAATAAGTTAAATGAAGCAATATATAACATGGCTCTTATAGCTTTCTCTTACTGTATGATGA